>NC_142085.1:2828571-3142857 GCF_054644295.1 Miniopterus natalensis | reverse complement strand
AGGGTTAGGGTTATGTTTAGGCCCAGGGTTTGAGATCTGGTTAGGGTTAGATTGGACCTAGGGTTAGGGTTATGTTGAGGGCTAGGGTTAGAGATCAGGTTAGTATTACGATTGGACCTAGGGTTAGGGTTATGTTTAGGGCTAGGGATACAGATCCGGTTAGGGTTACGATTGGACCTAGGGTTAGGGTTATGTTGAGGGCTAGGGTTAGTGATCAGGTTAGTATTACGATTGGACCTAAGGTTAAGGTTAGGTTGAGGGCTAGGGTTCAGATCCGGTTAGGGTTACCATTGGACCTAGGGTTAGCGTAACGTTGAGGGCTAGGGTTAGAGAGAGGGTTAGGGTTACGATTGGACCTAGGGTTAGGGTTATGTTGAGGGCTAGGGTTAGAGATATGGTTAGGGTTATGATTGGACCTAGGGTTAGGGTTATGTATAGGGCTAGGGTTAGAGATCAGGTTAGGGTTACGATTGGACCTAGGGTTAGGGTTATGTTGAGGGCTAGGGTTAGAGAGAAGGTTAGGGTTTCAATTGGACCTAGGGTTAGGGTTATGTTGAGGGCTAGGGTTACAGATCCGGTTAGGGTTACGATTGGACCTAGGGTTAGCGTTATGTTTAGGGCTAAGGTTAGAGATCCGGTTAGGGTTACTATTGGACGTAGGCTTAGGGTTATGTTGAGGGCTAGGGTTAGAGATCCGGTTAGTATTACGATTGGACCTAGGGTTAGGGGTATGTTGAGGGCTAGAGTTACAGATCCGGTTAGGGTTACGATTTGACCTAGGGTTAGGGTTATGTTTAGGGCTAGGGTTAGAGATCCGGTTAGGGTTACTATTGGACGTAGGGTTAGGGTTATGTTGAGGGCTAGGGTTAGAGATCCGGTTAGGGTTACGGTTGGACCTAGGGTTAGGGTTATGTTGAGGGCTAGGGTTAGAGATCAGGTTAGGGTTAAGATTGGACCTAGGGTTATAGTGATGTTGAGGGCTAGGGTATTCCAGCAGTGAAAACACACATTTCTATAAAGACTTTGAAGCAGCAAGCTAAAGCCTTGTGGCTGAGTGTTCTTTCATAGAGAAACATGCATTTCATCCTTCTGGAGTGAATTTTCATGCTGGAGTTCATATGCATTTTATACTGTGCAGAATGTATCTACCTGCTGGGGGTTGTGTCATAGAAGCACCTTTTCTGCAGGAGCTTATTGGAACATTCATTGTTTGGCTAAGTTATTTAGGGTTGGTTTTGGAAGGTCTTTCAACCTTGGCCAAATCCCGCTTCCTACGCAAGTTTTTAATACCGCTGTTTCCAAGTGTCCACAAACAGCTGCTGCTTGAAACTGTCCACATGCACATCTCGTATACTGGGTGCTCGTTTCACTACCTGGATTTTGGTTTCCTCTTCTTTCTTTGAAATGACAAGTCTTCATTCAGCATTCTACACACACCTTGTACCAGCTTCAGTTTGAAGCATGTTGGTGCTCTCAAAACGCTGTGTAACCTATGTAGAGTGTGTTACTCTCCAGCACTGAATACACAACTTAGAGCTCCTTTCACCACAGACACGCAAACACATCTTTTTGTGAAAGTCCTACTTCAGGTCCCTTGGAAATGTAAGGGTTTCATGGACGACATGAAGTCAATCATGCTTTTGCACTCTACTACCAATAGAAATGACCTCTTGTACATGCCTGACTTTCACTGCAAAATGCCCTTGTTTTCTGGTTTCTTGAATGTTCTCAACACATTAGGAGAAAGAGCGTGTTTGAGCAAGATCTATGCAGTGTGCGTTTCCCTAGATTTCAAGTGATTTGGGAAATATAATCCTTATTTTTCTACATTGTGAAAGAAACATGAGGCTTGCAAGAGATTGAAAAAATGCATCCCAACACGTACTCCAGCGGTGAAAGCACACGTTTCTACAAAGACTTTGAAGTAGCAAGTAAAAGCCAATGGCTGAGTGTTCTTTCAGAGAGAAACATACACATTTCATCCTTCTGGAGTGAATTTTCAGCCTGGAATTCATATGCATTTGTACCGTGCAGAATGTAACTACCTGCTCGGGGGTTGTGTCATAGAAGCAACTTTCCTGCAGGAGCTTATTGGAACATTCATTGTTTGGCTAACTTCTTTGGGTTGGTTTTGGAAGGTCTTTCAACTTTAGCCAAATCCGCTTTCTTACGAAATTTTTTCACAGCCCTGTTTCCAAGAGCCCACAAAGAACTGCTGCTTAAAACTCTCCACATGCACATCTCCCATACTGGTGTGCTCGTTTCACTACCTGGATTTTGGTTTCCTCTTCTTTCTTTGAAATTACAAGCCCTCTTTCTGCATGCTACACACACCTTGTAGCAGTTTCAGTTTGCAGCATATTGGTGCTCTTAAAACGCTGAGTAACCTGTGTAGAGTGTGTCAATCTCCAGCACTGAATACACAACTTAGAGCTCCTTTCACCACAGACACGCAAACACATCTTTTTGTAAAAGTCCTACTTCTTTACTCTTGGAAATGTAAGGGTTTCATCGAGAACTTGAAGTCAATCATGCTTTTGCACTCTGCAACCAATAGGAATGAACTCTTGTACATACCCGTCTGAATTTCAGTGCAAAATGCCCTTCTTTTCTGGTTTGTTGAAAGTTCACAACACATTAAGAGATAGAGCGTGTTTGAAGAAGACTGATGCAGTGTGCGTTTTCCTTTATTTCTTGTGATTTGGGAAACATAATCCGTGATTTTCCACATTGTCTAAGAAACAACATGAGGCTTGCAAGAGATTGAAACAATGCATCCTAAAACTTATTCCAGCAGTGAAAACACACGGTTCTACAAAGACTTGGAAGGAGCAAGCAAAAGAATAGTGGCTGAGTGTCCTTTCAGAGAGAAACACATGCATTTCATCCTTCTGGAGTGAGTTTTCTTGCTGGAATTCATATGCATTTTGTACTGTGCAGAATGTAGCTACCTGCTCGGGGGTTGTGTCATAGATGCACCTTTCCTGTAGGAGCTTATTGGAACTTTCATTGTTTGGCTAAGTTATTTAGGGTTGGTTTTGGAAGGTCTTTCAACTTTGGCCAAATCCGCTTTGTACGAAAGTTTTTCACAGCCCTGTTTCCAAGTGTCCACAAAGAGCTGCTGCTTGAAAGTGTCCACATGCACATCTCCCATACTGGTGTGCTCGTTTCACTACCTGGATTTTGGTTTCCTCTTCTTTCTTTGAAATGACAAGTCTTCATTCAGCATGCTACACACAGCTTGTAGCAGTTTCAGTTTGAAGCATGTTGGTGCTCTCAAAAGGCTGTGTATCCTGTGTAGAGTGTGTCACTCTACAGCACTGAATACACAACTTAGAGCTCCTTTCAACACAGACACGCAAACACGTCTTTTTGGGAAAGTCCTAACTCAGGTAAATTGGAAATGTAAGGGTTTCATCGAAAACATGAAGACAATCATGCTTTTGAACTCTGCAACCGAAAGAAATGGCTTTTTGTACATGCCATTCTGAATTTCACTGCAAAATGCCCTTCTTTTCTGGTTTGTTGAAAGTTCAAAACACTTTAGGAAATAGAACGTGTTTGAAGAAGACTGATGCAGTGTGCGTTTTCCTGGATTTCAAGTGATTTGGGATACATATTCCTTGTTTTTCCACATTGTCTAAGAAACAACATGAGGCTTGCAAGAGATTGAAAAAATGCATCCTAAAACTTATGCCTGCAGTGAAAACACACGTTTCTACAAAGACTTGGAAGGAGCAAGCAAAAGAATAGTGGCTGAGAGTTCTTTCAGAGAGAAACACACGTATTTCATCCTTCTGTAGAGACGGTTAGGGTTACGATTGGACCTAGGGTAGGGTTATGTTGAGGGCTAGGGTTAGAGAGATGGTTAGGGTTACGATTGGACCTAGGGTTAGGGTTATGTTGAGGGCTAGGGTTGGATAGACCATCAGGGTTAGGATTGCACCTAGGGTTAAGCTTATGTTGAGCGCCAAGGTTAGAGATCCAGTTAGGGTTAAGATTGGACCCAGCATTAGGTTATGTTGAGGGTTAGGGTTAGAGATCCGGTTAGGGTTTCGATTTGACCTAGGGTTAGGGTTTTGTTGAGGGCTAGCGTTAGAGATCCGGTTAGGGTTAAGATTGGACCCAGGGTTAGGTGTATGTTTTGGGTTAGGGTTAGAAATCCGGTTAGGGTTACGATTTGACCTAGGGTTAGGTTTATGTTGAGCGCTAGGGTTAGAGATCCTGGTAGGGTTAAGATTGAACCTAGGGTTAGGGTTATGTTGAGGGATAGCGTTATGGAGACGGTTAGGGTTACTATTGGACATAGGGTTAAGGCTATGTTGAGGGCTAGGGTTAGGGAGATGTTTAGGGTTACGATTGGACCTAGGGTTAGGGTTATGTTGAGGGCTAGGGATAGAGATCCGGTTATGGTTACGATTGGACCTAGGGCTAGGGTTTTGTTGAGGGCTAGGGTTAGAGATCCGGTTAGGGTTACGATTGGACCTAGGGCTAGGGTTTTGTTGAGGGCTAGGGTTAGAGATCCGGTTAGGGTTACGATTGGACCTAGGGCTAGGGTTTTGTTGAGGGCTAGGGTTAGAGATCCGGTTAGGGTTACGATTGGACCTAGGGTTAGGGTTATATTAAGGGCTAGGGTTAGAGAGACTGTTAGGGTAACTATTGGACCTAGGGTTAGGGTTATGTTGAGGGCTAGGGTTAGAGATCCGATTAGAGTTACAATTGGACCTAGGGTTAGGGTTATGTTGAGGGCTAGGGTTAGAGATCCGGTTAGGGTTACGATTGGACCTAGGGGTAGGGTTTTGTTGAGGGCTAGGGTTAGAGATCCTGTTAGGGTTACGATTGGACCTAGGGTTAGGGTTATATTAAGGGCTAAGGTTAGAGAGACGGTTAGGGTAACTATTGGACCTAGGGTTAGGGTTATGTTGAGGGCTAGGATTAGAGATCCGATTAGAGTTACAATTGGACCTAGGGTTAGGGTTATGTTGAGGGCTCGGGTTAGAGATCCGGTTAGGGTTACGATTAGACCTAGGGTTAGGGTTATGTTTAAGGCTTGGGTTAGAGATCCGGTTAGGGTTCCGATTGGACCTACGGTTAGGGTTATGTTGAAGGCTAGGGTTAGAGATCCGTATAGGGTTACGATTGGACCTAGGGTTAGGGTTATGTTGAGAGCTAGGGTTAGAGATCCGGTTAGGGTTAGGACGGGACCTAGGGTTAGGGCTATGTTGAGGGCTAGAATTAGAGATCTGGTTATGGTTACGATTGGACCTAGGGTTAGGGTTATGTTGAGGGCTAGGGTTAGAGATCCTGTTAGGGTTACGATGGGACCTGGGTTAGGGCTATGTTGAGAGCTAGGGTTAGAGATCCTGTTAGGGTTACGATTGGACCTAGGGTTAGGGTTATGTTGAGGGATAGCGTTATGGAGACGGTTAGGGTTACTATTGGACATAGGGTTAAGGTTATGTTGAGGGCTCGGTTTAGAGATCCGGTTAGGGTTACGATTGGACCTAGGGTTAGGGTTATGTTTAGGGCTTTGGTTAGAGATCCGGTTAGGGTTACGATTGGACCTACGGTTAGGGTTATGTTTAAGGCTTGGGTTAGAGATCAGGTTAGGGTTACGATTGGACCTAGGATTAGGGTTACGTTGCGGGCTAGGGTTAGAGATCCGGTTAGGGTTACGATGGGACCTAGTGTTAGGGTTATATTAAGGGCTAGTGTTAGAGAGACGGTTAGGGTTACAATTGGACCTAGTGTTAGGGTTATGTTGAGGGGTAGGGTTAGAGATCCGGTTAGGGTTACAATTGGATTTTGGGTTATGGTTATGTTGAGGCTAGGGTTAGAGATCCGTTTAGGGTTACAATTGGACCTAGGGTTAGGATTATGGTGAGGGCTAGGGTTAGAGATCCGGTTATGGTTACGATTGGACCTAGGGTTAGGGTTATGTTGAGGACTAGGGTTAGAGAGACGGTTAGGGTTATGATTGGATCTAGGGTTAGGGTTTTGTTGAGGGCTAGTGTTCGAGATCCGTTTAGGGTTACAATTGGACCTAGGGTTAGGATTATGTTGAGGGCTAGGGTTAGAGATCCGGTTATGGTTATGATTGGACCTAGGGTTAGGGTTATGTTGAGGACTAGGGTTAGAGAGACGGTTAGGGTTACTATTGGACCTACGGTTAGGGTTATGTTGAAGGCTAGGGTTAGAGATCCGTTTAGGGTTACGATTGGACCTAGGGTTAGGGTTATGTTGAGAACTAGGGTTCGAGATCCGGTTAGGGTTAGGACTGGGCCTAGGGTTAGGGCTATGTTGAGGGCTAGAATTAGAGATCTGGTTATGGTTGCGATTGGACCTAGGGTTAGGGTTATTTTAAGGGCTAGGGTTAGAGAGACGGTTAGGGTTAGGATTGGACCTAGGGTTAGGGTTATGTTGAGGGCTAGGGTTAGAGATCCCGTTAGGCTTACAATTGGACTTAGGGTTAGAGTTTTGTTGAGGGCTAGGGTTAGAGTTCCGGTCAAGGTTACTATTGGACCTAGGGTTAGGGTTATGTTGAGGGCTAGAATTAGAGATCCGGTTATGGTTACGATTGGATCTAGTGTTAGGGTTATGTTGAGGGCTAAGGTTAGAGATCCCGTTAGGGTTACCATGGGACCTAGGGTAAGGGTTATGTTGAGAGCTAGGGTTAGAGAGATGGTTAGGGTTAGGATTGAGCCTAGGGTTAGGATCATGTTGAAGGCTAAGGGTTAGAGATCCGGTTATGGTCATGATTCGACCTAGGGTTAGGGTTATGTTGAGGGTTAGGGTTAGAGAGACGGTTAGGGTTACAATTGAACCTAGGGTTAGGGTTATGTTGAGGGCTAGGGTTAGAGAGACGGTTAGGGGTACGATTGGACCTAGGGGTAGGGTTATGTTGAGGGCTCGGGTTAGAGATCCGGTTAGGGTTACGATTGGACCTAGGGTTAGGGTTATTTTAAGGGCTAGGATTAGAGAGACGGTTAAGGTTACGATTGGACCTAGGCTTAGGGTTATGTTGCGGTCTAGGGTTAGAGATCCCGTTAGGGTCACGATAGGACCTAGGGTTAGGGTTATATTAAGGGATAGGGTGAGAGAGACGGTTAGGGTTACGATTGGACCTAGGGTTAGGGTTATGTTGAGATCTAGGGTTAGAGATCCGGTTAGGGTTACGATTGGACCTAGGGTTAGGGTTATATTAAGGGCTAGGGTGAGAGAGACGGTTAGGGTTACGATTGAACCTAGAGTTAGGGTTATGTTGAGGGCTAGGGTTAGAGAGATGGTTAGGGTTAGGATTGGACCTAGGGTTAGGGTTATGTTGAGGGCTAGGGTTGGATAGACCATCAGGGTTAGGATTGCACCTAGGGTTAAGCTTATGTTGAGCGCCAAGGTTAGAGATCCAGTTAGGGTTAAGATTGGACCCAGCATTAGGTTTATGTTGAGGGTTAGGGTTAGAGATCCGGGTAGGGTTTCGATTTGACCTAGGGTTAGGGTTTTGTTGAAGGCTAGCGTTAGAGATCCGGTTAGGGTTAAGAATGGACCCAGGGTTAGGTGTATGTTTTGGGTTACGGTTAGAGATCCGGTTAGGGTTACGATTTTACCTAGGGTTAGGTTTATGTTGAGCGCTAGGGTTAGAGATCCTGTTAGGGTTAAGATTGGACCTAGGGTTAGGGTTATGTTGAGGGATAGCGTTATGGAGACAGTTAGGGTTACTATTGGACATAGGGTTAAGGTTATGTTGAGGGCTAGGGTTAGGGAGATGTTTAGGGTTACGATTGGACCTAGGGTTAGGGTTATGTTGAGGGCTAGGGTTAGAGAGACGGTTAGGGTAACTATTGGACCTAGGGTTAGGGTTATGTTGAGGGCTAGGGTTAGATATCCGGTTAGAGTTACAATTGGACCTAGGGTTAGGGTTATGTTGAGGGCTCGGGTTAGAGATCCGGTTAGGGTTACGATTAGACCAAGGGTTAGGGTTATGTTTAGGGCTTGGGTTAGAGATCTGGTTAGGGTTATGATTGGACCTAGGGTTAGGTTTATTTTAAGGGCTAGGGTTAGAGAGACGGTTAGGATTAGGATTGGACCTACGGTTAGGGTTATGTTCAGGGTTAGCGTTAGAGATCCCGAGAGGGTTACAATTGGACCTAGGGTTAGGGTTTTGTTGAGGGCTAGGGGTAGAGATCCGGTTAGGGATACTATTGGACCTAGGGTTAGGGTTATGTTGAGGGCAAGAATTAGAGATCCGGTTATGGTTACGATTGGACCGAGGGTTAGGGTTATGTTGAGGGCTAAGGTTAGAGATCCCGTTAGGGTTACGATTGGACCTAGGGTTAGGGTTTTGTTGAGGGCTAGGGTTAGAGATCCGGTTGGGGTAAAGATTGGACCTAGGGATAGGGTTATGTTGAGGGCTAGATTAGAGAGACGGTTAGGGCTACGATTGGACCTAGGGTTAGGGTTATGTTGAGGGCTCGGTTAGAGATCCTGTTAGGGTTACAATTGGACCTAGGGTTAGGGTTATTTTAAGGGCTAGGATTAGAGATATGGTTAGGGTTAAGATTGGACCTACGGTTAGGGTTATTTTAAGGGCTAGGGTTAGAGAGACGGTTAGGGGTACGATTGGACCTAGGGTTAGGGTTATGTTGAGGGCTAGGGTTAGAGATCCGGTTAGGGTTACGATTGGACCTAGGGTTAGGGTTATGTTGAGGGCTAAGGTTAGAGAGATGGTTAGGGTTACGATTGGACCTAGGGTTAGGGTTATGTTGAGGGCTAGGGTTGGATAGACCATCAGGGTTAGGATTGCACCTAGGGTTAAGCTTATGTTGAGCGCCAAGGTTAGAGATCCAGTTAGGGTTAAGATTGGACCCAGGGTTAGGTGTATGTTTTGGGTTAGGGTTAGAGATCCGGTTAGGGTTACGATTTTACCTAGGGTTAGGTTTATGTTGAGCGCTAGGGTTAGAGATCCTGGTAGGGTTAAGATTGGACCTAGGGTTAGGGTTATGTTGAGGGATAGCGTTATGGAGACGGTTAGGGTTACTACTGGACATAGGGTTAAGGTTATGTTGAGGGCTAGGGTTAGGGAGATGTTTAGGGTTACGATTGGACCTAGGGTTAGGGTTATGTTGATGTCTAGGGATAGAGATCCGGTTATGGTTACGATTGGACCTAGTGTTAGGGTTATGTTGAGGGCTAGGGTTAGAGAGACGGTTAGGGTAACTATTGGACCTAGGGTTAGGGTTATGTTCAGGGCTAGGGTTAGAGATCCGGTTAGAGTTACAATTGGACCTAGGGTTAGGGTTATGTTGAGGGCTCGGGTTAGAGATTCGGTTAGGGTTACGATTAGACCTAGGGTTAGGGTTATGTTTAAGGCTTGGGTTAGAGATCCGGTTAGGGTTACGATTGGACCTACGGTTAGGGTTATGTTGAGGGCTCGGGTTAGAGATCCGGTTAGGGTTACGATTGGACCTAGGGTTAGGGTTATGTTGCGGGCTAGGGTTAGAGATCCGGTTAGGGTTACGATTGGACCTTGGGTTAGGGTTATATTAAGGGGTAGGGTTAGAGAGACGCTTAGGGTAACTATTGGACCTAGGGTTAGGGTTATGTTGAGGGCTAGGGTTAGAGATCCGATTAGAGTTACAATTGGACCTAGGGTTAGGGTTATGTTGAGGGCTCGGGTTAGAGATCCGGTTAGGGTTACGATTAGACCTAGGGTTAGGGTTATGTTTAAGGCTTGGGTTAGAGATCCGGTTAGGGTTACGATTGGACCTATGGTTAGGGTTATGTTGAGGGCTCGGGTTAGAGATCCGGTTAGGATTACAATTGGACCTAGGGTTAGGGTTATGTTGCGGGCTAGGGTTAGAGATCCGGTTAGGGTTACGATTGGACCTTGGGTTAGGGTTATATTAAGGGCTAGGGTTAGAGAGACGGTTAGGGTTACAATTGGACCTATTGTTAGGGTTATGTTGAGGGGTAGAGTTAGAGATCCGGTTAGGGTTACAATTGGATTTTGGGTTATGGTTATGTTGAGGGCCAGGTATAGAGATCCGGTTAGTGTTACGATCGGACCTACTGTTAGGGTTATGTTGAGGGCTAGGGTTAGAGAGACGGTTAGGGTTACGATTGGACCTAGGGTTAGGGTTTTGTTGAGGGCTAGGGTTAGAGATCCGGTTAGGGTTACGATTGGACCTAGGGCTACGGTTATGTTGAGGGCTAGGGTTAGAGAGACGGTTAGGGTACGATTGGACCTAGGGTTAGGGTTATGTTGAGGGCTCGGGTTAGAGATCCTGTTAGGGTTACAATTGGACATAGGGTTAGGGTTATTTTAAGGGCTAGGATTAGAGAGATGGTTAGGGTTAAGATTGGACCTAGGGTTAGGGTTATTTTAAGGGCTAGGGTTAGAGAGACGGTTAGGGTTACGATTTGACCTAGGGTTAGGGTTATGTTGCGAGCTAGGGTTAGAGATCCGGTTAGGGTTAAGACTGAACCTAGGGTTAGGGTTATATTAAGGGCTAGGGTTAGAGAGACGGTTAGGGTTACGATTAGACCTAGGGTTAGGGTTATGTTAAGGGCTAGGGTTAGAGATCCGGTTAGGGTTACAATTGGACCTCGGGTTAGGGTTATGTTGCGGGCTAGGGTTAGAGATCAGGTTAAGGTTACGATTGGATCTTGGGTTAAGGTTATATTAAGGGCTAGGGTTAGAGAGACGGTTAGGGTAACTATTGGACCTAGGGTTAGAGTTATGTTGAGGGCTAGGGTTAGAGATCCGATTAGAGTTACAATTGGACCTAGGGTTAGGGTTATGTTGAGGGCTCGGGTTAGAGATCCGGTTAGGGTTACGATTAGACCTAGGGTTAGGGTTATGTTTAAGGCTTGGGTTAGAGATCCGGTTAGGGTTACGATTGGACCTACGGTTAGGGTTATGTTGAGGGCTCGGGTTAGAGATCCGGTTAGGGTTACGATTGGACCTAGGGTTAGGGTTATGTTGCGGGCTAGGGTTAGAGATCCAGTTAGGGTTACGATTGGACCTTGGGTTAGGGTTATATTAAGGGCTAGGTTTAGAGAGAAGGTTAGGGTTACAATTGGACCTAGTGTTAGGGTTATGTTGAGGGGTAGGGTTAGAGATCCGGTTAGGGTTACAATTGGATTTTGGGTTATGGTTATGTTGAGGGCCAGGTATAGAGATCCGGTTAGTGTTACGATCGGACCTACTGTTAGGGTTATGTTGAGGGCTAGGGTTAGAGAGACGGTTAGGGTTACGATTGGACCTAGGGTTAGGGTTTTGTTGACGGGTAGGGTTAGAGATCCGGTTAGGGTTACGATTGGACCTAGGGCTAGGGTTATGTTGAGGGCTAGGGTTAGAGAGACGGTTAGGGTACGATTGGAACTAGGGTTAGCGTTATGTTGAGGGCTCGGGTTAGAGATCCTGTTAGGGTTACAATTGGACCTAGGGTTAGGGTTATTTTAAGGGCTAGGATTAGAGAGATGGTTAGGGTTAAGATTGGACCTAGGGTTAGGGTTATTTTAAGGGCTAGGTTTAGAGAGACGGTTAGGGTTACGATTTGACCTAGGGTTAGGGTTATATTAAGGGCTAGGGTTAGAGAGACGGTTAGGGTTACGATTGGACCTAGGGTTAGGGTTATGTTGAGGGCTAGGGTTAGAGATCCCGTTAGGGTCACGATGGGACCTAGGGTTAGGGTTATGTTGCCGGCTTGGGTTAGAGATCTGTTTAGGGTTACAATTGGACCTAGGGTTAGGGTTATGTTGAGGGCTAGGGTTAGAGATCCGGTTAGGGTTACAATTGGACCTCGGGTTAGGGTTATGTTGAGGGCTAGGGTTAGAGATCCGGTTACGGTTACAATTGGACCTAGTGTTAGGGTTATGTTGAGGGCTAGGGTTAGAGAGACGGTTAGGGTTACTATTGGACCTACGGTTAGGGTTATGTTGAAGGCTAGGGTTAGAGATCCGGTTAGGGTTACAATTGGACCTCGAGTTAGGGTTATGTTTAGGGCTAGGGTTAGAGATCCGGTTAGGGTTACAATTGGACCTAGTGTTAGGGTTATGTTGAGGGCTAGGGTTAGAGATCCGGTTAGGGTTATAAATGGACCTAGTGTTAGGGTTATGTTGAGGGCTAGGGTTAGAGATCCGGTTAGGGTAACAATTGGATTTTGGGTTATGGTTATGTTGAGGGCTAGGGCTAGAGATCCAGTTAGGGTTACGATCGGACCTTGGGTTAGGGTTATGTTGAGGGCTAGGGTTAGAGAGACGGTTAGGGTTACTATTGGACCTACGGTTAGGGTTATGTTGAAGGCTAGGGTTAGAGATCCGTTTAGGGTTAGGACTGGACCTAGGGTTAGGGCTATGTTGAGAGCTAGAGTTAGAGATCCGGTTAGGGTTAGGACTGGACCTAGGGTTAGGGCTATGTTGAGGGCTAGGGTTAGAGATCCCGTTAGGGTTACGATTGGAACTGGGTTAGGGTTATGTTGAGAGCTAGGGTTAGTGAGACGGTTAGGGTTATGATTGGACCTAGGGTTAGGGTTATTTTAAGGGCTAGGGTTAGAGAGACGGTTAGGGTTAGGATTGGACCTAGGGTTAGGGTTATGTTCAGGGCTAGCGTTAGAGATCCCGTTAGGGTTACAATTGGACCTAGGGTTAGGGTTTTGTTGAGCGTTAGGGTTAGAGATCCGGTTAGGGTTACTATTGGACCTAGGGTTAGGGTTATGTTGAGGGCAAGAATTAGAGATCTGGTTATGGTTACGATTGGACCTAGGGTTAGGGTTATCTTGAGGGCTAAGGTTAGAGATCCCGTTAGGGTTACGATGGGTCCTAGGGTTAGGGTTATGTTGAAAGCTAGGGTTAGAGAGACGGTTAGGGTTAATATTGAGCCTAGGGTTAGGATCATGTTGAGGGCTAAGGTTTAGAGATCCGGTTATGGTTATGATTCGACCTAGGGATAGGGTTATGTTGAGGGTTAGGGTTAGAGAGACGGTTAGGGTTACAATTGAACCTAGGGATAGGGTTTTGTTGAGAGCTAGGGTTAGATATCCGTTTAGGGTTACGATTGGACCTAGGGTTAGGGTTATTTTGAGGACTAGGGTTAGAGAGACGGTGAGGGTTACGATTGGACCTAGGGTTACGGTTATGTTGAGGGCCAGGTATAGAGATCCGGTTAGTGTTACGATCGGACCTACTGTTAGGGTTATGTTGATGGCTAGGTTTAGAGAGACGGTTAGGGTTATGATTGGACCTAGGGTTAGGGTTTTGTTGAGGGCTAGGGGTAGAGATCCGGTTAGGGATACTATTGGACCTAGGGTTAGGGTTATGTTGAGGGCAAGAATTAGAGATCCGGTTATGGTTACGATTGGACCGAGGGTTAGGGTTATGTTAAGGGCTAAGGTTAGAGATCCCGTTAGGGTTACGATTGGACCTAGGGTTAGGGTTTTGTTGAGGGCTAGGGTTAGAGATACGGTTGGGGTAAAGATTGGACCTAGGGATAGGGTTATGTTGAGGGTTAGATTAGAGAGACGGTTAGGGCTACGATTGGACCTAGGGTTAGGGTTATGTTGAGGGCTCGGGTTAGAGATCCTGTTAGGGTTACAATTGGACCTAGGGTTAGGGTTATTTTAAGGGCTAGGATTAGAGAGATGGTTAGGGTTAAGATTGGACCTAGGGTTAGGGTTATTTTAAGGGCTAGGGTTAGAGAGACGGTTAGGGGTACGATTGGACCTAGGGTTAGGGTTATGTTGAGGGCTAGGGTTAGAGATACGGTTAGGGTTACGATTGGACCTAGGGTTAGGGTTATACTAAGGGCTAGGGTGAGAGAGACGGTTAGGGTTACGATTGAACCTAGGGTTAGGGTTATGTTGAGGGCTAGGGTTAGAGAGATGGTTAGGGTTACGATTGAACCTAGGGTTAGGGTTATGTTGAGGGCTAAGGTTAGAGAGATTGTTAGAGTTATGATTGGACCTAGGGTTAGGGTTATGTTGAGGGCTAGGGTTGGATAGACCATCAGGGTTAGGATTGCACCTAGGGTTAAGCTTATGTTGAGCGCCAAGGTTAGAGATCCAGTTAGGGTTAAGATTGGACCCAGGGTTAGGTGTATGTTTTGGGTTAGGGTTAGAGATCCGGTTAGGGTTACGATTTTACCTAGGGTTAGGTTTATGTTGAGCGCTAGGGTTAGAGATCCTGGTAGGGTTAAGATTGGACCTAGGGTTAGGGTTATGTTGAGGGATAGCGTTATGGAGACGGTTAGGGTTACTATTGGACATAGGGTTAAGGTTATGTTGAGGGCTAGGGTTAGGGAGATGTTTAGGGTTACGATTGGACCTGGGGTTAGGGTTATGTTGATGTCTAGGGATAGAGATCCGGTTATGGTTAAGATTGGACCTAGTGTTAGGGTTATGTTGAGGGCTAGGGTTAGAGAGACGGTTAGGGTAACTATTGGACCTAGGGTTAGGGTTATGTTCAGGGCTAGGGTTAGAGATCCGGTTAGAGTTACAATTGGACCTAGGGTTAGGGTTATGTTGAGGGCTCGGGTTAGAGATTCGGTTATGGTTACGATTAGACCTAGGGTTAGGGTTATGATTAAGGCTTGGGTTAGAGATCCGGTTAGGGTTACGATTGGACCTACGGTTAGGGTTATGTTGAGGGCTCGGGTTAGAGATCCGGTTAGGGTTACGATTGGACCTAGGGTTAGGGTTATGTTGCGGGCTAGGGTTAGAGATCCGGTAAGGGTTACGATTGGACTTTGGGTTAGGGTTATATTAAGGGCTAGGGTTAGAGAGACGGTTAGGGTAACTATTGGACCTAGGGTTAGGGTTATGTTGAGGGCTAGGGTTAGAGATCCGATTAGAGTTACAATTGGACCTAGGGTTAGGGTTATGTTGAGGGCTCGGGTTAGAGATCCGGTTAGGGTTACGATTAGACCTAGGGTTAGGGTTATGTTTAAGGCTTGGGTTAGAGATCCGGTTAGGGTTACGATTGGACCTATGGTTAGGGTTATGTTGAGGGCTCGGGTTAGAGATCCGGTTAGGATTACAATTGGACCTAGGGTTAGGGTTATGTTGCGGGCTAGGGTTAGAGATCCGGTTAGGGTTACGATTGGACCTTGGGTTAGGGTTATATTAAGGGCTAGGGTTAGAGAGACGGTTAGGGTTACAATTGGACCTATTGTTAGGGTTATGTTGAGGGGTAGAGTTAGAGATCCGGTTAGGGTTACAATTGGATTTTGGGTTATGGTTATGTTGAGGGCCAGGTATAGAGATCCGGTTAGTGTTACGATCGGACCTACTGTTAGGGTTATGTTGAGGGCTAGGGTTAGAGAGACGGTTAGGGTTACGATTGGACCTAGGGTTAGGGTTTTGTTGAGGGCTAGGGTTAGAGATCCGGTTAGGGTTACGATTGGACCTAGGGGTACGGTTATGTTGAGGGCTAGGGTTAGAGAGACGGTTAGGGTACGATTGGACCTAGGGTTAGGGTTATGTTGAGGGCTCGGGTTAGAGATCCTGTTAGGGTTACAATTGGACATAGGGTTAGGGTTATTTTAAGGGCTAGGATTAGAGAGATGGTTAGGGTTAAGATTGGACCTAGGGTTAGGGTTATTTTAAGGGCTAGGGTTAGAGAGACGGTTAGGGTTACAATTGGACCTAGGGTTAGGGTTATTTTAAGGGCTAGGATTAGAGAGATGGTTAGGGTTAAGATTGGACCTAGGGTTAGGGTTATTTTAAGGGCTAGGTTTAGAGAGACGGTTAGGGTTACGATTTGACCTAGGGTTAGGGTTATATTAAGGGCTAGGGTTAGAGAGACGGTTAGGGTTACGATTGGACCTAGGGTTAGGGTTATGTTGAGGGCTAGGGTTAGAGATCCCGTTAGGGTCACGATGGGACCTAGGGTTAGGGTTATGTTGCCGGCTTGGGTTAGAGATCTGTTTAGGGTTACAATTGGACCTAGGGTTAGGGTTATGTTGAGGGCTAGGGTTAGAGATCCGGTTAGGGTTACAATTGGACCTCGGGTTAGGGTTATGTTGAGGGCTAGGGTTAGAGATCCGGTTAGGGTTACAATTGGACCTCGAGTTAGGGTTATGTTTAGGGCTAGGGTTAGAGATCCGGTTAGGGTTACAATTGGACCTAGTGTTAGGGTTATGTTGAGGGCTAGGGTTAGAGATCCGGTTAGGGTTATAAATGGACCTAGTGTTAGGGTTATGTTGAGGGCTAGGGTTAGAGATCCGGTTAGGGTAACAATTGGATTTTGGGTTATGGTTATGTTGAGGGCTAGGGCTAGAGATCCGGTTAGGGTTACGATCGGACCTTGGGTTAGGGTTATGTTGAGGGCTAGGGTTAGAGAGACGGTTAGGGTTACTATTGGACCTACGGTTAGGGTTATGTTGAAGGCTAGGGTTAGAGATCCGTTTAGGGGTAGGACTGGACCTAGGGTTAGGGCTATGTTGAGAGCTAGAGTTAGAGATCCGGTTAGGGTTAGGACTGGACCTAGGGTTAGGGCTATGTTGAGGGCTAGGGTTAGAGATCCCGTTAGGGTTACGATTGGAACTGGGTTAGGGTTATGTTGAGAGCTAGGGTTAGTGAGACGGTTAGGGTTATGATTGGACCTAGGGTTAGGGTTATTTTAAGGGCTAGGGATAGAGAGACGGTTAGGGTTAGGATTGGACCTAGGGTTAGGGTTATGTTCAGGGCTAGCGTTAGAGATCCCGTTAGGGTTACAATTGGACCTAGGGTTAGGGTTTTGTTGAGCGTTAGGGTTAGAGATCCGGTTAGGGTTACTATTGGACCTAGGGTTAGGGTTATGTTGAGGGCAAGAATTAGAGATCCGGTTATGGTTACGATTGGACCTAGGGTTAGGGTTATCTTGAGGGCTAAGGTTAGAGATCCCGTTAGGGTTACGATGGGTCCTAGGGTTAGGGTTATGTTGAAAGCTAGGGTTAGAGAGACGGTTAGGGTTAGGATTGAGCCTAGGGTTAGGATCATGTTGAGGGCTAAGGTTTAGAGATCCGGTTATGGTTATGATTCGACCTAGGGATAGGGTTATGTTGAGGGTTAGGGTTAGAGAGACGGTTAGGGTTACAATTGAACCTAGGGATAGGGTTTTGTTGAGAGCTAGGGTTAGATATCCGTTTAGGGTTACGATTGGACCTAGGGTTAGGGTTATTTTGAGGACTAGGGTTAGAGAGACGGTGAGGGTTACGATTGGACCTAGGGTTACGGTTATGTTGAGGGCCAGGTATAGAGATCCGGTTAGTGTTACGATCGGACCTACTGTTAGGGTTATGTTGAGGGCTAGGTTTAGAGAGACGGTTAGGGTTATGATTGGACCTAGGGTTAGGGTTTTGTTGAGGGCTAGGGTTAGAGATCTGGTTGGGGTTAAGATTGGACCTAGGGCTAGGGTTATGTTGAGGGCTAGGGTTAGAGAGACGGTTAGGGCTACGATTGGACCTAGGGTTAGGGTTATGTTGAGGGCTCCCGTTAGAGATCCTGTTAGGGTTACAATTGGACCTAGGGTTAGGGTTATTTTAAGGGCTAGGATTAGGGAGACGGTTAGGGTTACGATTGGATCTAGGGTTAGGGTTATTTTAAGGGCTAGGGTTAGAGAGACGGTTAGGGTTACGATTGGACCTAGGGTTAGGGTTATGTTGCGGGCTAGGGTTAGAGATCCCGTTAGGGTCACGATAGGACCTAGGGTTAGGGTTATATTAAGGGCTAGGGTGAGAGAGACGGTTAGGGTTACGATTGAACCTAGGGTTAGGGTTATGTTGAGGGCTAGGGTTAGAGAGATGGTTAGGGTTACGATTGGACCTAGGGTTAGGGTTATGTTGAGGGCTAGGGTTGGATAGACCATCAGGGTTAGGATTGCACCTAGGGTTAAGCTTATGTTGAGCGCCAAGGTTAGAGATCCAGTTAGGGTTAAGATTGGACCCAGCATTAGGTTATGTTGAGGGTTAGGGTTAGAGATCCGGTTAGGGTTTCGATTTGACCTAGGGTTAGGGTTTTGTTGAGGGCTAGCGTTAGGGATCCGGTTAGGGTTAAGATTGGACCCAGGGTTAGGTGTATGTTTTGGGTTAGGGTTAGAGATCCGGTTAGGGTTACGATTTGACCTAGGGTTAGGTTTATGTTGAGCGCTAGGGTTAGAGATCCTGGTAGGGTTAAGATTGGACCTAGGGTTAGGGTTATGTTGAGGGATAGCGTTATGGAGACGGTTAGGGTTACTATTGGACATAGGGTTAAGGCTATGTTGAGGGCTAGGGTTAGGGAGATGTTTAGGGTTACGATTGGACCTAGGGTTAGGGTTATGTTGAGGGCTAGGGATAGAGATCCGGTTATGGTTACGATTGGACCTAGGGCTAGGGTTTTGTTGAGGGCTAGGGTTAGAGATCCGGTTAGGGTTACGATTGGACCTAGGGCTAGGGTTTTGTTGAGGGCTAGGGTTAGAGATCCGGTTAGGGTTACGATTGGACCTAGGGCTAGGGTTTTGTTGAGGGCTAGGGTTAGAGATCCTGTTAGGGTTACGATTGGTCCTAGGGTTAGGGTTATATTAAGGGCTAGGGTTAGAGAGACGGTTAGGGTAACTATTGGACCTAGGGTTAGGGTTATGTTGAGGGCTAGGGTTAGAGATCCGATTAGAGTTACAATTGGACCTAGGGTTAGGGTTATGTTGAGGGCTCGGGTTAGAGATCCGGTTAGGGTTACGATTAGACCTAGGGTTAGGGTTATGTTTAAGGCTTGGGTTAGAGATCCGGTTAGGGTTCCGATTGGACCTACGGTTAGGGTTATGTTGAAGGCTAGGGTTAGAGATCCGTATAGGGTTACGATTGGACCTAGGGTTAGGGTTATGTTGAGAGCTAGGGTTAGAGATCCGGTTAGGGTTAGGACGGGACCTAGGGTTAGGGCTATATTGAGGGCTAGAATTAGAGATCTGGTTATGGTTACGATTGGACCTAGGGTTAGGGTTATGTTGAGGGCTAGGGTTAGAGATCCTGTTAGGGTTACGATGGGACGTGGGTTAGGGCTATGTTGAGAGCTAGGGTTAGAGATCCTGTTAGGGTTACGATTGGACCTAGGGTTAGGGTTATGTTGAGGGATAGCGTTATGGAGACGGTTAGGGTTACTATTGGACATAGGGTTAAGGTTATGTTGAGGGCTCGGTTTAGAGATCCGGTTAGGGTTACGATTGGACCTAGGGTTAGGGTTATGTTTAGGGCTTTGGTTAGAGATCCGGTTAGGGTTACGATTGGACCTACGGTTAGGGTTATGTTTAAGGCTTGGGTTAGAGATCAGGTTAAGGTTACGATTGGACCTAGGATTAGGGTTACGTTGCGGGCTAGGGTTAGAGATCCGGTTAGGGTTACGATTGGACCTAGGGTTTGGGTTATATTAAGGGCTAGGGTTAGAGAGACGGTTAGGGTTACAATTGGACCTAGTGTTAGGGTTATGTTGAGGGGTAGGGTTAGAGATCCGGTTAGGGTTACAATTGGATTTTGGGTTATGGTTATGTTGAGGGCTAGGGTTAGAGATCCGTTTAGGGTTACAATTGGACCTAGGGTTAGGATTATGGTGAGGGCTAGGGTTAGAGATCCGGTTATGGTTACGATTGGACCTAGGGTTAGGGTTATGTTGAGGGCTAGGGTTAGAGAGACGGTTAGGGTTATGATTGGATCTAGGGTTAGGGTTTTGATGAGGGCTAGTGTTAGAGATCCGTTTAGGGTTACAATTGGACCTAGGGTTAGGATTATGTTGAGGGCTAGGGTTAGAGATCCGGTTATGGTTATGATTGGACCTAGGGTTAGGGTTATGTTGAGGACTAGGGTTAGAGAGACGGTTAGGGTTACTATTGGACCTACGGTTAGGGTTATGTTGAAGGCTAGGGTTAGAGATCCGTTTAGGGTTACGATTGGACCTAGGGTTAGGGTTATGTTGAGAGCTAGGGTTCGAGATCCGGTTAGGGTTAGGACTGGGCCTAGGGTTAGGGCTATGTTGAGGGCTAGAATTAGAGATCTGGTTATGGTTGCGATTGGACCTAGGGTTAGGGTTATTTTAAGGGCTAGGGTTAGAGAGACGGTTAGGGTTAGGATTGGACCTAGGGTTAGGGTTATGTTAAGGGCTAGGGTTAGAGATCCCGTTAGGCTTACAATTGGACCTAGGGTTTGAGTTTTGTTGAGGGCTAGGGTTAGAGTTCCGGTCAGGGTTACTATTGGACCTAGGGTTAGGGTTATGTTGAGGGCTAGAATTAGAGATCCGGTTATGGTTACGATTGGATCTAGTGTTAGGGTTATGTTGAGGGCTAAGGTTAGAGATCCCGTTAGGGTTACGATGGGACCTAGGGTTAGGATTATGTTGAGAGCTAGGGTTAGAGAGATGGTTAGGGTTAGGATTGAGCCTAGGGTTAGGATCATGTTGAAGGCTAAGGGTTAGAGATCCGGTTATGGTCATGATTCGACCTAGGGTTAGGGTTATGTTGAGGGTTAGGGTTAGAGAGACGGTTAGGGTTACAATTGAACCTAGGGTTAGGGTTATGTTGAGGGCTAGGGTTAGAGAGACGGTTAGGGGTACGATTGGACCTAGGGGTAGGGTTATGTTGAGGTCTCGGGTTAGAGATCCGGTTAGGGTTACGATTGGACCTAGGGTTAGGGTTATTTTAAGGGCTAGGATTAGAGAGACGGTTAGGGTTACGATTGGACCTAGGGTTAGGGTTATTTTAAGGGCTAGGGTTAGAGAGACGGTTAGGGTTACGATTGTACCTAGGGTTAGGGTTATGTTGCGGTCTAGGGTTAGAGATCCCGTTAGGGTCACGATAGGACCTAGGGTTAGGGTTATATTAAGGGATAGGGTGAGAGAGACGGTTAGGGTTACGATTGGACCTAGGGTTAGGGTTATGTTGAGATCTAGGGTTAGAGATCCGGTTAGGGTTACGATTGGACCTAGGGTTAGGGTTATATTAAGGGCTAGGGTGAGAGAGACGGTTAGGGTTACGATTGAACCTAGAGTTAGGGTTATGTTGAGGGCTAGGGTTAGAGAGATGGTTCGGGTTAGGATTGGACCTAGTTTTAGGGTTATGTTGAGGGCTAGGGTTGGATAGACCATCAGGGTTAGGATTGCACCTAGGGTTAAGCTTATGTTGAGCGCCAAGGTTAGAGATCCAGTTAGGGTTAAGATTGGACCCAGCATTAGGTTTATGTTGAGGGTTAGGGTTAGAGATCCGGTTAGGGTTTCGATTTGACCTAGGGTTAAGGTTTTGTTGAAGGCTAGCGTTAGAGATCCGGTTAGGGTTAAGAATGGACCCAGGGTTAGGTGTATGTTTTGGGTTACGGTTAGAGATCCGGTTAGGGTTACGATTTTACCTAGGGTTAGGTTTATGTTGAGCGCTAGGGTTAGAGATCCTGTTAGGGTTAAGATTGGACCTAGGGTTAGGGTTATGTTGAGGGATAGCGTTATGGAGACAGTTAGGGTTACTATTGGACATAGGGTTAAGGTTATGTTGAGGGCTAGGGTTAGGGAGATGTTTAGGGTTACGATTGGACCTAGGGTTAGGGTTATGTTGAGGGCTAGGGTTAGAGAGACGGTTAGGGTAACTATTGGACCTAGGGTTAGGGTTACGTTGAGGGCTAGGGTTAGAGATCCGGTTAGAGTTACAATTGGACCTAGGGTTAGGGTTATGTTGAGGGCTCGGGTTAGAGATCCGGTTAGGGTTACGATTAGACCTAGTTTTAGGGTTATGTTTAGGGCTTGGGTTAGAGATCTGGTTAGGGTTATGATTGGACCTAGGGTTAGGTTTATTTTAAGGGCTAGGGTTAGAGAGACGGTTAGGGTTAGGATTGGACCTACGGTTAGGGTTATGTTCAGGGCTAGTGTTAGAGATCCCGTTAGGGTTACAATTGGACCTAGGGTTAGGGTTTTGTTGAGGGATAGGGGTAGAGATCCGGTTAGGGATACTATTGGACCTAGGGTTAGGGTTATGTTGAGGGCAAGAATTAGAGATCCGGTTATGGTTACGATTGGACCGAGGGTTAGGGTTATGTTGAGGGCTAAGGTTAGAGATCCCGTTAGGGTTACGATTGGACCTAGGGTTAGGGTTTTGTTGAGGGCTAGGGTTAGAGATACAGTTGGGGTAAAGATTGGACCTAGGGATAGGGTTATGTTGAGGGCTAGATTAGAGAGACGGTTAGGGCTACGATTGGACCTAGGGTTAGGGTTATGTTGAGGGCTCGGGTTAGAGATCCTGTTAGGGTTACAATTGGACCTAGGGTTAGGGTTATTTTAAGGGCTAGGATTAGAGAGATGGTTAGGGTTAAGATTGGACCTAGGGTTAGGGTTATTTTAAGGGTAGGGTTAGAGAGACGGTTAGGGGTACGATTGGACCTAGGGTTAGGGTTATGTTGAGGGCTAGGGTTAGAGATCCGGTTAGGGTTACGATTGGACCTAGGGTTAGGGTTATACTAAGGGCTAGGGTGAGAGAGACGGTTAGGGTTAGGATTGGACCTAGGGTTAGGGTTATGTTGAGGCCTAGGGTTAGAGATCCCGTTAGGCTTACAATTGGACCTAGGGTTAGAGTTTTGTTGAGGGCTAGGGTTAGAGTTCCGGTCAGGGTTACTATTGGACCTAGGGTTAGGGTTATGTTGAGGGCTAGAATTAGAGATCCGGTTATGGTTACGATTGGATCTAGTGTTAGGGTTATGTTGAGGGCTAAGATTAGAGATCCCTTTAGGGTTACGATGGGACCAAGGGTTAGGGTTATGTTGAGAGCTAGGGTTAGAGAGATGGTTAGGGTTAGGATTGAGCCTAGGGTTAGGATCATGTTGAAGGCTAAGGGTTAGAGATCCGGTTATGGTCATGATTCGACCTAGGGTTAGGGTTATGTTGAGGGTTAGGGTTAGAGAGACGGTTAGGGTTACAATTGAACCTAGGGTTAGGGTTATGTTGAGGGCTAGGGTTAGAGAGACGGTTAGGGGTACGATTGGACCTAGGGGTAGAGTTATGTTGAGGTCTCGGGTTAGAGATCCGGTTAGGGTTACGATTGGACCTAGGGTTAGGGTTATTTTAAGGGCTAGGATTAGAGAGACGGTTAGGGTTACGATTGGACCTAGGGTTAGGGTTATTTTAAGGGCTAGGGTTAGAGAGACGGTTAGGGTTACGATTGTACCTAGGGTTAGGGTTATGTTGCGGTCTAGGGTTAGAGATCCCGTTAGGGTCACGATAGGACCTAGGGTTAGGGTTATATTAAGGGATAGGGTGAGAGAGACGGTTAGGGTTACGATTGGACCTAGGGTTAGGGTTATGTTGAGATCTAGGGTTAGAGATCCGGTTAGGGTTACGATTGGACCTAGGGTTAGGGTTATATTAAGGGCTAGGGTGAGAGAGACGGTTAGGGTTACGATTGAACCTAGAGTTAGGGTTATGTTGAGGGCTAGGGTTAGAGAGATGGTTAGGGTTAGGATTGGACCTAGGGTTAGGGTTATGTTGAGGGCTAGGGTTGGATAGACCATCAGGGTTAGGATTGCACCTAGGGTTAAGCTTATGTTGAGCGCCAAGGTTAGAGATCCAGTTAGGGTTAAGATTGGACCCAGCATTAAGTTTATGTTGAGGGTTAGGGTTAGAGATCCGGTTAGGGTTTCGATTTGACCTAGGGTTAGGGTTTTGTTGAAGGCTAGCGTTAGAGATCCGGTTAGGGTTAAGAATGGACCCAGGGTTAGGTGTATGTTTTGGGTTAGGGTTAGAGATCCGGTTAGGGTTACGATTTTACCTAGGGTTAGGTTTATGTTGAGCGCTAGGGTTAGAGATCCTGTTAGGGTTAAGATTGGACCTAGGGTTAGGGTTATGTTGAGGGATAGCGTTATGGAGACAGTTAGGGTTACTATTGGACATAGGGTTAAGGTTATGTTGAGGGCTAGGGTTAGGGAGATGTTTAGGGTTACGATTGGACCTAGGGTTAGGGTTATGTTGAGGGCTAGGGTTAGAGAGACGGTTAGGGTAACTATTGGACCTAGGGTTAGGGTTATGTTGAGGGCTAGGGTTAGAGATCCGGTTAGAGTTACAATTGGACCTAGGGTTAGGGTTATGTTGAGGGCTCGGGTTAGAGATCCGGTTAGGGTTACGATTAGACCTAGGGTTAGGGTTATGTTTAGGGCTTGGGTTAGAGATCTGGTTAGGGTTATGATTGGACCTAGGGTTAGGTTTATTTTAAGGGCTAGGGTTAGAGAGACGGTTAGGGTTAGGATTGGACCTACGGTTAGGGTTATGTTCAGGGCTAGCGTTAGAGATCCCGTTAGTTTTACAATTGGACCTAGGGTTAGGGTTTTGTTGAGGGCTAGGGGTAGAGATCCGGTTAGGGATACTATTGGACCTAGGGTTAGGGTTATGTTGAGGGCAAGAATTAGAGATCCGGTTATGGTTACGATTGGACCGAGGGTTAGGGTTATGTTGAGGGCTAAGGTTAGAGATCCCGTTAGGGTTACGATTGGACCTAGGGTTAGGGTTTTGTTGAGGGCTAGGGTTAGAGATACGGTTGGGGTAAAGATTGGACCTAGGGATAGGGTTATGTTGAGGGCTAGATTAGAGAGACGGTTAGGGCTACGATTGGACCTAGGGTTAGGGTTATGTTGAGGGCTCGGGTTAGAGATCCTGTTAGGGTTACAATTGGACCTAGGGTTAGGGTTATTTTAAGGGCTAGGATTAGAGAGATGGTTAGGGTTAAGATTGGACCTAGGGTTAGGGTTATTTTAAGGGCTAGGGTTAGAGAGATGGTTAGGGGTACGATTGGACCTAGGGTTAGGGTTATGTTGAGGGCTAGGGTTAGAGATCCGGTTAGGGTTACGATTGGACCTAGGGTTAGTGTTATACTAAGGGCTAGGGTGAGAGAGACGGTTAGGGTTACGATTGAACCTAGGGTTAGGGTTATGTTGAGGGCTAGGGTTAGAGAGATGGTTAGGGTTACGATTGAACCTAGGGTTAGGGTTATGTTGAGGGCTAAGGTTAGAGAGATGGTTAGAGTTATGATTGGACCTAGGGTTAGGGTTATGTTGAGGGCTAGGGTTGGATAGACCATCAGGGTTAGGATTGCACCTAGGGTTAAGCTTATGTTGAGCGCCAAGGTTAGAGATCCAGTTAGGGTTAAGATTGGACCCAGGGTTAGGTGTATGTTTTGGGTTAGGGTTAGAGATCCGGTTAGGGTTACGATATTACCTAGGGTTAGGTTTATGTTGAGCGCTAGGGTTAGAGATCCTGGTAGGGTTAAGATTGGACCTAGGGTTCGGGTTATGTTGAGGGATAGCGTTATGGAGACGGTTAGGGTTACTATTGGACATAGGGTTAAGGTTATGTTGAGGGCTAGGGTTAGGGAGATGTTTAGGGTTACGATTGGACCTAGGGTTAGGGTTATGTTGATGTCTAGGGATAGAGATCCGGTTATGGTTAAGATTGGACCTAGTGTTAGGGTTATGTTGAGGGCTAGGGTTAGAGAGACGGTTAGGGTAACTATTGGACCTAGGGTTAGGGTTATGTTCAGGGCTAGGGTTAGAGATCCGGTTAGAGTTACAATTGGACCTAGGGTTAGGGTTATGTTGAGGGCTCTGGTTAGAGATTCGGTTAGGGTTACGATTAGACCTAGGGTTAGGGTTATGTTTAAGGCTTGGGTTAGAGATCCGGTTAGGGTTACGATTGGACCTACGGTTAGGGTTATGTTGAGGGCTCGGGTTAGAGATCCGGTTAGGGTTACGATTGGACCTAGGGTTAGGGTTATGTTGCGGGCTAGGGTTAGAGATCCGGTTAGGGTTACGATTGGACCTTGGGTTAGGGTTATATTAAGGGCTAGGGTTAGAGAGACGGTTAGGGTAACTATTGGACCTAGGGTTAGGGTTATGTTGAGGGCTAGGGTTAGAGATCCGATTAGAGTTACAATTGGACCTAGGGTTAGGGTTATGTTGAGGGCTCGGGTTAGAGATCCGGTTAGGGTTACGATTTGACCTAGGGTTAGGGTTATGTTTAGGGCTAGGGTTAGAGATCCGGTTAGGGTTACTATTGGACGTAGGGTTAGGGTTATGTTGAGGGCTAGGGTTAGAGATCCGGTTAGGGTTACGGTTGGACCTAGGGTTAGGGTTATGTTGAGGGCTAGGGTTAGAGATCAGGTTAGGGTTAAGATTGGACCTAGGGTTATAGTGATGTTGAGGGCTAGGGTATTCCAGCAGTGAAAACACACATTTCTATAAAGACTTTGAAGCAGCAAGCTAAAGCCTTGTGGCTGAGTGTTCTTTCATAGAGAAACATGCATTTCATCCTTCTGGAGTGAATTTTCATGCTGGAGTTCATATGCATTTTATACTGTGCAGAATGTATCTACCTGCTGGGGGTTGTGTCATAGAAGCACCTTTTCTGCAGGAGCTTACTGGAACATTCATTGTTTGGCTAAGTTATTTAGGGTTGGTTTTGGAAGGTCTTTCAACCTTGGCCAAATCCCGCTTCCTACGCAAGTTTTTAATACCGCTGTTTCCAAGTGTCCACAAACAGCTGCTGCTTGAAACTGTCCACATGCACATCTCGTATACTGGGTGCTCGTTTCACTACCTGGATTTTGGTTTCCTCTTCTTTCTTTGAAATGACAAGTCTTCATTCAGCATTCTACACACACCTTGTACCAGCTTCAGTTTGAAGCATGTTGGTGCTCTCAAAACGCTGTGTAACCTATGTAGAGTGTGTTACTCTCCAGCACTGAATACACAACTTAGAGCTCCTTTCACCACAGACACGCAAACACATCTTTTTGTGAAAGTCCTACTTCAGGTCCCTTGGAAATGTAAGGGTTTCATGGACGACATGAAGTCAATCATGCTTTTGCACTCTACTACCAATAGAAATGACCTCTTGTACATGCCTGACTTTCACTGCAAAATGCCCTTGTTTTCTGGTTTCTTGAATGTTCTCAACACATTAGGAGAAAGAGCGTGTTTGAGCAAGATCTATGCAGTGTGCGTTTCCCTAGATTTCAAGTGATTTGGGAAATATAATCCTTATTTTTCTACATTGTGAAAGAAACATGAGGCTTGCAAGAGATTGAAAAAATGCATCCCAACACGTACTTCAGCGGTGAAAGCACACGTTTCTACAAAGACTTTGAAGTAGCAAGTAAAAGCCAATGGCTGAGTGTTCTTTCAGAGAGAAACATACACATTTCATCCTTCTGGAGTGAATTTTCAGCCTGGAATTCATATGCATTTGTACCGTGCAGAATGTAACTACCTGCTCGGGGGTTGTGTCATAGAAGCAACTTTCCTGCAGGAGCTTATTGGAACATTCATTGTTTGGCTAACTTCTTTGGGTTGGTTTTGGAAGGTCTTTCAACTTTAGCCAAATCCGCTTTCTTACGAAATTTTTTCACAGCCCTGTTTCCAAGAGCCCACAAAGAACTGCTGCTTAAAACTCTCCACATGCACATCTCCCATACTGGTGTGCTCGTTTCACTACCTGGATTTTGGTTTCCTCTTCTTTCTTTGAAATTACAAGCCCTCTTTCTGCATGCTACACACACCTTGTAGCAGTTTCAGTTTGCAGCATATTGGTGCTCTTAAAACGCTGAGTAACCTGTGTAGAGTGTGTCAATCTCCAGCACTGAATACACAACTTAGAGCTCCTTTCACCACAGACACGCAAACACATCTTTTTGTAAAAGTCCTACTTCTTTACTCTTGGAAATGTAAGGGTTTCATCGAGAACTTGAAGTCAATCATGCTTTTGCACTCTGCAACCAATAGGAATGAACTCTTGTACATACCCGTCTGAATTTCAGTGCAAAATGCCCTTCTTTTCTGGTTTGTTGAAAGTTCACAACACATTAGGAGATAGAGCGTGTTTGAAGAAGACTGATGCAGTGTGCGTTTTCCTTTATTTCTTGTGATTTGGGAAACATAATCCGTGATTTTCCACATTGTTTAAGAAACAACATGAGGCTTGCAAGAGATTGAAACAATGCATCCTAAAACTTATTCCAGCAGTGAAAACACACGGTTCTACAAAGACTTGGAAGGAGCAAGCAAAAGAATAGTGGCTGAGTGTCCTTTCAGAGAGAAACACATGCATTTCATCCTTCTGGAGTGAGTTTTCTTGCTGGAATTCATATGCATTTTGTACTGTGCAGAATGTAGTTACCTGCTCGGGGGTTGTGTCATAGATGCACCTTTCCTGTAGGAGCTTATTGGAACTTTCATTGTTTGGCTAAGTTATTTAGGGTTGGTTTTGGAAGGTCTTTCAACTTTGGCCAAATCCGCTTTGTACGAAAGTTTTTCACAGCCCTGTTTCCAAGTGTCCACAAAGAGCTGCTGCTTGAAAGTGTCCACATGCACATCTCCCATACTGGTGTGCTCGTTTCACTACCTGGATTTTGGTTTCCTCTTCTTTCTTGGAAATGACAAGTCTTCATTCAGCATGCTACACACAGCTTGTAGCAGTTTCAGTTTGAAGCATGTTGGTGCTCTCAAAAGGCTGTGTATCCTGTGTAGAGTGTGTCACTCTACAGCACTGAATACACAACTTAGAGCTCCTTTCAACACAGACACGCAAACACGTCTTTTTGGGAAAGTCCTAACTCAGGTAAATTGGAAATGTAAGGGTTTCATCGAAAACATGAAGACAATCATGCTTTTGAACTCTGCAACCGAAAGAAATGGCTTTTTGTACATGCCATTCTGAATTTCACTGCAAAATGCCCTTCTTTTCTGGTTTGTTGAAAGTTCAAAACACTTTAGGAAATAGAACGTGTTTGAAGAAGACTGATGCAGTGTGCGTTTTCCTGGATTTCAAGTGATTCGGGATACATACTCCTTGTTTTTCCACATTGTCTAAGAAACAACATGAGGCTTGCAAGAGATTGAAAAAATGCATCCTAAAACTTATGCCTGCAGTGAAAACACACGTTTCTACAAAGACTTGGAAGGAGCAAGCAAAAGAATAGTGGCTGCGAGTACTTTCAGAGAGAAACACACGTATTTCATCCTTCTGTAGAGACGGTTAGGGTTACGATTGGACCTAGGGTAGGGTTATGTTGAGGGCTAGGGTTAGAGAGACGGTTAGGGTTACGATTGGACCTAGGGTTAGGGTTATGTTGAGGGCTATGCTTAGAGAGAAGGTTAGGGTTACAATTGGACCTAGGGTTAGGGTTATGTTGAGGGCTAGGGTTAGAGACCCGGTTAGGGTTACGATTGGACCTAGGGTTAGGGTTATGTTGAGGGCTAGGGTTAGAGAGAAGGTTAGGGTTACTTTTGGACCTAGGGTTAGGGTTATGTTGAGGGCTAGGGTTAAAGATATGGTTAGGGTTACGATTGGACCTAGGGTTAGGGTTATGTTGAGGGCTAGGGTTAGAGATCCGGTTAGGGTTACGATTGGACCTAGGGTTAGGGTTATGTTTAGGCCCAGGGTTTGAGATCTGGTTAGGGTTAGATTGGACCTAGGGTTAGGGTTATGTTGAGGGCTAGGGTTAGAGATCAGGTTAGTATTACGATTGGTCCTAGGGTTAGGGTTATGTTTAGGGCTAGGGATACAGATCAGGTTAGGGTTACGATTGGACCTAGGGTTAGGGTTATGTTGAGGGCTAGGGTTAGTGATCAGGTTAGTATTACGATTGGACCTAAGGTTAAGGTTATGTTGAGGGCTAGGGTTCAGATCCGGTTAGGGTTACCATTGGACCTAGGGTTAGCGTAACGTTGAGGGCTAGGGTTAGAGAGAGGGTTAGGGTTACGATTGGACCTAGGGTTAGGGTTATGTTGAGGGCTAGGGTTAGAGATATGGTTAGGGTTATGATTGGACCTAGGGTTAGGATTATGTATAGGGCTAGGGTTAGAGATCAGGTTAGGGTTACGATTAGACCTAGGGTTAGGGTTATGTTGAGGGCTAGGGTTAGAGAGAAGGTTAGGGTTTCAATTGGACCTAGGGTTAGGGTTATGTTGAGGGCTAGGGTTACAGATCCGGTTAGGGTTACGATTGGACCTAGGGTTAGGGTTATGTTTAGGGCTAGGGTTAGAGATCCGGTTAGGGTTACTATTGGACGTAGGGTTAGGGTTATGTTGAGGGCTAGGGTTAGAGATCCGGTTAGTATTACGATTGGACCTAGGGTTAGGGTTATGTTGAGGGCTAGAGATACAGACCCGGTTAGGGTTACGATTTGACCTAGGGTTAGGGTTATGTTTAGGGCTAGGGTTAGAGATCCGGTTAGGGTTACTATTGGACGTAGGGTTAGGGTTATGTTGAGGGCTAGGGTTAGAGATCCGGTTAGGGTTACTGTTGGACCTAGGGTTAGGGTTATGTTGAGGGCTAGGGTTAGAGATCAGGTTAGGGTTAAGATTGGAACTAGGGTTATAGTGATGTTGAGGGCTAGGGTATTCCAGCAGTGAAAACACACATTTCTATAAAGACTTTGAAGCAGCAAGCTAAAGCCTTGTGGCTGAGTGTTCTTTCATAGAGAAACATGCATTTCATCCTTCTGGAGTGAATTTTCATGCTGGAGTTCATATGCATTTTATACTGTGCAGAGTGTAGCTACCTGCTGGGGGTTGTGTCATAGAAGCACCTTTTCTGCAGGAGCTTATTGGAACATTCATTGTTTGGCTAAGTTATTTAGGGTTGGTTTTGGAAGGTCTTTCAACATTGGCCAAATCCCGCTTCCTACGCAAGTTTTTAATACCGCTGTTTCCAAGTGTCCACAAACAGCTGCTGCTTGAAACTGTCCACATGCACATCTCGTATACTGGGTGCTCGTTTCACTACCTGGATTTTGGTTTCCTCTTCTTTCTTTGAAATGACAAGTCTTCATTCAGCATTCTACACACACCTTGTACCAGCTTCAGTTTGAAGCATGTTGGTGCTCTCAAAACGCTGTGTAACCTATGTAGAGTGTGTTACTCTCCAGCACTGAATACACAACTTAGAGCTCCTTTCACCACAGACACGCAAACACATCTTTTTGTGAAAGTCCTACTTCAGGTCCCTTGGAAATGTAAGGGTTTCATGGACGACATGAAGTCAATCATGCTTTTGCACTCTACTACCAATAGAAATGACCTCTTGTACATGTCTGACTGAGTTTCACTGAAAAATGCCCTTGTTTTCTGGTTTCTTGAATGTTCTCAACACATCAGGAGAAAGAGCGTGTTTGAGCAAGATCTATGCAGTGTGCGTTTCCCTAGATTTCAAGTGATTTGGGAAATATAATCCTTATTTTTCCACATTGTGAAAGAAACATGAAGCTTGCAAGAGATTGAAAAAATGCAACCCAAAACGTACTCCAGCGGTGAAAGCACACGTTTCTACAAAAACTTTGAAGTAGCAAGTAAAAGCCAATGGCTGAGTGTTCTTTCAGAGAGAAACATACACATTTCATCCTTCTGGAGTGAATTTTCAGCCTGGAATTCATATGCATTTGTACCGTGCAGAATGTAACTACCTGCTCGGGGGTTGTGTCATAGAAGCAACTTTCCTGCAGGAGCTTATTGGAACATTCATTGTTTGGCTAACTTCTTTGGGTTGGTTTTGGAAGGTCTTTCAACTTTAGCCAAATCCGCTTTCTTACGAAATTTTTTCACATACCCTGTTTCCAAGAGCCCACAAAGAACTGCTGCTTAAAACTCTCCACATGCACATCTCCCATACTGGTGTGCTCGTTTCACTACCTGGATTTTGGTTTCCTCTTCTTTCTTTGAAATTACAAGCCCTTTTTCTGCATGCTACACACACCTTGTAGCAGCTTCAGTTTGCAGCATATTGGTGCTCTTAAAACGCTGAGTAACCTGTGTAGTGTGTCAATCTCCAGCACTGAATACACACCTTAGAGCTCCTTTCACCACAGACACGCAAACACATCTTTTTGTAAAAGTCCTACTTCTTTACTCTTGGAAATGTAAGGGTTTCATCGAGAACTTGAAGTCAATCATGCTTTTGCACTCTGCAACCAATAGGAATGAACTCTTGTACATACCCGTCTGAATTTCAGTGCAAAATGCCCTTCTTTTCTGGTTTGTTGAAAGTTCACAACACATTAGGAGATAGAGCGTGTTTGAAGAAGACTGATGCAGTGTGCGTTTTCCTTTATTTCTTGTGATTTGGGAAACATAATCCGTGATTTTCCACATTGTCTAAGAAACAACATGAGGCTTGCAAGAGATTGAAACAATGCATCCTAAAACTTATTCCAGCAGTGAAAACACACGGTTCTACAAAGACTTGGAAGGAGCAAGCAAAAGAATAGTGGCTGAGTGTCCTTTCAGAGAGAAACACATGCATTTCATCCTTCTGGAGTGAGTTTTCTTGCTGGAATTCACATGCATTTTGTACTGTGCAGAATGTAGCTACCTGCTCGGGGGTTGTGTCATAGATGCACCTTTCCTGTAGGAGCTTATTGGAACTTTCATTGTTTGGCTAAGTTATTTAGGGTTGGTTTTGGAAGGTCTTTCAACTTTGGCCAAATCCGCTTTGTACGAAAGTTTTTCACAGCCCTGTTTCCAAGTGTCCACAAAGAGCTGCTGCTTGAAAGTGTCCACATGCACATCTCCCATACTGGTGTGCTCGTTTCACTACCTGGATTTTGGTTTCCTCTTCTTTCTTTGAAATGACAAGTCTTCATTCAGCATGCTACACACAGCTTGTAGCAGTTACAGTTTGAAGCATGTTGGTGCTCTCAAAACGCTGTGTATCCTGTGTAGAGTGTGTCACTCTACAGCACTGAATACACAACTTAGAGCTCCTTTCAACACAGACACGCAAACACGTCTTTTTGGGAAAGTCCTAACTCAGGTAAATTGGAAATGTAAGGGTTTCATCGAAAACATGAAGACAATCATGCTTTTGAACTCTGCAACCGAAAGAAATGGCTTTTTGTACATGCCATTCTGAATTTCACTGCAAAATGCCCTTCTTTTCTGGTTTGTTGAAAGTTCAAAACACTTTAGGAAATAGAACGTGTTTGAAGAAGACTGATGCAGTGTGCGTTTTCCTGGATTTCAAGTGATTCGGGATACATACTCCTTGTTTTTCCACATTGTCTAAGAAACAACATGAGGCTTGCAAGAGATTGAAAAAATGCATCCTAAAACTTATGCCTGCAGTGAAAACACACGTTTCTACAAAGACTTGGAAGGAGCAAGCAAAAGAATAGTGGCTGAGAGTTCTTTCAGAGAGAAACACACGTATTTCATCCTTCTGTAGAGACGGTTAGGGTTACGATTGGACCTAGGGTAGGGTTATGTTGAGGGCTAGGGTTAGAGAGAAGGTTAGGGTTACTTTTGGACCTAGGGTTAGGGTTATGTTGAGGGCTAGGGTTAGAGAGAAGGTTAGGGTTACTTTTGGACCTAGGGTTAGGGTTATGTTGAGGGCTAGGGTTAGAGAGAAGGTTAGGGTTACTTTTGGACCTAGGGTTAGGGTTATGTTGAGGGCTAGGGTTAGAGAGAAGGTTAGGGTTACTTTTGGACCTAGGGTTAGGGTTATGTTGAGGGCTAGGGTTAGAGAGAAGGTTAGGGTTACTTTTGGACCTAGGGTTAGGGTTATGTTGAGGGCTAGGGTTAGAGAGAAGGTTAGGGTTACTTTTGGACCTAGGGTTAGGGTTATGTTGAGGGCTAGGGTTAGAGATATGGTTAGGGTTACGATTGGACCTAGGGTTAGGGTTATGTTGAGGGCTAGGGTTAGAGTTCCGGTTAGGGTTACACTTGAACCTAGGGTTAGGGTTATGTTGAGGGCTAGGCTTAGAGAGAAGGTTAGGGTTACAACTGGACCTAGGGTTAGGGTTATGTTGAGGGCTAGGGTTACAGATCCGGTTAGGGTTACGATGTGACCTAGGGTTAGGGTTATGTTGAGGGCTAGAGTTACAGATCCGGTTAGGGTTACGATTTGACCTAGGGTTATGTTTAGGGCTAGGGTTAGAGATCCGGTTTTGGTTACTATTGGACGTAGGGTTAGGGTTATATTGAGGGCTAGGCTTAGAGATCCGGTTAGGGTTACGGTTGGACCTAGGGTTAGGGTTATGTTGAGGGCTAGGGTTAGAGATCAGGTTAGGGTTAAGATTGGACCTAGGGTTATAGTGATGTTGAGGGCTAGGGTATTCCAGCAGTGAAAACACACATTTCTATAAAGACTTTGAAGCAGCAAGCTAAAGCCTTGTGGCTGAGTGTTCTTTCATAGAGAAACATGCATTTCATCCTTCTGGAGTGAATTTTCATGCTGGAGTTCATATGCATTTTATACTGTGCAGAATGTAGCTACCTGCTGGGGGTTGTGTCATAGAAGCACCTTTTCTGCAGGAGCTTATTGGAACATTCATTGTTTGGCTAAGTTATTTAGGGTTGGTTTTGGAAGGTCTTTCAACCTTGGTCAAATCCCGCTTCGTACGCAAGTTTTTAATACCGCTGTTTCCAAGTGTCCACAAACAGCTGCTGCTTGAAACTGTCCACATGCACATCTCGTATACTGGTGTGCTCGTTTCACTACCTGGATTTTGGTTTCCTCTTCTTTCTTTGAAATGACAAGTCTTCATTCAGCATTCTACACACACCTTGTACCAGCTTCAGTTTGAAGCATGTTGGTGCTCTCAAAACGCTGTGTAACCTATGTAGAGTGTGTTACTCTCCAGCACTGAATACACAATTTAGAGCTCCTTTCACCACAGACACGCAAACACATCTTTTTGTGAAAGTCCTACTTCAGGTCCCTTGGAAATGTAAGGGTTTCATGGAGGACATGAAGTCAATCATGCTTTTGCACTCTACTACCAATAGAAATGACCTCTTGTACATGCCTGACTGAGTTTCACTGCAAAATGCCCTTGTTTTCTGGTTTCTTGAATGTTCTCAACACATTAGGAGAAAGAGCGTGTTTGAGCAAGATCTATGCAGTGTGCGTTTCCCTAGATTTCAAGTGATTTGGGAAATATAATCCTTATTTTTCCACATTGTGAAAGAAACATGAGGCTTGCAAGAGATTGAAAAAATGCATCCCAACACGTACTCCAGCGGTGAAAGCACACGTTTCTACAAAGACTTTGAAGTAGCAAGTAAAAGCCAATGGCTGAGTGTTCTTTCAGAGAGAAACATACACATTTCATCCTTCTGGAGTGAATTTTCAGCCTGGAATTCATATGCATTTGTACCGTGCAGAATGTAACTACCTGCTCGGGGGTTGTGTCATAGAAGCAACTTTCCTGCAGGAGCTTAGTGGAACATTCATTGTTTGGCTAACTTCTTTGGGTTGGTTTTGGAAGGTCTTTCAACTTTAGCCAAATCCGCTTTCTTACGAAATTTTTTCACAGCCCTGTTTCCAAGAGCCCACAAAGAACTGCTGCTTAAAACTCTCCACATGCACATCTCCCATACTGGTGTGCTCGTTTCACTACCTGGATTTTGGTTTCCTCTTCTTTCTTTGAAATTACAAGCCCTCTTTCTGCATGCTACACACACCTTGTAGCAGTTTCAGTTTGCAGCATATTGGTGCTCTTAAAACGCTGAGTAACCTGTGTAGAGTGTGTCAATCTCCAGCACTGAATACACAACTTAGAGCTCCTTTCACCACAGACACGCAAACACATCTTTTTGTAAAAGTCCTACTTCTTTACTCTTGGAAATGTAAGGGTTTCATCGAGAACTTGAAGTCAATCATGCTTTTGCACTCTGCAACCAATAGGAATGAACTCTTGTACATACCCGTCTGAATTTCAGTGCAAAATGCCCTTCTTTTCTGGTTTGTTGAAAGTTCACAACACATTAAGAGATAGAGCGTGTTTGAAGAAGACTGATGCAGTGTGCGTTTTCCTTTATTTCTTGTGATTTGGGAAACATAATCCGTGATTTTCCACATTGTCTAAGAAACAACATGAGGCTTGCAAGAGATTGAAACAATGCATCCTAAAACTTATTCCAGCAGTGAAAACACACGGTTCTACAAAGACTTGGAAGGAGCAAGCAAAAGAATAGTGGCTGAGTGTCCTTTCAGAGAGAAACACATGCATTTCATCCTTCTGGAGTGAGTTTTCTTGCTGGAATTCATATGCATTTTGTACTGTGCAGAATGTAGCTACCTGCTCGGGGGTTGTGTCATAGATGCACCTTTCCTGTAGGAGCTTATTGGAACTTTCATTGTTTGGCTAAGTTATTTAGGGTTGGTTTTGGAAGGTCTTTCATCTTTGGCCAAATCCGCTTTGTACGAAAGTTTTTCACAGCCCTGTTTCCAAGTGTCCACAAAGAGCTGCTGCTTGAAAGTGTCCACATGCACATCTCCCATACTGGTGTGCTCGTTTCACTACCTGGATTTTGGTTTCCTCTTCTTTCTTTGAAATGACAAGTCTTCATTCAGCATGCTACACACAGCTTGTAGCAGTTTCAGTTTGAAGCATGTTGGTGCTCTCAAAACGCTGTGTATCCTGTGTAGAGTGTGTCACTCTACAGCACTGAATACACAACTTAGAGCTCCTTTCAACACAGACACGCAAACACGTCTTTTTGGGAAAGTCCTAACTCAGGTAAATTGGAAATGTAAGGGTTTCATCGAAAACATGAAGACAATCATGCTTTTGAACTCTGCAACCGAAAGAAATGGCTTTTTGTACATGCCATTCTGAATTTCACTGCAAAATGCCCTTCTTTTCTGGTTTGTTGAAAGTTCAAAACACTTTAGGAAATAGAACGTGTTTGAAGAAGACTGATGCAGTGTGCGTTTTCCTGGATTTGAAGTGATTCGGGATACATACTCCTTGTTTTTCCACATTGTCTAAGAAACAACATGAGGCTTGCAAGAGATTGAAAAAATGCATCCTAAAACTTATGCCTGCAGTGAAAACACACGTTTCTACAAAGACTTGGAAGGAGCAAGCAAAAGAATAGTGGCTGCGAGTTCTTTCAGAGAGAAACACACGTATTTCATCCTTCTGTAGAGACGGTTAGGGTTACGATTGGACCTAGGGTAGGGTTATGTTGAGGGCTAGGGTTAGAGAGACGGTTAGGGTTACGATTGGACCTAGGGTTAGGGTTATGTTGAGGGCTAGGCTTAGAGAGAAGGTTAGGGTTACAATTGGACCTAGGGTTAGGGTTATGTTGAGGGCTAGGGTTAGAGACCCGGTTAGGGTTACGATTGGACCTAGGGTTAGGGTTATGTTGAGGGCTAGGGTTAGAGAGAAGGTTAGGGTTACTTTTGGACCTAGGGTTAGGGTTATGTTGAGGGCTAGGGTTAGAGATATGGTTAGGGTTACGATTGGACCTAGGGTTAGGGTTATGTTGAGGGCTAGGGTTAGAGATCCGGTTAGGGTTACGATTGGACCTAGGGTTAGGGTTATGTTTAGGCCCAGCTTTTGAGATCTGGTTAGGGTTAGATTGGACCTAGGGTTAGGGTTATGTTTAGGCCCAGGGTTTGAGATCTGGTTAGGGTTAGATTGGACCTAGGGTTAGGGTTATGTTGAGGGCTAGGGTTAGAGATCAGGTTAGTATTACGATTGGACCTAGGGTTAGGGTTATGTTTAGGGCTAGGGATACAGATCCGGTTAGGGTTACGATTGGACCTAGGGTTAGGGTTATGTTGAGGGCTAGGGTTAGTGATCAGGTTAGTATTACGATTGGACCTAAGGTTAAGGTTAGGTTGAGGGCTAGGGTTCAGATCCGGTTAGGGTTACCATTGGACCTAGGGTTAGCGTAACGTTGAGGGCTAGGGTTAGAGAGAGGGTTAGGGTTACGATTGGACCTAGGGTTAGGGTTATGTTGAGGGCTAGGGTTAGAGATATGGTTAGGGTTATGATTGGACCTAGGGTTAGGGTTATGTATAGGGCTAGGGTTAGAGATCAGGTTAGGGTTACGATTGGACCTAGGGTTAGGGTTATGTTGAGGGCTAGGGTTAGAGAGAAGGTTAGGGTTTCAATTGGACCTAGGGTTAGGGTTATGTTGAGGGCTAGGGTTACAGATCCGGTTAGGGTTACGATTGGACCTAGGGTTAGCGTTATGTTTAGGGCTAAGGTTAGAGATCCGGTTAGGGTTACTATTGGACGTAGGCTTAGGGTTATGTTGAGGGCTAGGGTTAGAGATCCGGTTAGTATTACGATTGGACCTAGGGTTAGGGGTATGTTGAGGGCTAGAGTTACAGATCCGGTTAGGGTTACGATTTGACCTAGGGTTAGGGTTATGTTTAGGGCTAGGGTTAGAGATCCGGTTAGGGTTACTATTGGACGTAGGGTTAGGGTTATGTTGAGGGCTAGGGTTAGAGATCCGGTTAGGGTTACGGTTGGACCTAGGGTTAGGGTTATGTTGAGGGCTAGGGTTAGAGATCAGGTTAGGGTTAAGATTGGACCTAGGGTTATAGTGATGTTGAGGGCTAGGGTATTCCAGCAGTGAAAACACACATTTCTATAAAGACTTTGAAGCAGCAAGCTAAAGCCTTGTGGCTGAGTGTTCTTTCATAGAGAAACATGCATTTCATCCTTCTGGAGTGAATTTTCATGCTGGAGTTCATATGCATTTTATACTGTGCAGAATGTATCTACCTGCTGGGGGTTGTGTCATAGAAGCACCTTTTCTGCAGGAGCTTATTGGAACATTCATTGTTTGGCTAAGTTATTTAGGGTTGGTTTTGGAAGGTCTTTCAACCTTGGCCAAATCCCGCTTCCTACGCAAGTTTTTAATACCGCTGTTTCCAAGTGTCCACAAACAGCTGCTGCTTGAAACTGTCCACATGCACATCTCGTATACTGGGTGCTCGTTTCACTACCTGGATTTTGGTTTCCTCTTCTTTCTTTGAAATGACAAGTCTTCATTCAGCATTCTACACACACCTTGTACCAGCTTCAGTTTGAAGCATGTTGGTGCTCTCAAAACGCTGTGTAACCTATGTAGAGTGTGTTACTCTCCAGCACTGAATACACAATTTAGAGCTCCTTTCACCACAGACACGCAAACACATCTTTTTGTGAAAGTCCTACTTCAGGTCCCTTGGAAATGTAAGGGTTTCATGGAGGACATGAAGTCAATCATGCTTTTGCACTCTACTACCAATAGAAATGACCTCTTGTACATGCCTGACTGAGTTTCACTGCAAAATGCCCTTGTTTTCTGGTTTCTTGAATGTTCTCAACACATTAGGAGAAAGAGCGTGTTTGAGCAAGATCTATGCAGTGTGCGTTTCCCTAGATTTCAAGTGATTTGGGAAATATAATCCTTATTTTTCCACATTGTGAAAGAAACATGAGGCTTGCAAGAGATTGAAAAAATGCATCCCAACACGTACTCCAGCGGTGAAAGCACACGTTTCTACAAAGACTTTGAAGTAGCAAGTAAAAGCCAATGGCTGAGTGTTCTTTCAGAGAGAAACATACACATTTCATCCTTCTGGAGTGAATTTTCAGCCTGGAATTCATATGCATTTGTACCGTGCAGAATGTAACTACCTGCTCGGGGGTTGTGTCATAGAAGCAACTTTCCTGCAGGAGCTTATTGGAACATTCATTGTTTGGCTAACTTCTTTGGGTTGGTTTTGGAAGGTCTTTCAACTTTAGCCAAATCCGCTTTCTTACGAAATTTTTTCACAGCCCTGTTTCCAAGAGCCCACAAAGAACTGCTGCTTAAAACTCTCCACATGCACATCTCCCATACTGGTGTGCTCGTTTCACTACCTGGATTTTGGTTTCCTCTTCTTTCTTTGAAATTACAAGCCCTCTTTCTGCATGCTACACACACCTTGTAGCAGTTTCAGTTTGCAGCATATTGGTGCTCTTAAAACGCTGAGTAACCTGTGTAGAGTGTGTCAATCTCCAGCACTGAATACACAACTTAGAGCTCCTTTCACCACAGACACGCAAACACATCTTTTTGTAAAAGTCCTACTTCTTTACTCTTGGAAATGTAAGGGTTTCATCGAGAACTTGAAGTCAATCATGCTTTTGCACTCTGCAACCAATAGGAATGAACTCTTGTACATACCCGTCTGAATTTCAGTGCAAAATGCCCTTCTTTTCTGGTTTGTTGAAAGTTCACAACACATTAAGAGATAGAGCGTGTTTGAAGAAGACTGATGCAGTGTGCGTTTTCCTTTATTTCTTGTGATTTGGGAAACATAATCCGTGATTTTCCACATTGTCTAAGAAACAACATGAGGCTTGCAAGAGATTGAAACAATGCATCCTAAAACTTATTCCAGCAGTGAAAACACACGGTTCTACAAAGACTTGGAAGGAGCAAGCAAAAGAATAGTGGCTGAGTGTCCTTTCAGAGAGAAACACATGCATTTCATCCTTCTGGAGTGAGTTTTCTTGCTGGAATTCATATGCATTTTGTACTGTGCAGAATGTAGCTACCTGCTCGGGGGTTGTGTCATAGATGCACCTTTCCTGTAGGAGCTTATTGGAACTTTCATTGTTTGGCTAAGTTATTTAGGGTTGGTTTTGGAAGGTCTTTCATCTTTGGCCAAATCCGCTTTGTACGAAAGTTTTTCACAGCCCTGTTTCCAAGTGTCCACAAAGAGCTGCTGCTTGAAAGTGTCCACATGCACATCTCCCATACTGGTGTGCTCGTTTCACTACCTGGATTTTGGTTTCCTCTTCTTTCTTTGAAATGACAAGTCTTCATTCAGCATGCTACACACAGCTTGTAGCAGTTTCAGTTTGAAGCATGTTGGTGCTCTCAAAACGCTGTGTATCCTGTGTAGAGTGTGTCACTCTACAGCACTGAATACACAACTTAGAGCTCCTTTCAACACAGACACGCAAACACGTCTTTTTGGGAAAGTCCTAACTCAGGTAAATTGGAAATGTAAGGGTTTCATCGAAAACATGAAGACAATCATGCTTTTGAACTCTGCAACCGAAAGAAATGGCTTTTTGTACATGCCATTCTGAATTTCACTGCAAAATGCCCTTCTTTTCTGGTTTGTTGAAAGTTCAAAACACTTTAGGAAATAGAACGTGTTTGAAGAAGACTGATGCAGTGTGCGTTTTCCTGGATTTGAAGTGATTCGGGATACATACTCCTTGTTTTTCCACATTGTCTAAGAAACAACATGAGGCTTGCAAGAGATTGAAAAAATGCATCCTAAAACTTATGCCTGCAGTGAAAACACACGTTTCTACAAAGACTTGGAAGGAGCAAGCAAAAGAATAGTGGCTGCGAGTTCTTTCAGAGAGAAACACACGTATTTCATCCTTCTGTAGAGACGGTTAGGGTTACGATTGGACCTAGGGTAGGGTTATGTTGAGGGCTAGGGTTAGAGAGACGGTTAGGGTTACGATTGGACCTAGGGTTAGGGTTATGTTGAGGGCTAGGCTTAGAGAGAAGGTTAGGGTTACAATTGGACCTAGGGTTAGGGTTATGTTGAGGGCTAGGGTTAGAGACCCGGTTAGGGTTACGATTGGACCTAGGGTTAGGGTTATGTTGAGGGCTAGGGTTAGAGAGAAGGTTAGGGTTACTTTTGGACCTAGGGTTAGGGTTATGTTGAGGGCTAGGGTTAGAGATATGGTTAGGGTTACGATTGGACCTAGGGTTAGGGTTATGTTGAGGGCTAGGGTTAGAGATCCGGTTAGGGTTACGATTGGACCTAGGGTTAGGGTTATGTTTAGGCCCAGCTTTTGAGATCTGGTTAGGGTTAGATTGGACCTAGGGTTAGGGTTATGTTTAGGCCCAGGGTTTGAGATCTGGTTAGGGTTAGATTGGACCTAGGGTTAGGGTTATGTTGAGGGCTAGGGTTAGAGATCAGGTTAGTATTACGATTGGACCTAGGGTTAGGGTTATGTTTAGGGCTAGGGATACAGATCCGGTTAGGGTTACGATTGGACCTAGGGTTAGGGTTATGTTGAGGGCTAGGGTTAGTGATCAGGTTAGTATTACGATTGGACCTAAGGTTAAGGTTAGGTTGAGGGCTAGGGTTCAGATCCGGTTAGGGTTACCATTGGACCTAGGGTTAGCGTAACGTTGAGGGCTAGGGTTAGAGAGAGGGTTAGGGTTACGATTGGACCTAGGGTTAGGGTTATGTTGAGGGCTAGGGTTAGAGATATGGTTAGGGTTATGATTGGACCTAGGGTTAGGGTTATGTATAGGGCTAGGGTTAGAGATCAGGTTAGGGTTACGATTGGACCTAGGGTTAGGGTTATGTTGAGGGCTAGGGTTAGAGAGAAGGTTAGGGTTTCAATTGGACCTAGGGTTAGGGTTATGTTGAGGGCTAGGGTTACAGATCCGGTTAGGGTTACGATTGGACCTAGGGTTAGCGTTATGTTTAGGGCTAAGGTTAGAGATCCGGTTAGGGTTACTATTGGACGTAGGCTTAGGGTTATGTTGAGGGCTAGGGTTAGAGATCCGGTTAGTATTACGATTGGACCTAGGGCTAGGGGTATGTTGAGGGCTAGAGTTACAGATCCGGTTAGGGTTACGATTTGACCTAGGGTTAGGGTTATGTTTAGGGCTAGGGTTAGAGATCCGGTTAGGGTTACTATTGGACGTAGGGTTAGGGTTATGTTGAGGGCTAGGGTTAGAGATCCGGTTAGGGTTACGGTTGGACCTAGGGTTAGGGTTATGTTGAGGGCTAGGGTTAGAGATCAGGTTAGGGTTAAGATTGGACCTAGGGTTATAGTGATGTTGAGGGCTAGGGTATTCCAGCAGTGAAAACACACATTTCTATAAAGACTTTGAAGCAGCAAGCTAAAGCCTTGTGGCTGAGTGTTCTTTCATAGAGAAACATGCATTTCATCCTTCTGGAGTGAATTTTCATGCTGGAGTTCATATGCATTTTATACTGTGCAGAATGTATCTACCTGCTGGGGGTTGTGTCATAGAAGCACCTTTTCTGCAGGAGCTTATTGGAACATTCATTGTTTGGCTAAGTTATTTAGGGTTGGTTTTGGAAGGTCTTTCAACCTTGGCCAAATCCCGCTTCCTACGCAAGTTTTTAATACCGCTGTTTCCAAGTGTCCACAAACAGCTGCTGCTTGAAACTGTCCACATGCACATCTCGTATACTGGGTGCTCGTTTCACTACCTGGATTTTGGTTTCCTCTTCTTTCTTTGAAATGACAAGTCTTCATTCAGCATTCTACACACACCTTGTACCAGCTTCAGTTTGAAGCATGTTGGTGCTCTCAAAACGCTGTGTAACCTATGTAGAGTGTGTTACTCTCCAGCACTGAATACACAACTTAGAGCTCCTTTCACCACAGACACGCAAACACATCTTTTTGTGAAAGTCCTACTTCAGGTCCCTTGGAAATGTAAGGGTTTCATGGACGACATGAAGTCAATCATGCTTTTGCACTCTACTACCAATAGAAATGACCTCTTGTACATGCCTGACTTTCACTGCAAAATGCCCTTGTTTTCTGGTTTCTTGAATGTTCTCAACACATTAGGAGAAAGAGCGTGTTTGAGCAAGATCTATGCAGTGTGCGTTTCCCTAGATTTCAAGTGATTTGGGAAATATAATCCTTATTTTTCTACATTGTGAAAGAAACATGAGGCTTGCAAGAGATTGAAAAAATGCATCCCAACACGTACTCCAGCGGTGAAAGCACACGTTTCTACAAAGACTTTGAAGTAGCAAGTAAAAGCCAATGGCTGAGTGTTCTTTCAGAGAGAAACATACACATTTCATCCTTCTGGAGTGAATTTTCAGCCTGGAATTCATATGCATTTGTACCGTGCAGAATGTAACTACCTGCTCGGGGGTTGTGTCATAGAAGCAACTTTCCTGCAGGAGCTTATTGGAACATTCATTGTTTGGCTAACTTCTTTGGGTTGGTTTTGGAAGGTCTTTCAACTTTAGCCAAATCCGCTTTCTTACGAAATTTTTTCACAGCCCTGTTTCCAAGAGCCCACAAAGAACTGCTGCTTAAAACTCTCCACATGCACATCTCCCATACTGGTGTGCTCGTTTCACTACCTGGATTTTGGTTTCCTCTTCTTTCTTTGAAATTACAAGCCCTCTTTCTGCATGCTACACACACCTTGTAGCAGTTTCAGTTTGCAGCATATTGGTGCTCTTAAAACGCTGAGTAACCTGTGTAGAGTGTGTCAATCTCCAGCACTGAATACACAACTTAGAGCTCCTTTCACCACAGACACGCAAACACATCTTTTTGTAAAAGTCCTACTTCTTTACTCTTGGAAATGTAAGGGTTTCATCGAGAACTTGAAGTCAATCATGCTTTTGCACTCTGCAACCAATAGGAATGAACTCTTGTACATACCCGTCTGAATTTCAGTGCAAAATGCCCTTCTTTTCTGGTTTGTTGAAAGTTCACAACACATTAAGAGATAGAGCGTGTTTGAAGAAGACTGATGCAGTGTGCGTTTTCCTTTATTTCTTGTGATTTGGGAAACATAATCCGTGATTTTCCACATTGTCTAAGAAACAACATGAGGCTTGCAAGAGATTGAAACAATGCATCCTAAAACTTATTCCAGCAGTGAAAACACACGGTTCTACAAAGACTTGGAAGGAGCAAGCAAAAGAATAGTGGCTGAGTGTCCTTTCAGAGAGAAACACATGCATTTCATCCTTCTGGAGTGAGTTTTCTTGCTGGAATTCATATGCATTTTGTACTGTGCAGAATGTAGCTACCTGCTCGGGGGTTGTGTCATAGATGCACCTTTCCTGTAGGAGCTTATTGGAACTTTCATTGTTTGGCTAAGTTATTTAGGGTTGGTTTTGGAAGGTCTTTCAACTTTGGCCAAATCCGCTTTGTACGAAAGTTTTTCACAGCCCTGTTTCCAAGTGTCCACAAAGAGCTGCTGCTTGAAAGTGTCCACATGCACATCTCCCATACTGGTGTGCTCGTTTCACTACCTGGATTTTGGTTTCCTCTTCTTTCTTTGAAATGACAAGTCTTCATTCAGCATGCTACACACAGCTTGTAGCAGTTTCAGTTTGAAGCATGTTGGTGCTCTCAAAAGGCTGTGTATCCTGTGTAGAGTGTGTCACTCTACAGCACTGAATACACAACTTAGAGCTCCTTTCAACACAGACACGCAAACACGTCTTTTTGGGAAAGTCCTAACTCAGGTAAATTGGAAATGTAAGGGTTTCATCGAAAACATGAAGACAATCATGCTTTTGAACTCTGCAACCGAAAGAAATGGCTTTTTGTACATGCCATTCTGAATTTCACTGCAAAATGCCCTTCTTTTCTGGTTTGTTGAAAGTTCAAAACACTTTAGGAAATAGAACGTGTTTGAAGAAGACTGATGCAGTGTGCGTTTTCCTGGATTTCAAGTGATTTGGGATACATATTCCTTGTTTTTCCACATTGTCTAAGAAACAACATGAGGCTTGCAAGAGATTGAAAAAATGCATCCTAAAACTTATGCCTGCAGTGAAAACACACGTTTCTACAAAGACTTGGAAGGAGCAAGCAAAAGAATAGTGGCTGAGAGTTCTTTCAGAGAGAAACACACGTATTTCATCCTTCTGTAGAGACGGTTAGGGTTACGATTGGACCTAGGGTAGGGTTATGTTGAGGGCTAGGGTTAGAGAGACGGTTAGGGTTACGATTGGACCTAGGGTTAGGGTTATGTTGAGGGCTAGGCTTAGAGAGAAGGTTAGGGTTACAATTGGACCTAGGGTTAGGGTTATGTTGAGGGCTAGGGTTAGAGACCCAGTTAGGGTTACGATTGGACCTAGGGTTAGGGTTATGTTGAGGGCTAGGGTTAGAGAGAAGGTTAGGGTTACTTTTGGACCTAGGGTTAGGGTTATGTTGAGGGCTAGGGTTAGAGATATGGTTAGGGTTACGATTGGACCTAGGGTTAGGGTTATGTTGAGGGCTAGGGTTAGAGATCCGGTTAGGGTTACGATTGGACCTAGGGTTAGGGTTATGTTTAGGCCCAGGGTTTGAGATCTGGTTAGGGTTAGATTGGACCTAGGGTTAGGGTTATGTTTAGGCCCAGGGTTTGAGATCTGGTTAGGGTTAGATTGGACCTAGGGTTAGGGTTATGTTGAGGGCTAGGGTTAGAGATCAGGTTAGTATTACGATTGGACCTAGGGTTAGGGTTATGTTTAGGGCTAGGGATACAGATCCGGTTAGGGTTACGATTGGACCTAGGGTTAGGGTTATGTTGAGGGCTAGGGTTAGTGATCAGGTTAGTATTACGATTGGACCTAAGGTTAAGGTTATGTTGAGGGCTAGGGTTCAGATCCGGTTAGGGTTACCATTGGACCTAGGGTTAGCGTAACGTTGAGGGCTAGGGTTAGAGAGAGGGTTAGGGTTACGATTGGACCTAGGGTTAGGGTTATGTTGAGGGCTAGGGTTAGAGATATGGTTAGGGTTATGATTGGACCTAGGGTTAGGGTTATGTATAGGGCTAGGGTTAGAGATCAGGTTAGGGTTACGATTGGACCTAGGGTTAGGGTTATGTTGAGGGCTAGGGTTAGAGATCCGGTTAGGGTTACGGTTGGACCTAGGGTTAGGGTTATGTTGAGGGCTAGGGTTAGAGATCAGGTTAGGGTTAAGATTGGACCTAGGGTTATAGTGATGTTGAGGGCTAGGGTATTCCAGCAGTGAAAACACACATTTCTATAAAGACTTTGAAGCAGCAAGCTAAAGCCTTGTGGCTGAGTGTTCTTTCATAGAGAAACATGCATTTCATCCTTCTGGAGTGAATTTTCATGCTGGAGTTCATATGCATTTTATACTGTGCAGAATGTATCTACCTGCTGGGGGTTGTGTCATAGAAGCACCTTTTCTGCAGGAGCTTATTGGAACATTCATTGTTTGGCTAAGTTATTTAGGGTTGGTTTTGGAAGGTCTTTCAACCTTGGCCAAATCCCGCTTCTTACGCAAGTTTTTAATACCGCTGTTTCCAAGTGTCCACAAACAGCTGCTGCTTGAAACTGTCCACATGCACATCTCGTATACTGGGTGCTCGTTTCACTACCTGGATTTTGGTTTCCTCTTCTTTCTTTGAAATGACGAGTCTTCATTCAGCATTCTACACACACCTTGTACCAGCTTCAGTTTGAAGCATGTTGGTGCTCTCAAAACGCTGTGTAACCTATGTAGAGTGTGTTACTCTCCAGCACTGAATACACAACTTAGAGCTCCTTTCACCACAGACACGCAAACACATCTTTTTGTGAAAGTCCTACTTCAGGTCCCTTGGAAATGTAAGGGTTTCATGGACGACATGAAGTCAATCATGCTTTTGCACTCTACTACCAATAGAAATGACCTCTTGTACATGCCTGACTTTCACTGCAAAATGCCCTTGTTTTCTGGTTTCTTGAATGTTCTCAACACATTAGGAGAAAGAGCGTGTTTGAGCAAGATCTATGCAGTGTGCGTTTCCCTAGATTTCAAGTGATTTGGGAAATATAATCCTTATTTTTCTACATTGTGAAAGAAACATGAGGCTTGCAAGAGATTGAAAAAATGCATCCCAACACGTACTCCAGCGGTGAAAGCACACGTTTCTACAAAGACTTTGAAGTAGCAAGTAAAAGCCAATGGCTGAGTGTTCTTTCAGAGAGAAACATACACATTTCATCCTTCTGGAGTGAATTTTCAGCCTGGAATTCATATGCATTTGTACCGTGCAGAATGTAACTACCTGCTCGGGGGTTGTGTCATAGAAGCAACTTTCCTGCAGGAGCTTATTGGAACATTCATTGTTTGGCTAACTTCTTTGGGTTGGTTTTGGAAGGTCTTTCAACTTTAGCCAAATCCGCTTTCTTACGAAATTTTTTCACAGCCCTGTTTCCAAGAGCCCACAAAGAACTGCTGCTTAAAACTCTCCACATGCACATCTCCCATACTGGTGTGCTCGTTTCACTACCTGGATTTTGGTTTCCTCTTCTTTCTTTGAAATTACAAGCCCTCTTTCTGCATGCTACACACACCTTGTAGCAGTTTCAGTTTGCAGCATATTGGTGCTCTTAAAACGCTGAGTAACCTGTGTAGAGTGTGTCAATCTCCAGCACTGAATACACAACTTAGAGCTCCTTTCACCACAGACACGCAAACACATCTTTTTGTAAAAGTCCTACTTCTTTACTCTTGGAAATGTAAGGGTTTCATCGAGAACTTGAAGTCAATCATGCTTTTGCACTCTGCAACCAATAGGAATGAACTCTTGTACATACCCGTCTGAATTTCAGTGCAAAATGCCCTTCTTTTCTGGTTTGTTGAAAGTTCACAACACATTAAGAGATAGAGCGTGTTTGAAGAAGACTGATGCAGTGTGCGTTTTCCTTTATTTCTTGTGATTTGGGAAACATAATCCGTGATTTTCCACATTGTCTAAGAAACAACATGAGGCTTGCAAGAGATTGAAACAATGCATCCTAAAACTTATTCCAGCAGTGAAAACACACGGTTCTACAAAGACTTGGAAGGAGCAAGCAAAAGAATAGTGGCTGAGTGTCCTTTCAGAGAGAAACACATGCATTTCATCCTTCTGGAGTGAGTTTTCTTGCTGGAATTCATATGCATTTTGTACTGTGCAGAATGTAGCTACCTGCTCGGGGGTTGTGTCATAGATGCACCTTTCCTGTAGGAGCTTATTGGAACTTTCATTGTTTGGCTAAGTTATTTAGGGTTGGTTTTGGAAGGTCTTTCAACTTTGGCCAAATCCGCTTTGTACGAAAGTTTTTCACAGCCCTGTTTCCAAGTGTCCACAAAGAGCTGCTGCTTGAAAGTGTCCACATGCACATCTCCCATACTGGTGTGCTCGTTTCACTACCTGGATTTTGGTTTCCTCTTCTTTCTTTGAAATGACAAGTCTTCATTCAGCATGCTACACACAGCTTGTAGCAGTTTCAGTTTGAAGCATGTTGGTGCTCTCAAAAGGCTGTGTATCCTGTGTAGAGTGTGTCACTCTACAGCACTGAATACACAACTTAGAGCTCCTTTCAACACAGACACGCAAACACGTCTTTTTGGGAAAGTCCTAACTCAGGTAAATTGGAAATGTAAGGGTTTCATCGAAAACATGAAGACAATCATGCTTTTGAACTCTGCAACCGAAAGAAATGGCTTTTTGTACATGCCATTCTGAATTTCACTGCAAAATGCCCTTCTTTTCTGGTTTGTTGAAAGTTCAAAACACTTTAGGAAATAGAACGTGTTTGAAGAAGACTGATGCAGTGTGCGTTTTCCTGGATTTCAAGTGATTTGGGATACATACTCCTTGTTTTTCCACATTGTCTAAGAAACAACATGAGGCTTGCAAGAGATTGAAAAAATGCATCCTAAAACTTATGCCTGCAGTGAAAACACACGTTTCTACAAAGACTTGGAAGGAGCAAGCAAAAGAATAGTGGCTGAGAGTTCTTTCAGAGAGAAACACACGTATTTCATCCTTCTGTAGAGACGGTTAGGGTTACGATTGGACCTAGGGTAGGGTTATGTTGAGGGCTAGGGTTAGAGAGACGGTTAGGGTTACGATTGGACCTAGGGTTAGGGTTATGTTGAGGGCTAGGCTTAGAGAGAAGGTTAGGGTTACAATTGGACCTAGGGTTAGGGTTATGTTGAGGGCTAGGGTTAGAGACCCAGTTAGGGTTACGATTGGACCTAGGGTTAGGGTTATGTTGAGGGCTAGGGTTAGAGAGAAGGTTAGGGTTACTTTTGGACCTAGGGTTAGGGTTATGTTGAGGGCTAGGGTTAGAGATATGGTTAGGGTTACGATTGGACCTAGGGTTAGGGTTATGTTGAGGGCTAGGGTTAGAGATCCGGTTAGGGTTACGATTGGACCTAGGGTTAGGGTTATGTTTAGGCCCAGGGTTTGAGATCTGGTTAGGGTTAGATTGGACCTAGGGTTAGGGTTATGTTTAGGCCCAGGGTTTGAGATCTGGTTAGGGTTAGATTGGACCTAGGGTTAGGGTTATGTTGAGGGCTAGGGTTAGAGATCAGGTTAGTATTACGATTGGACCTAGGGTTAGGGTTATGTTTAGGGCTAGGGATACAGATCCGGTTAGGGTTACGATTGGACCTAGGGTTAGGGTTATGTTGAGGGCTAGGGTTAGTGATCAGGTTAGTATTACGATTGGACCTAAGGTTAAGGTTATGTTGAGGGCTAGGGTTCAGATCCGGTTAGGGTTACCATTGGACCTAGGGTTAGCGTAACGTTGAGGGCTAGGGTTAGAGAGAGGGTTAGGGTTACGATTGGACCTAGGGTTAGGGTTATGTTGAGGGCTAGGGTTAGAGATATGGTTAGGGTTATGATTGGACCTAGGGTTAGGGTTATGTATAGGGCTAGGGTTAGAGATCAGGTTAGGGTTACGATTGGACCTAGGGTTAGGGTTATGTTGAGGGCTAGGGTTAGAGATCCGGTTAGGGTTACGGTTGGACCTAGGGTTAGGGTTATGTTGAGGGCTAGGGTTAGAGATCAGGTTAGGGTTAAGATTGGACCTAGGGTTATAGTGATGTTGAGGGCTAGGGTATTCCAGCAGTGAAAACACACATTTCTATAAAGACTTTGAAGCAGCAAGCTAAAGCCTTGTGGCTGAGTGTTCTTTCATAGAGAAACATGCATTTCATCCTTCTGGAGTGAATTTTCATGCTGGAGTTCATATGCATTTTATACTGTGCAGAATGTATCTACCTGCTGGGGGTTGTGTCATAGAAGCACCTTTTCTGCAGGAGCTTATTGGAACATTCATTGTTTGGCTAAGTTATTTAGGGTTGGTTTTGGAAGGTCTTTCAACCTTGGCCAAATCCCGCTTCCTACGCAAGTTTTTAATACCGCTGTTTCCAAGTGTCCACAAACAGCTGCTGCTTGAAACTGTCCACATGCACATCTCGTATACTGGGTGCTCGTTTCACTACCTGGATTTTGGTTTCCTCTTCTTTCTTTGAAATGACGAGTCTTCATTCAGCATTCTACACACACCTTGTACCAGCTTCAGTTTGAAGCATGTTGGTGCTCTCAAAACGCTGTGTAACCTATGTAGAGTGTGTTACTCTCCAGCACTGAATACACAACTTAGAGCTCCTTTCACCACAGACACGCAAACACATCTTTTTGTGAAAGTCCTACTTCAGGTCCCTTGGAAATGTAAGGGTTTCATGGACGACATGAAGTCAATCATGCTTTTGCACTCTACTACCAATAGAAATGACCTCTTGTACATGCCTGACTTTCACTGCAAAATGCCCTTGTTTTCTGGTTTCTTGAATGTTCTCAACACATTAGGAGAAAGAGCGTGTTTGAGCAAGATCTATGCAGTGTGCGTTTCCCTAGATTTCAAGTGATTTGGGAAATATAATCCTTATTTTTCTACATTGTGAAAGAAACATGAGGCTTGCAAGAGATTGAAAAAATGCATCCCAACACGTACTCCAGCGGTGAAAGCACACGTTTCTACAAAGACTTTGAAGTAGCAAGTAAAAGCCAATGGCTGAGTGTTCTTTCAGAGAGAAACATACACATTTCATCCTTCTGGAGTGAATTTTCAGCCTGGAATTCATATGCATTTGTACCGTGCAGAATGTAACTACCTGCTCGGGGGTTGTGTCATAGAAGCAACTTTCCTGCAGGAGCTTATTGGAACATTCATTGTTTGGCTAACTTCTTTGGGTTGGTTTTGGAAGGTCTTTCAACTTTAGCCAAATCCGCTTTCTTACGAAATTTTTTCACAGCCCTGTTTCCAAGAGCCCACAAAGAACTGCTGCTTAAAACTCTCCACATGCACATCTCCCATACTGGTGTGCTCGTTTCACTACCTGGATTTTGGTTTCCTCTTCTTTCTTTGAAATTACAAGCCCTCTTTCTGCATGCTACACACACCTTGTAGCAGTTTCAGTTTGCAGCATATTGGTGCTCTTAAAACGCTGAGTAACCTGTGTAGAGTGTGTCAATCTCCAGCACTGAATACACAACTTAGAGCTCCTTTCACCACAGACACGCAAACACATCTTTTTGTAAAAGTCCTACTTCTTTACTCTTGGAAATGTAAGGGTTTCATCGAGAACTTGAAGTCAATCATGCTTTTGCACTCTGCAACCAATAGGAATGAACTCTTGTACATACCCGTCTGAATTTCAGTGCAAAATGCCCTTCTTTTCTGGTTTGTTGAAAGTTCACAACACATTAAGAGATAGAGCGTGTTTGAAGAAGACTGATGCAGTGTGCGTTTTCCTTTATTTCTTGTGATTTGGGAAACATAATCCGTGATTTTCCACATTGTCTAAGAAACAACATGAGGCTTGCAAGAGATTGAAACAATGCATCCTAAAACTTATTCCAGCAGTGAAAACACACGGTTCTACAAAGACTTGGAAGGAGCAAGCAAAAGAATAGTGGCTGAGTGTCCTTTCAGAGAGAAACACATGCATTTCATCCTTCTGGAGTGAGTTTTCTTGCTGGAATTCATATGCATTTTGTACTGTGCAGAATGTAGCTACCTGCTCGGGGGTTGTGTCATAGATGCACCTTTCCTGTAGGAGCTTATTGGAACTTTCATTGTTTGGCTAAGTTATTTAGGGTTGGTTTTGGAAGGTCTTTCAACTTTGGCCAAATCCGCTTTGTACGAAAGTTTTTCACAGCCCTGTTTCCAAGTGTCCGCAAAGAGCTGCTGCTTGAAAGTGTCCACATGCACATCTCCCATACTGGTGTGCTCGTTTCACTACCTGGATTTTGGTTTCCTCTTCTTTCTTTGAAATGACAAGTCTTCATTCAGCATGCTACACACAGCTTGTAGCAGTTTCAGTTTGAAGCATGTTGGTGCTCTCAAAAGGCTGTGTATCCTGTGTAGAGTGTGTCACTCTACAGCACTGAATACACAACTTAGAGCTCCTTTCAACACAGACACGCAAACACGTCTTTTTGGGAAAGTCCTAACTCAGGTAAATTGGAAATGTAAGGGTTTCATCGAAAACATGAAGACAATCATGCTTTTGAACTCTGCAACCGAAAGAAATGGCTTTTTGTACATGCCATTCTGAATTTCACTGCAAAATGCCCTTCTTTTCTGGTTTGTTGAAAGTTCAAAACACTTTAGGAAATAGAACGTGTTTGAAGAAGACTGATGCAGTGTGCGTTTTCCTGGATTTCAAGTGATTTGGGATACATACTCCTTGTTTTTCCACATTGTCTAAGAAACAACATGAGGCTTGCAAGAGATTGAAAAAATGCATCCTAAAACTTATGCCTGCAGTGAAAACACACGTTTCTACAAAGACTTGGAAGGAGCAAGCAAAAGAATAGTGGCTGAGAGTTCTTTCAGAGAGAAACACACGTATTTCATCCTTCTGTAGAGACGGTTAGGGTTACGATTGGACCTAGGGTAGGGTTATGTTGAGGGCTAGGGTTAGAGAGACGGTTAGGGTTACGATTGGACCTAGGGTTAGGGTTATGTTGAGGGCTAGGCTTAGAGAGAAGGTTAGGGTTACAATTGGACCTAGGGTTAGGGTTATGTTGAGGGCTAGGGTTAGAGACCCGGTTAGGGTTACGATTGGACCTAGGGTTAGGGTTATGTTGAGGGCTAGGGTTAGAGAGAAGGTTAGGGTTACTTTTGGACCTAGGGTTAGGGTTATGTTGAGGGCTAGGGTTAGAGATATGGTTAGGGTTACGATTGGACCTAGGGTTAGGGTTATGTTGAGGGCTAGGGTTAGAGATCCGGTTAGGGTTACGATTGGACCTAGGGTTAGGGTTATGTTTAGGCCCAGGGTTTGAGATCTGGTTAGGGTTAGATTGGACCTAGGGTTAGGGTTATGTTTAGGCCCAGGGTTTGAGATCTGGTTAGGGTTAGATTGGACCTAGGGTTAGGGTTATGTTGAGGGCTAGGGTTAGAGATCAGGTTAGTATTACGATTGGACCTAGGGTTAGGGTTATGTTTAGGGCTAGGGATACAGATCCGGTTAGGGTTACGATTGGACCTAGGGTTAGGGTTATGTTGAGGGCTAGGGTTAGTGATCAGGTTAGTATTACGATTGGACCTAAGGTTAAGGTTATGTTGAGGGCTAGGGTTCAGATCCGGTTAGGGTTACCATTGGACCTAGGGTTAGCGTAACGTTGAGGGCTAGGGTTAGAGAGAGGGTTAGGGTTACGATTGGACCTAGGGTTAGGGTTATGTTGAGGGCTAGGGTTAGAGATATGGTTAGGGTTATGATTGGACCTAGGGTTAGGGTTATGTATAGGGCTAGGGTTAGAGATCAGGTTAGGGTTACGATTGGACCTAGGGTTAGGGTTATGTTGAGGGCTAGGGTTAGAGATCCGGTTAGGGTTACGGTTGGACCTAGGGTTAGGGTTATGTTGAGGGCTAGGGTTAGAGATCAGGTTAGGGTTAAGATTGGACCTAGGGTTATAGTGATGTTGAGGGCTAGGGTATTCCAGCAGTGAAAACACACATTTCTATAAAGACTTTGAAGCAGCAAGCTAAAGCCTTGTGGCTGAGTGTTCTTTCATAGAGAAACATGCATTTCATCCTTCTGGAGTGAATTTTCATGCTGGAGTTCATATGCATTTTATACTGTGCAGAATGTATCTACCTGCTGGGGGTTGTGTCATAGAAGCACCTTTTCTGCAGGAGCTTATTGGAACATTCATTGTTTGGCTAAGTTATTTAGGGTTGGTTTTGGAAGGTCTTTCAACCTTGGCCAAATCCCGCTTCCTACGCAAGTTTTTAATACCGCTGTTTCCAAGTGTCCACAAACAGCTGCTGCTTGAAACTGTCCACATGCACATCTCGTATACTGGGTGCTCGTTTCACTACCTGGATTTTGGTTTCCTCTTCTCTCTTTGAAATGACGAGTCTTCATTCAGCATTCTACACACACCTTGTACCAGCTTCAGTTTGAAGCATGTTGGTGCTCTCAAAACGCTGTGTAACCTATGTAGAGTGTGTTACTCTCCAGCACTGAATACACAACTTAGAGCTCCTTTCACCACAGACACGCAAACACATCTTTTTGTGAAAGTCCTACTTCAGGTCCCTTGGAAATGTAAGGGTTTCATGGACGACATGAAGTCAATCATGCTTTTGCACTCTACTACCAATAGAAATGACCTCTTGTACATGCCTGACTTTCACTGCAAAATGCCCTTGTTTTCTGGTTTCTTGAATGTTCTCAACACATTAGGAGAAAGAGCGTGTTTGAGCAAGATCTATGCAGTGTGCGTTTCCCTAGATTTCAAGTGATTTGGGAAATATAATCCTTATTTTTCTACATTGTGAAAGAAACATGAGGCTTGCAAGAGATTGAAAAAATGCATCCCAACACGTACTCCAGCGGTGAAAGCACACGTTTCTACAAAGACTTTGAAGTAGCAAGTAAAAGCCAATGGCTGAGTGTTCTTTCAGAGAGAAACATACACATTTCATCCTTCTGGAGTGAATTTTCAGCCTGGAATTCATATGCATTTGTACCGTGCAGAATGTAACTACCTGCTCGGGGGTTGTGTCATAGAAGCAACTTTCCTGCAGGAGCTTATTGGAACATTCATTGTTTGGCTAACTTCTTTGGGTTGGTTTTGGAAGGTCTTTCAACTTTAGCCAAATCCGCTTTCTTACGAAATTTTTTCACAGCCCTGTTTCCAAGAGCCCACAAAGAACTGCTGCTTAAAACTCTCCACATGCACATCTCCCATACTGGTGTGCTCGTTTCACTACCTGGATTTTGGTTTCCTCTTCTTTCTTTGAAATTACAAGCCCTCTTTCTGCATGCTACACACACCTTGTAGCAGTTTCAGTTTGCAGCATATTGGTGCTCTTAAAACGCTGAGTAACCTGTGTAGAGTGTGTCAATCTCCAGCACTGAATACACAACTTAGAGCTCCTTTCACCACAGACACGCAAACACATCTTTTTGTAAAAGTCCTACTTCTTTACTCTTGGAAATGTAAGGGTTTCATCGAGAACTTGAAGTCAATCATGCTTTTGCACTCTGCAACCAATAGGAATGAACTCTTGTACATACCCGTCTGAATTTCAGTGCAAAATGCCCTTCTTTTCTGGTTTGTTGAAAGTTCACAACACATTAAGAGATAGAGCGTGTTTGAAGAAGACTGATGCAGTGTGCGTTTTCCTTTATTTCTTGTGATTTGGGAAACATAATCCGTGATTTTCCACATTGTCTAAGAAACAACATGAGGCTTGCAAGAGATTGAAACAATGCATCCTAAAACTTATTCCAGCAGTGAAAACACACGGTTCTACAAAGACTTGGAAGGAGCAAGCAAAAGAATAGTGGCTGAGTGTCCTTTCAGAGAGAAACACATGCATTTCATCCTTCTGGAGTGAGTTTTCTTGCTGGAATTCATATGCATTTTGTACTGTGCAGAATGTAGCTACCTGCTCGGGGGTTGTGTCATAGATGCACCTTTCCTGTAGGAGCTTATTGGAACTTTCATTGTTTGGCTAAGTTATTTAGGGTTGGTTTTGGAAGGTCTTTCAACTTTGGCCAAATCCGCTTTGTACGAAAGTTTTTCACAGCCCTGTTTCCAAGTGTCCACAAAGAGCTGCTGCTTGAAAGTGTCCACATGCACATCTCCCATACTGGTGTGCTCGTTTCACTACCTGGATTTTGGTTTACTCTTCTTTCTTTGAAATGACAAGTCTTCATTCAGCATGCTACACACAGCTTGTAGCAGTTTCAGTTTGAAGCATGTTGGTGCTCTCAAAACGCTGTGTATCCTGTGTAGAGTGTGTCACTCTACAGCACTGAATACACAACTTAGAGCTCCTTTCAACACAGACACGCAAACACGTCTTTTTGGGAAAGTCCTAACTCAGGTAAATTGGAAATGTAAGGGTTTCATCGAAAACATGAAGACAATCATGCTTTTGAACTCTGCAACCGAAAGAAATGGCTTTTTGTACATGCCATTCTGAATTTCACTGCAAAATGCCCTTCTTTTCTGGTTTGTTGAAAGTTCAAAACACTTTAGGAAATAGAACGTGTTTGAAGAAGACTGATGCAGTGTGCGTTTTCCTGGATTTCAAGTGATTCGGGATACATACTCCTTGTTTTTCCACATTGTCTAAGAAACAACATGAGGCTTGCAAGAGATTGAAAAAATGCATCCTAAAACTTATGCCTGCAGTGAAAACACACGTTTCTAAAAAGACTTGGAAGGAGCAAGCAAAAGAATAGTGGCTGAGAGTTCTTTCAGAGAGAAACACACGTATTTCATCCTTCTGTAGAGACGGTTAGGGTTACGATTGGACCTAGGGTAGGGTTATGTTGAGGGCTAGGGTTAGAGAGACGGTTAGGGTTACGATTGGACCTAGGGTTAGGGTTATGTTGAGGGCTAGGCTTAGAGAGAAGGTTAGGGTTACAATTGGACCTAGGGTTAGGGTTATGTTGAGGGCTAGGGTTAGAGACCCGGTTAGGGTTACGATTGGACCTAGGGTTAGGGTTATGTTGAGGGCTAGGGTTAGAGAGAAGGTTAGGGTTACTTTTGGACCTAGGGTTAGGGTTATGTTGAGGGCTAGGGTTAGAGATATGGTTAGGGTTACGATTGGACCTAGGGTTAGGGTTATGTTGAGGGCTAGGGTTAGAGATCCGGTTAGGGTTACGATTGGACCTAGGGTTAGTGTTATGTTTAGGCCCAGGGTTTGAGATCTGGTTAGGGTTAGATTGGACCTAGGGTTAGGGTTATGTTTAGGCCCAGGGTTTGAGATCTGGTTAGGGTTAGATTGGACCTAGGGTTAGGGTTATGTTGAGGGCTAGGGTTAGAGATCAGGTTAGTATTACGATTGGACCTAGGGTTAGGGTTATGTTTAGGGCTAGGGATACAGATCCGGTTAGGGTTACGATTGGACCTAGGGTTAGGGTTATGTTGAGGGCTAGGGTTAGTGATCAGGTTAGTATTACGATTGGACCTAAGGTTAAGGTTATGTTGAGGGCTAGGGTTCAGATCCGGTTAGGGTTACCATTGGACCTAGGGTTAGCGTAACGTTGAGGGCTAGGGTTAGAGAGAGGGTTAGGGTAACGATTGGACCTAGGGTTAGGGTTATGTTGAGGGCTAGGGTTAGAGATCCGGTTAGGGTTACGGTTGGACCTAGGGTTAGGGTTATGTTGAGGGCTAAGGTTAGAGATCCGGTTAGGGTTACTATTGGACGTAGGGTTAGGGTTATGTTGAGGGCTAGGGTTAGAGATCCGGTTAGTATTACGATTGGACCTAGGGTTAGGGGTATGTTGAGGGCTAGAGTTACAGATCCGGTTAGGGTTACGATTTGACCTAGGGTTAGGGTTATGTTTAGGGCTAGGGTTAGAGATCCGGTTAGGGTTACTATTGGACGTAGGGTTAGGGTTATGTTGAGGGCTAGGGTTAGAGATCCGGTTAGGGTTACGGTTGGACCTAGGGTTAGGGTTATGTTGAGGGCTAGGGTTAGAGATCAGGTTAGGGTTAAGATTGGACCTAGGGTTATAGTGATGTTGAGGGCTAGGGTATTCCAGCAGTGAAAACACACATTTCTATAACGACTTTGAAGCAGCAAGCTAAAGCCTTGTGGCTGAGTGTTCTTTCATAGAGAAACATGCATTTCATCCTTCTGGAGTGAATTTTCATGCTGGAGTTCATATGCATTTTATACTGTGCAGAATGTATCTACCTGCTGGGGGTTGTGTCATAGAAGCACCTTTTCTGCAGGAGCTTATTGGAACATTCATTGTTTGGCTAAGTTATTTAGGGTTGGTTTTGGAAGGTCTTTCAACCTTGGCCAAATCCCGCTTCCTACGCAAGTTTTTAATACCGCTGTTTCCAAGTGTCCACAAACAGCTGCTGCTTGAAACTGTCCACATGCACATCTCGTATACTGGGTGCTCGTTTCACTACCTGGATTTTGGTTTCCTCTTCTTTCTTTGAAATGACAAGTCTTCATTCAGCATTCTACACACACCTTGTACCAGCTTCAGTTTGAAGCATGTTGGTGCTCTCAAAACGCTGTGTAACCTATGTAGAGTGTGTTACTCTCCAGCACTGAATACACAACTTAGAGCTCCTTTCACCACAGACACGCAAACACATCTTTTTGTGAAAGTCCTACTTCAGGTCCCTTGGAAATGTAAGGGTTTCATGGACGACATGAAGTCAATCATGCTTTTGCACTCTACTACCAATAGAAATGACCTCTTGTACATGCCTGACTTTCACTGCAAAATGCCCTTGTTTTCTGGTTTCTTGAATGTTCTCAACACATTAGGAGAAAGAGCGTGTTTGAGCAAGATCGATGCAGTGTGCGTTTCCCTAGATTTCAAGTGATTTGGGAAATATAATCCTTATTTTTCCACATTGTGAAAGAAACATGAGGCTTGCAAGAGATTGAAAAAATGCATCCCAACACGTACTCCAGCGGTGAAAGCACACGTTTCTACAAAGACTTTGAAGTAGCAAGTAAAAGCCAATGGCTGAGTGTTCTTTCAGAGAGAAACATACACATTTCATCCTTCTGGAGTGAATTTTCAGCCTGGAATTCATATGCATTTGTACCGTGCAGAATGTAACTACCTGCTCGGGGGTTGTGTCATAGAAGCAACTTTCCTGCAGGAGCTTATTGGAACATTCATTGTTTGGCTAACTTCTTTGGGTTGGTTTTGGAAGGTCTTTCAACTTTAGCCAAATCCGCTTTCTTACGAAATTTTTTCACAGCCCTGTTTCCAAGAGCCCACAAAGAACTGCTGCTTAAAACTCTCCACATGCACATCTCCCATACTGGTGTGCTCGTTTCACTACCTGGATTTTGGTTTCCTCTTCTTTCTTTGAAATTACAAGCCCTCTTTCTGCATGCTACACACACCTTGTAGCAGTTTCAGTTTGCAGCATATTGGTGCTCTTAAAACGCTGAGTAACCTGTGTAGAGTGTGTCAATCTCCAGCACTGAATACACAACTTAGAGCTCCTTTCACCACAGACACGCAAACACATCTTTTTGTAAAAGTCCTACTTCTTTACTCTTGGAAATGTAAGGGTTTCATCGAGAACTTGAAGTCAATCATGCTTTTGCACTCTGCAACCAATAGGAATGAACTCTTGTACATACCCGTCTGAATTTCAGTGCAAAATGCCCTTCTTTTCTGGTTTGTTGAAAGTTCACAACACATTAGGAGATAGAGCGTGTTTGAAAAAGACTGATGCAGTGTGCGTTTTCCTTTATTTCTTGTGATTTGGGAAACATAATCCGTGATTTTCCACATTGTCTAAGAAACAACATGAGGCTTGCAAGAGATTGAAACAATGCATCCTAAAACTTATTCCAGCAGTGAAAACACACGGTTCTACAAAGACTTGGAAGGAGCAAGCAAAAGAATAGTGGCTGAGTGTCCTTTCAGAGAGAAACACATGCATTTCATCCTTCTGGAGTGAGTTTTCTTGCTGGAATTCATATGCATTTTGTACTGTGCAGAATGTAGCTACCTGCTCGGGGGTTGTGTCATAGATGCACCTTTCCTGTAGGAGCTTATTGGAACTTTCATTGTTTGGCTAAGTTATTTAGGGTTGGTTTTGGAAGGTCTTTCAACTTTGGCCAAATCCGCTTTGTACGAAAGTTTTTCACAGCCCTGTTTCCAAGTGTCCACAAAGAGCTGCTGCTTGAAAGTGTCCACATGCACATCTCCCATACTGGTGTGCTCGTTTCACTACCTGGATTTTGGTTTCCTCTTCTTTCTTTGAAATGACAAGTCTTCATTCAGCATGCTACACACAGCTTGTAGCAGTTTCAGTTTGAAGCATGTTGGTGCTCTCAAAAGGCTGTGTATCCTGTGTAGAGTGTGTCACTCTACAGCACTGAATACACAACTTAGAGCTCCTTTCAACACAGACACGCAAACACGTCTTTTTGGGAAAGTCCTAACTCAGGTAAATTGGAAATGTAAGGGTTTCATCGAAAACATGAAGACAATCATGCTTTTGAACTCTGCAACCGAAAGAAATGGCTTTTTGTACATGCCATTCTGAATTTCACTGCAAAATGCCCTTCTTTTCTGGTTTGTTGAAAGATCAAAACACTTTAGGAAATAGAACGTGTTTGAAGAAGACTGATGCAGTGTGCGTTTTCCTGGATTTGAAGTGATTCGGGATACATACTCCTTGTTTTTCCACATTGTCTAAGAAACAACATGAGGCTTGCAAGAGATTGAAAAAATGCATCCTAAAACTTATGCCTGCAGTGAAAACACACGTTTCTAAAAAGACTTGGAAGGAGCAAGCAAAAGAATAGTGGCTGAGAGTTCTTTCAGAGAGAAACACACGTATTTCATCCTTCTGTAGAGACGGTTAGGGTTACGATTGGACCTAGGGTAGGGTTATGTTGAGGGCTAGGGTTAGAGAGACGGTTAGGGTTACGATTGGACCTAGGGTTAGGGTTATGTTGAGGGCTAGGCTTAGAGAGAAGGTTAGGGTTACAATTGGACCTAGGGTTAGGGTTATGTTGAGGGCTAGGGTTAGAGACCCGGTTAGGGTTACGATTGGACCTAGGGTTAGGGTTATGTTGAGGGCTAGGGTTAGAGAGAAGGTTAGGGTTACTTTTGGACCTAGGGTTAGGGTTATGTTGAGGGCTAGGGTTAGAGATATGGTTAGGGTTACGATTGGACCTAGGGTTAGGGTTATGTTGAGGGCTAGGGTTAGAGATCCAGTTAGGGTTACGATTGGACCTAGGGTTAGTGTTATGTTTAGGCCCAGGGTTTGAGATCTGGTTAGGGTTAGATTGGACCTAGGGTTAGGGTTATGTTTAGGCCCAGGGTTTGAGATCTGGTTAGGGTTAGATTGGACCTAGGGTTAGGGTTATGTTGAGGGCTAGGGTTAGAGATCAGGTTAGTATTACGATTGGACCTAGGGTTAGGGTTATGTTTAGGGCTAGGGATACAGATCCGGTTAGGGTTACGATTGGACCTAGGGTTAGGGTTATGTTGAGGGCTAGGGTTAGTGATCAGGTTAGTATTACGATTGGACCTAAGGTTAAGGTTATGTTGAGGGCTAGGGTTCAGATCCGGTTAGGGTTACCATTGGACCTAGGGTTAGCGTAACGTTGAGGGCTAGGGTTAGAGAGAGGGTTAGGGTAACGATTGGACCTAGGGTTAGGGTTATGTTGAGGGCTAGGGTTAGAGATCCGGTTAGGGTTACGGTTGGACCTAGGGTTAGGGTTATGTTGAGGGCTAAGGTTAGAGATCCGGTTAGGGTTACTATTGGACGTAGGGTTAGGGTTATGTTGAGGGCTAGGGTTAGAGATCCGGTTAGTATTACGATTGGACCTAGTGTTAGGGGTATGTTGAGGGCTAGACTTACAGATCCGGTTAGGGTTACGATTTGACCTAGGGTTAGGGTTATGTTTAGGGCTAGGGTTAGAGATCCGGTTAGGGTTACTATTGGACGTAGGGTTAGGGTTATGTTGAGGGCTAGGGTTAGAGATCCGGTTAGGGTTACGGTTGGACCTAGGGTTAGGGTTATGTTGAGGGCTAGGGTTAGAGATCAGGTTAGGGTTAAGATTGGACCTAGGGTTATAGTGATGTTGAGGGCTAGGGTATTCCAGCAGTGAAAACACACATTTCTATAACGACTTTGAAGCAGCAAGCTAAAGCCTTGTGGCTGAGTGTTCTTTCATAGAGAAACATGCATTTCATCCTTCTGGAGTGAATTTTCATGCTGGAGTTCATATGCATTTTATACTGTGCAGAATGTATCTACCTGCTGGGGGTTGTGTCATAGAAGCACCTTTTCTGCAGGAGCTTATTGGAACATTCATTGTTTGGCTAAGTTATTTAGGGTTGGTTTTGGAAGGTCTTTCAACCTTGGCCAAATCCCGCTTCCTACGCAAGTTTTTAATACCGCTGTTTCCAAGTGTCCACAAACAGCTGCTGCTTGAAACTGTCCACATGCACATCTCGTATACTGGGTGCTCGTTTCACTACCTGGATTTTGGTTTCCTCTTCTTTCTTTGAAATGACAAGTCTTCATTCAGCATTCTACACACACCTTGTACCAGCTTCAGTTTGAAGCATGTTGGTGCTCTCAAAACGCTGTGTAACCTATGTAGAGTGTGTTACTCTCCAGCACTGAATACACAACTTAGAGCTCCTTTCACCACAGACACGCAAACACATCTTTTTGTGAAAGTCCTACTTCAGGTCCCTTGGAAATGTAAGGGTTTCATGGACGACATGAAGTCAATCATGCTTTTGCACTCTACTACCAATAGAAATGACCTCTTGTACATGCCTGACTTTCACTGCAAAATGCCCTTGTTTTCTGGTTTCTTGAATGTTCTCAACACATTAGGAGAAAGAGCGTGTTTGAGCAAGATCGATGCAGTGTGCGTTTCCCTAGATTTCAAGTGATTTGGGAAATATAATCCTTATTTTTCCACATTGTGAAAGAAACATGAGGCTTGCAAGAGATTGAAAAAATGCATCCCAACACGTACTCCAGCGGTGAAAGCACACGTTTCTACAAAGACTTTGAAGTAGCAAGTAAAAGCCAATGGCTGAGTGTTCTTTCAGAGAGAAACATACACATTTCATCCTTCTGGAGTGAATTTTCAGCCTGGAATTCATATGCATTTGTACCGTGCAGAATGTAACTACCTGCTCGGGGGTTGTGTCATAGAAGCAACTTTCCTGCAGGAGCTTATTGGAACATTCATTGTTTGGCTAACTTCTTTGGGTTGGTTTTGGAAGGTCTTTCAACTTTAGCCAAATCCGCTTTCTTACGAAATTTTTTCACAGCCCTGTTTCCAAGAGCCCACAAAGAACTGCTGCTTAAAACTCTCCACATGCACATCTCCCATACTGGTGTGCTCGTTTCACTACCTGGATTTTGGTTTCCTCTTCTTTCTTTGAAATTACAAGCCCTCTTTCTGCATGCTACACACACCTTGTAGCAGTTTCAGTTTGCAGCATATTGGTGCTCTTAAAACGCTGAGTAACCTGTGTAGAGTGTGTCAATCTCCAGCACTGAATACACAACTTAGAGCTCCTTTCACCACAGACACGCAAACACATCTTTTTGTAAAAGTCCTACTTCTTTACTCTTGGAAATGTAAGGGTTTCATCGAGAACTTGAAGTCAATCATGCTTTTGCACTCTGCAACCAATAGGAATGAACTCTTGTACATACCCGTCTGAATTTCAGTGCAAAATGCCCTTCTTTTCTGGTTTGTTGAAAGTTCACAACACATTAGGAGATAGAGCGTGTTTGAAAAAGACTGATGCAGTGTGCGTTTTCCTTTATTTCTTGTGATTTGGGAAACATAATCCGTGATTTTCCACATTGTCTAAGAAACAACATGAGGCTTGCAAGAGATTGAAACAATGCATCCTAAAACTTATTCCAGCAGTGAAAACACACGGTTCTACAAAGACTTGGAAGGAGCAAGCAAAAGAATAGTGGCTGAGTGTCCTTTCAGAGAGAAACACATGCATTTCATCCTTCTGGAGTGAGTTTTCTTGCTGGAATTCATATGCATTTTGTACTGTGCAGAATGTAGCTACCTGCTCGGGGGTTGTGTCATAGATGCACCTTTCCTGTAGGAGCTTATTGGAACTTTCATTGTTTGGCTAAGTTATTTAGGGTTGGTTTTGGAAGGTCTTTCAACTTTGGCCAAATCCGCTTTGTACGAAAGTTTTTCACAGCCCTGTTTCCAAGTGTCCACAAAGAGCTGCTGCTTGAAAGTGTCCACATGCACATCTCCCATACTGGTGTGCTCGTTTCACTACCTGGATTTTGGTTTCCTCTTCTTTCTTTGAAATGACAAGTCTTCATTCAGCATGCTACACACAGCTTGTAGCAGTTTCAGTTTGAAGCATGTTGGTGCTCTCAAAAGGCTGTGTATCCTGTGTAGAGTGTGTCACTCTACAGCACTGAATACACAACTTAGAGCTCCTTTCAACACAGACACGCAAACACGTCTTTTTGGGAAAGTCCTAACTCAGGTAAATTGGAAATGTAAGGGTTTCATCGAAAACATGAAGACAATCATGCTTTTGAACTCTGCAACCGAAAGAAATGGCTTTTTGTACATGCCATTCTGAATTTCACTGCAAAATGCCCTTCTTTTCTGGTTTGTTGAAAGATCAAAACACTTTAGGAAATAGAACGTGTTTGAAGAAGACTGATGCAGTGTGCGTTTTCCTGGATTTGAAGTGATTCGGGATACATACTCCTTGTTTTTCCACATTGTCTAAGAAACAACATGAGGCTTGCAAGAGATTGAAAAAATGCATCCTAAAACTTATGCCTGCAGTGAAAACACACGTTTCTACAAAGACTTGGAAGGAGCAAGCAAAAGAATAGTGGCTGCGAGTTCTTTCAGAGAGAAACACACGTATTTCATCCTTCTGTAGAGACGGTTGGGGTTACGATTGGACCTAGGGTAGGGTTATGTTGAGGGCTAGGGTTAGAGAGACGGTTAGGGTTACGATTGGACCTAGGGTTAGGGTTATGTTGAGGGCTAGGCTTAGAGAGAAGGTTAGGGTTACAATTGGACCTAGGGTTAGGGTTATGTTGAGGGCTAGGGTTAGAGACCCGGTTAGGGTTACGATTGGACCTAGGGTTAGGGTTATGTTGAGGGCTAGGGTTAGAGAGAAGGTTAGGGTTACTTTTGGACCTAGGGTTAGGGTTATGTTGAGGGCTAGGGTTAGAGATATGGTTAGGGTTACGATTGGACCTAGGGTTAGGGTTATGTTGAGGGCTAGGGTTAGAGATCCGGTTAGGGTTACGATTGGACCTAGGGTTAGGGTTATGTTTAGGCCCAGGGTTTGAGATCTGGTTAGGGTTAGATTGGACCTAGGGTTAGGGTTATGTTTAGGCCCAGGGTTTGAGATCTGGTTAGGGTTAGATTGGACCTAGGGTTAGGGTTATGTTGAGGGCTAGGGTTAGAGATCAGGTTAGTATTACGATTGGACCTAGGGTTAGGGTTATGTTTAGGGCTAGGGATACAGATCCGGTTAGGGTTACGATTGGACCTAGGGTTAGGGTTATGTTGAGGGCTAGGGTTAGTGATCAGGTTAGTATTACGATTGGACCTAAGGTTAAGGTTAGGTTGAGGGCTAGGGTTCAGATCCGGTTAGGGTTACCATTGGACCTAGGGTTAGCGTAACGTTGAGGGCTAGGGTTAGAGAGAGGGTTAGGGTTACGATTGGACCTAGGGTTAGGGTTATGTTGAGGGCTAGGGTTAGAGATATGGTTAGGGTTATGATTGGACCTAGGGTTAGGGTTATGTATAGGGCTAGGGTTAGAGATCAGGTTAGGGTTACGATTGGACCTAGGGTTAGGGTTATGTTGAGGGCTAGGGTTAGAGAGAAGGTTAGGGTTTCAATTGGACCTAGGGTTAGGGTTATGTTGAGGGCTAGGGTTACAGATCCGGTTAGGGTTACGATTGGACCTAGGGTTAGCGTTATGTTTAGGGCTAAGGTTAGAGATCCGGTTAGGGTTACTATTGGACGTAGGCTTAGGGTTATGTTGAGGGCTAGGGTTAGAGATCCGGTTAGTATTACGATTGGACCTAGGGTTAGGGGTATGTTGAGGGCTAGAGTTACAGATCCGGTTAGGGTTAAGATTGGACCTAGGGTTATAGTGATGTTGAGGGCTAGGGTATTCCAGCAGTGAAAACACACATTTCTATAAAGACTTTGAAGCAGCAAGCTAAAGCCTTGTGGCTGAGTGTTCTTTCATAGAGAAACATGCATTTCATCCTTCTGGAGTGAATTTTCATGCTGGAGTTCATATGCATTTTATACTGTGCAGAATGTAGCTACCTGCTGGGGGTTGTGTCATAGAAGCACCTTTTCTGCAGGAGCTTATTGGAACATTCATTGTTTGGCTAAGTTATTTAGGGTTGGTTTTGGAAGGTCTTTCAACCTTGGTCAAATCCCGCTTCGTACGCAAGTTTTTAATACCGCTGTTTCCAAGTGTCCACAAACAGCTGCTGCTTGAAACTGTCCACATGCACATCTCGTATACTGGTGTGCTCGTTTCACTACCTGGATTTTGGTTTCCTCTTCTTTCTTTGAAATGACAAGTCTTCATTCAGCATTCTACACACACCTTGTACCAGCTTCAGTTTGAAGCATGTTGGTGCTCTCAAAGCGCTGTGTAACCTATGTAGAGTGTGTTACTCTCCAGCACTGAATACACAACTTAGAGCTCCTTTCACCACAGACACGCAAACACATCTTTTTGTGAAAGTCCTACTTCAGGTCCCTTGGAAATGTAAGGGTTTCATGGAGGACATGAAGTCAATCATGCTTTTGCACTCTACTACCAATAGAAATGACCTCTTGTACATGCCTGACTGAGTTTCACTGCAAAATGCCCTTGTTTTCTGGTTTCTTGAATGTTCTCAACACATTAGGAGAAAGAGCGTGTTTGAGCAAGATCTATGCAGTGTGCGGTTCCCTAGATTTCTAGTGATTTGGGAAATATAATCCTTATTTTTCCACATTGTGAAAGAAACATGAGGCTTGCAAGAGATTGAAAAAATGCATCCCAACACGTACTCTAGTGGTGAAAGCACACGTTTCTACAAAGACTTTGAAGTAGCAAGTAAAAGCCAATGGCTGAGTGTTCTTTCAGAGAGAAACATACACATTTCATCCTTCTGGAGTGAATTTTCAGCCTGGAATTCATATGCATTTGTACCGTGCAGAATGTAACTACCTGCTCGGGGGTTGTGTCATAGAAGCAACTTTCCTGCAGGAGCTTAGTGGAACATTCATTGTTTGGCTAACTTCTTTGGGTTGGTTTTGGAAGGTCTTTCAACTTTAGCCAAATCCGCTTTCTTACGAAATTTTTTCACAGCCCTGTTTCCAAGAGCCCACAAAGAACTGCTGCTTAAAACTATCCACATGCACATCTCCCATACTGGTGTGCTCGTTTCACTACCTGGATTTTGGTTTCCTCTTCTTTCTTTGAAATTACAAGCCCTCTTTCTGCATGCTACACACACCTTGTAGCAGCTTCAGTTTGGAGCATATTGGTGCTCTTAAAACGCTGAGTAACCTGTGTAGAGTGTGTCAATCTCCAGCACTGAATACACAACTTAGAGCTCCTTTCACCACAGACACGCAAACACATCTTTTTGTAAAAGTCCTACTTCTTTAATCTTGGAAATGTAAGGGTTTCATCGAGAACTTGAAGTCAATCATGCTTTTGCACTCTGCAACCAATAGGAATGAACTCTTGTACATACCCGTCTGAATTTCAGTGCAAAATGCCCTTCTTTTCTGGTTTGTTGAAAGTTCACAACACATTAGGAGATAGAGCGTGTTTGAAGAAGACTGATGCAGTGTGCGTTTTCCTTTATTTCTTGTGATTTGGGAAACATAATCCGTGATTTTCCACATTGTCTAAGAAACAACATGAGGCTTGCAAGAGATTGAAACTATGCATCCTAAAACTTATTCCAGCAGTGAAAACACACGGTTCTACAAAGACTTGGAAGGAGCAAGCAAAAGAATAGTGGCTGAGTGTCCTTTCAGAGAGAAACACATGCATTTCATCCTTCTGGGTGAGTTTTCTTGCTGGAATTCATATGCATTTTGTACTGTGCAGAATGTAGCTACCTGCTCGGAGGTTGTGTCATAGATGCACCTTTCCTGTAGGAGCTTATTGGAACTTTCATTGTTTGGCTAAGTTATTTAGGGTTGGTTTTGGAAGGTCTTTCAACTTTGGCCAAATCCGCTTTGTACGAAAGTTTTTCACAGCCCTGTTTCCAAGTGTCCACAAAGAGCTGCTGCTTGAAAGTGTCCACATGCACATCTCCCATACTGGTGTGCTCGTTTCACTACCTGGATTTTGGTTTCCTCTTCTTTCTTTGAAATGACAAGTCTTCATTCAGCATGCTACACACAGCTTGTAGCAGTTTCAGTTTGAAGCATGTTGGTGCTCTCAAAACGCTGTGTATCCTGTGTAGAGTGTGTCACTCTACAGCACTGAATACACAACTTAGAGCTCCTTTCAACACAGACACGCAAACACGTCTTTTTGGGAAAGTCCTAACTCAGGTAAATTGGAAATGTAAGGGTTTCATCGAAAACATGAAGACAATCATGCTTTTGAACTCTGCAACCGAAAGAAATGGCTTTTTGTACATGCCATTCTGAATTTCACTGCAAAATGCCCTTCTTCTCTGGTTTGTGAAAGTTCAAAACACTTTAGGAAATAGAACGTGTTTGAAGAAGACTGATGCAGTGTGCGTTTTCCTGGATTTCAAGTGATTCGGGATACATACTCCTTGTTTTTCCACATTGTCTAAGAAACAACATGAGGCTTGCAAGAGATTGAAAAAATGCATCCTAAAACTTATGCCTGCAGTGAAAACACACGTTTCTACAAAGACTTGGAAGGAGCAAGCAAAAGAATAGTGGCTGAGAGTTCTTTCAGAGAGAAACACACGTATTTCATCCTTCTGTAGAGACGGTTAGGGTTACGATTGGACCTAGGGTAGGGTTATGTTGAGGGCTAGGGTTAGAGAGACGGTTAGGGTTACGATTGGACCTAGGGTTAGGGTTATGTTGAGGGCTAGGGTTAGAGAGAAGGTTAGGGTTACTTTTGGACCTAGGGTTAGGGTTATGTTGAGGGCTAGGGTTAGAGATATGGTTACGGTTACGATTGGACCTAGGGTTAGGGTTATGTTGAGGGCTAGGGTTAGAGTTCCGGTTAGGGTTACACTTGAACCTAGGGTTAGGGTTATGTTGAGGGCTAGGCTTAGAGAGAAGGTTAGGGTTACAATTGGACCTAGGGTTAGGGTTATGTTGAGGGCTAGGGTTAGAGACCCGTTTAGGGTTACGATTGGACCTAGGGTTAGGGTTATGTTGAGGGCTAGGGTTAGAGAGAAGGTTAGGGTTACTTTTGGACCTAGGGTTAGGGTTATGTTGAGGGCTAGGGTTAGAGATATGGGTAGGGTTACAATTGGACCTAGGGTTAGGGTTATGTATAGGGCTAGGGTTAGAGATCAGGTTAGGGTTACGTTTGGACCTAGGGTTAGGGTTATGTTTAGGGCTAGGGTTAGAGAGAAGGTTAGGGTTTCAATTGGACCTAGGGTTAGGGTTATGTTGAGGGTTAGGGTTACAGATCCGGTTAGGGTTACGATTGGACCTAGGGTTAGGGTTATGTATAGGGCTAGGGTTAGAGATCCGGTTAGGGTTACTATTGGACGTAGGGTTAGGGTTATGTTGAGGGCTAGGGTTAGAGATCCGGTTAGTATTACGATTGGACCTAGGGTTAGGGTTATGTTGAGGGCTAGAGTTACAGATCCGGTTAGGGTTACGATTTGACCTAGGGTTAGGGTTATGTTTAGGGCTAGGGTTAGATATCCGGTTAGGGTTACTATTGGACGTAGGGTTAGGGTTATATTGAGGGCTAGGCTTAGAGATCCGGTTAGGGTTACGGTTGGACCTAGGGTTAGGGTTATGTTGAGGGCTAGGGTTAGAGATCAGGTTAGGGTTAAGATTGGACCTAGGGTTATAGTGATGTTGAGGGCTAGGGTATTCCAGCAGTGAAAACACACATTTCTATAAAGACTTTGAAGCAGCAAGCTAAAGCCTTGTGGCTGAGTGTTCTTTCATAGAGAAACATGCATTTCATCCTTCTGGAGTGAATTTTCATGCTGGAGTTCATATGCATTTTATACTGTGCAGAATGTAGCTACCTGCTGGGGGTTGTGTCATAGAAGCACCTTTTCTGCAGGAGCTTATTGGAACATTCATTGTTTGGCTAAGTTATTTAGGGTTGGTTTTGGAAGGTCTTTCAACCTTGGTCAAATCCCGCTTCGTACGCAAGTTTTTAATACCGCTGTTTCCAAGTGTCCACAAACAGCTGCTGCTTGAAACTGTCCACATGCACATCTCGTATACTGGTGTGCTCGTTTCACTACCTGGATTTTGGTTTCCTCTTCTTTCTTTGAAATGACAAGTCTTCATTCAGCATTCTACACACACCTTGTACCAGCTTCAGTTTGAAGCATGTTGGTGCTCTCAAAGCGCTGTGTAACCTATGTAGAGTGTGTTACTCTCCAGCACTGAATACACAACTTAGAGCTCCTTTCACCACAGACACGCAAACACATCTTTTTGTGAAAGTCCTACTTCAGGTCCCTTGGAAATGTAAGGGTTTCATGGAGGACATGAAGTCAATCATGCTTTTGCACTCTACTACCAATAGAAATGACCTCTTGTACATGCCTGACTGAGTTTCACTGCAAAATGCCCTTGTTTTCTGGTTTCTTGAATGTTCTCAACACATTAGGAGAAAGAGCGTGTTTGAGCAAGATCTATGCAGTGTGCGGTTCCCTAGATTTCTAGTGATTTGGGAAATATAATCCTTATTTTTCCACATTGTGAAAGAAACATGAGGCTTGCAAGAGATTGAAAAAATGCATCCCAACACGTACTCTAGTGGTGAAAGCACACGTTTCTACAAAGACTTTGAAGTAGCAAGTAAAAGCCAATGGCTGAGTGTTCTTTCAGAGAGAAACATACACATTTCATCCTTCTGGAGTGAATTTTCAGCCTGGAATTCATATGCATTTGTACCGTGCAGAATGTAACTACCTGCTCGGGGGTTGTGTCATAGAAGCAACTTTCCTGCAGGAGCTTAGTGGAACATTCATTGTTTGGCTAACTTCTTTGGGTTGGTTTTGGAAGGTCTTTCAACTTTAGCCAAATCCGCTTTCTTACGAAATTTTTTCACAGCCCTGTTTCCAAGAGCCCACAAAGAACTGCTGCTTAAAACTATCCACATGCACATCTCCCATACTGGTGTGCTCGTTTCACTACCTGGATTTTGGTTTCCTCTTCTTTCTTTGAAATTACAAGCCCTCTTTCTGCATGCTACACACACCTTGTAGCAGCTTCAGTTTGGAGCATATTGGTGCTCTTAAAACGCTGAGTAACCTGTGTAGAGTGTGTCAATCTCCAGCACTGAATACACAACTTAGAGCTCCTTTCACCACAGACACGCAAACACATCTTTTTGTAAAAGTCCTACTTCTTTAATCTTGGAAATGTAAGGGTTTCATCGAGAACTTGAAGTCAATCATGCTTTTGCACTCTGCAACCAATAGGAATGAACTCTTGTACATACCCGTCTGAATTTCAGTGCAAAATGCCCTTCTTTTCTGGTTTGTTGAAAGTTCACAACACATTAGGAGATAGAGCGTGTTTGAAGAAGACTGATGCAGTGTGCGTTTTCCTTTATTTCTTGTGATTTGGGAAACATAATCCGTGATTTTCCACATTGTCTAAGAAACAACATGAGGCTTGCAAGAGATTGAAACTATGCATCCTAAAACTTATTCCAGCAGTGAAAACACACGGTTCTACAAAGACTTGGAAGGAGCAAGCAAAAGAATAGTGGCTGAGTGTCCTTTCAGAGAGAAACACATGCATTTCATCCTTCTGGGTGAGTTTTCTTGCTGGAATTCATATGCATTTTGTACTGTGCAGAATGTAGCTACCTGCTCGGAGGTTGTGTCATAGATGCACCTTTCCTGTAGGAGCTTATTGGAACTTTCATTGTTTGGCTAAGTTATTTAGGGTTGGTTTTGGAAGGTCTTTCAACCTTGGTCAAATCCCGCTTCGTACGCAAGTTTTTAATACCGCTGTTTCCAAGTGTCCACAAAGAGCTGCTGCTTGAAAGTGTCCACATGCACATCTCCCATACTGGTGTGCTCGTTTCACTACCTGGATTTTGGTTTCCTCTTCTTTCTTTGAAATGACAAGTCTTCATTCAGCATGCTACACACAGCTTGTAGCAGTTTCAGTTTGAAGCATGTTGGTGCTCTCAAAACGCTGAGTATCCTGTGTAGAGTGTGTCACTCTACAGCACTGAATACACAACTTAGAGCTCCTTTCAACACAGACACGCAAACACGTCTTTTTGGGAAAGTCCTAACTCAGGTAAATTGGAAATGTAAGGGTTTCATCGAAAACATGAAGACAATCATGCTTTTGAACTCTGCAACCGAAAGAAATGGCTTTTTGTACATGCCATTCTGAATTTCACTGCAAAATGCCCTTCTTTTCTGGTTTGTTGAAAGTTCAAAACACTTTAGGAAATAGAACGTGTTTGAAGAAGACTGATGCAGTGTGCGTTTTCCTGGATTTCAAGTGATTCGGGATAGATACTCCTTGTTTTTCCACATTGTCTAAGAAACAACATGAGGCTTGCAAGAGATTGAAAAAATGCATCCTAAAACTTATGCCTGCAGTGAAAACACACGTTTCTACAAAGACTTGGAAGGAGCAAGCAAAAGAATAGTGGCTGAGAGTTCTTTCAGAGAGAAACACACGTATTTCATCTTTCTGTAGAGACGGTTAGGGTTACGATTGGACCTAGGGTAGGGTTATGTTGAGGGCTAGGGTTAGAGAGACGGTTAGGGTTACGATTGGATCTAGGGTTAGGGTTATGTTGAGGGCTAGGGTTAGAGAGACGGTTAGGGTAACTTTTGGACCTAGGGTTAGGGTTATGTTGAGGGCTAGGGTTAGAGATATGGTTAGGGTTACGATTGGACCTAGGGTTAGGGTTATGTTGAGGGCTAGGGTTAGAGAGAAGGTTAGGGTTACTTTTGGACCTAGGGTTAGGGTTATGTTGAGGGCTAGGGTTAGAGATATGGTTAGGGTTACGATTGGACCTAGGGTTAGGGTTATGTTGAGGGCTAGGGTTAGAGAGAAGGTTAGGGTTACTTTTGGACCTAGGGTTAGGGTTATGTTGAGGGCTAGGGTTAGAGATATGGTTAGGGTTACGATTGGACCTAGGGTTAGGGTTATGTTGAGGGCTAGGGTTAGAGTTCCGGTTAGGGTTACACTTGAACCTAGGGTTAGGGTTATGTTGAGGGCTAGGCTTAGAGAGAAGGTTAGGGTTACAATTGGACCTAGGGTTAGGGTTATGTTGAGGGCCAGGGTTAGAGACCCGTTTAGGGTTACGATTGGACCTAGGGTTAGGGTTATGTTGAGGGCTAGGGTTAGAGAGAAGGTTAGGGTTACTTTTGGACCTAGGGTTAGGGTTATGTTGAGGGCTAGGGTTAGAGATATGGGTAGGGTTACAATTGGACCTAGGGTTAGGGTTATGTATAGGGCTAGGGTTAGAGATCAGGTTAGGGTTACGTTTGGACCTAGGGTTAGGGTTATGTTGAGGGCTAGGGTTAGAGAGAAGGTTAGGGTTTCAATTGGACCTAGGGTTAGGGTTATGTTGAGGGTTAGGGTTACAGATCCGGTTAGGGTTACGATTGGACCTAGGGTTAGGGTTATGTATAGGGCTAGGGTTAGAGATCCGGTTAGGGTTACTATTGGACGTAGGGTTAGGGTTATGTTGAGGGCTAGGGTTAGAGATCCGGTTAGTATTACGATTGGACCTAGGGTTAGGGTTATGTTGAGGGCTAGAGTTACAGATCCGGTTAGGGTTACGATTTGACCTAGGGTTAGGGTTATGTTTAGGGCTAGGGTTAGAGATCCGGTTAGGGTTACTATTGGACGTAGGGTTAGGGTTATATTGAGGGCTAGGCTTAGAGATCCGGTTAGGGTTACGGTTGGAACTAGGGTTAGGGTTATGTTGAGGGCTAGGGTTAGAGATCAGGTTAGGGTTAAGATTGGACCTAGGGTTATAGTGATGTTGAGGGCTAGGGTATTCCAGCAGTGAAAACACACATTTCTATAAAGACTTTGAAGCAGCAAGCTAAAGCCTTGTGGCTGAGTGTTCTTTCATAGAGAAACATGCATTTCATCCTTCTGGAGTGAATTTTCATGCTGGAGTTCATATGCATTTTATACTGTGCAGAATGTAGCTACCTGCTGGGGGTTGTGTCATAGAAGCACCTTTTCTGCAGGAGCTTATTGGAACATTCATTGTTTGGCTAAGTTATTTAGGGTTGGTTTTGGAAGGTCTTTCAACCTTGGTCAAATCCCGCTTCGTACGCAAGTTTTTAATACCGCTGTTTCCAAGTGTCCACAAACAGCTGCTGCTTGAAACTGTCCACATGCACATCTCGTATACTGGTGTGCTCGTTTCACTACCTGGATTTTGGTTTCCTCTTCTTTCTTTGAAATGACAAGTCTTCTTTCAGCATTCTACACACACCTTGTACCAGCTTCAGTTTGAAGCATGTTGGTGCTCTCAAAGCGCTGTGTAACCTATGTAGAGTGTGTTACTCTCCAGCACTGAATACACAACTTAGAGCTCCTTTCACCACAGACACGCAAACACATCTTTTTGTGAAAGTCCTACTTCAGGTCCCTTGGAAATGTAAGGGTTTCATGGAGGACATGAAGTCAATCATGCTTTTGCACTCTACTACCAATAGAAATGACCTCTTGTACATGCCTGACTGAGTTTCACTGCAAAATGCCCTTGTTTTCTGGTTTCTTGAATGTTCTCAACACATTAGGAGAAAGAGCGTGTTTGAGCAAGATCTATGCAGTGTGCGGTTCCCTAGATTTCTAGTGATTTGGGAAATATAATCCTTATTTTTCCACATTGTGAAAGAAACATGAGGCTTGCAAGAGATTGAAAAAATGCATCCCAACACGTACTCTAGTGGTGAAAGCACACTTTTCTACAAAGACTTTGAAGTAGCAAGTAAAAGCCAATGGCTGAGTGTTCTTTCAGAGAGAAACATACACATTTCATCCTTCTGGAGTGAATTTTCAGCCTGGAATTCATATGCATTTGTACCGTGCAGAATGTAACTACCTGCTCGGGGGTTGTGTCATAGAAGCAACTTTCCTGCAGGAGCTTATTGGAACATTCATTGTTTGGCTAACTTCTTTGGGTTGGTTTTGGAAGGTCTTTCAACTTTGGCCAAATCCGCTTTCTTACGAAATTTTTTCACAGCCCTGTTTCCAAGAGCCCACAAAGAACTGCTGCTTAAAACTCTCCGCAGGCACATCTCCCATACTGGTGTGCTCGTTTCACTACCTGGATTTTGGTTTCCTCTTCTTTCTTTGAAATTACAAGCCCTCTTTCTGCATGCTACACACACCTTGTAGCAGCTTCAGTTTGCAGCATATTGGTGCTCTTAAAACGCTGAGTAACCTGTGTAGAGTGTGTCAATCTCCAGCACTGAATACACAACTTAGAGCTCCTTTCACCACAGACACGCAAACACATCTTTTTGTGAAAGTCCTACTTCTTTACTCTTGGAAATGTAAGGGTTTCATCGAGAACTTGAAGTCAATCATGCTTTTGCACTCTGCAACCAATAGGAATGAACTCTTGTACATACCCGTCTGAATTTCAGTGCAAAATGCCCTTCTTTTCTGGTTTGTTGAAAGTTCACAACACATTAGGAGATAGAGCGTGTTTGAAGAAGACTGATGCAGTGTGCGTTTTCCTTTATTTCTTGTGATTTGGGAAACATAATCCGTGATTTTCCACATTGTCTAAGAAACAACATGAGGCTTGCAAGAGATTGAAACTATGCATCCTAAAACTTATTCCAGCAGTGAAAACACACGGTTCTACAAAGACTTGGAAGGAGCAAGCAAAAGAATAGTGGCTGAGTGTCCTTTCAGAGAGAAACACATGCATTTCATCCTTCTGGGTGAGTTTTCTTGCTGGAATTCATATGCATTTTGTACTGTGCAGAATGTAGCTACCTGCTCGGAGGTTGTGTCATAGATGCACCTTTCCTGTAGGAGCTTATTGGAACTTTCATTGTTTGGCTAAGTTATTTAGGGTTGGTTTTGGAAGGTCTTTCAACTTTGGCCAAATCCGCTTTGTACGAAAGTTTTTCACAGCCCTGTTTCCAAGTGTCCACAAAGAGCTGCTGCTTGAAAGTGTCCACATGCACATCTCCCATACTGGTGTGCTCGTTTCACTACCTGGATTTTGGTTTCCTCTTCTTTCTTTGAAATGACAAGTCTTCATTCAGCATGCTACACACAGCTTGTAGCAGTTTCAGTTTGAAGCATGTTGGTGCTCTCAAAACGCTGTGTATCCTGTGTAGAGTGTGTCACTCTACAGCACTGAATACACAACTTAGAGCTCCTTTCAACACAGACACGCAAACACGTCTTTTTGGGAAAGTCCTAACTCAGGTAAATTGGAAATGTAAGGGTTTCATCAAAAACATGAAGACAATCATGCTTTTGAACTCTGCAACCGAAAGAAATGGCTTTTTGTACATGCCATTCTGAATTTCACTGCAAAATGCCCTTCTTTTCTGGTTTGTGAAAGTTCAAAACACTTTAGGAAATAGAACGTGTTTGAAGAAGACTGATGCAGTGTGCGTTTTCCTGGATTTCAAGTGATTCGGGATACATACTCCTTGTTTTTCCACATTGTCTAAGAAACAACATGAGGCTTGCAAGAGATTGAAAAAATGCATCCTAAAACTTATGCCTGCAGTGAAAACACACGTTTCTACAAAGACTTGGAAGGAGCAAGCAAAAGAATAGTGGCTGCGAGTTCTTTCAGAGAGAAACACACGTATTTCATCCTTCTGTAGAGACGGTTGGGGTTACGATTGGACCTAGGGTAGGGTTATGTTGAGGGCTAGGGTTAGAGAGACGGTTAGGGTTACGATTGGACCTAGGGTTAGGGTTATGTTGAGGGCTAGGCTTAGAGAGAAGGTTAGGGTTACAATTGGACCTAGGGTTAGGGTTATGTTGAGGGCTAGGGTTAGAGACCCGGTTAGGGTTACGATTGGACCTAGGGTTAGGGTTATGTTGAGGGCTAGGGTTAGAGAGAAGGTTAGGGTTACTTTTGGACCTAGGGTTAGGGTTATGTTGAGGGCTAGGGTTAGAGATATGGTTAGGGTTACGATTGGACCTAGGGTTAGGGTTATGTTGAGGGCTAGGGTTAGAGAGAAGGTTAGGGTTACTTTTGGACCTAGGGTTAGGGTTATGTTGAGGGCTAGGGTTAGAGATATGGGTAGGGTTACAATTGGACCTAGGGTTAGGGTTATGTATAGGGCTAGGGTTAGAGATCAGGTTAGGGTTACGTTTGGACCTAGGGTTAGGGTTATGTTGAGGGCTAGGGTTAGAGAGAAGGTTAGGGTTTCAATTGGACCTAGGGTTAGGGTTATGTTGAGGGTTAGGGTTACAGATCCGGTTAGGGTTACGATTGGACCTAGGGTTAGGGTTATGTATAGGGCTAGGGTTAGAGATCCGGTTAGGGTTACTATTGGACGTAGGGTTAGGGTTATGTTGAGGGCTAGGGTTAGAGATCCGGTTAGTATTACGATTGGACCTAGGGTTAGGGTTATGTTGAGGGCTAGAGTTACAGATCCGGTTAGGGTTACGATTTGACCTAGGGTTAGGGTTATGTTTAGGGCTAGGGTTAGATATCCGGTTAGGGTTACTATTGGACGTAGGGTTAGGGTTATATTGAGGGCTAGGCTTAGAGATCCGGTTAGGGTTACGGTTGGACCTAGGGTTAGGGTTATGTTGAGGGCTAGGGTTAGAGATCAGGTTAGGGTTAAGATTGGACCTAGGGTTATAGTGATGTTGAGGGCTAGGGTATTCCAGCAGTGAAAACACACATTTCTATAAAGACTTTGAAGCAGCAAGCTAAAGCCTTGTGGCTGAGTGTTCTTTCATAGAGAAACATGCATTTCATCCTTCTGGAGTGAATTTTCATGCTGGAGTTCATATGCATTTTATACTGTGCAGAATGTAGCTACCTGCTGGGGGTTGTGTCATAGAAGCACCTTTTCTGCAGGAGCTTATTGGAACATTCATTGTTTGGCTAAGTTATTTAGGGTTGGTTTTGGAAGGTCTTTCAACCTTGGTCAAATCCCGCTTCGTACGCAAGTTTTTAATACCGCTGTTTCCAAGTGTCCACAAACAGCTGCTGCTTGAAACTGTCCACATGCACATCTCGTATACTGGTGTGCTCGTTTCACTACCTGGATTTTGGTTTCCTCTTCTTTCTTTGAAATGACAAGTCTTCATTCAGCATTCTACACACACCTTGTACCAGCTTCAGTTTGAAGCATGTTGGTGCTCTCAAAGCGCTGTGTAACCTATGTAGAGTGTGTTACTCTCCAGCACTGAATACACAACTTAGAGCTCCTTTCACCACAGACACGCAAACACATCTTTTTGTGAAAGTCCTACTTCAGGTCCCTTGGAAATGTAAGGGTTTCATGGAGGACATGAAGTCAATCATGCTTTTGCACTCTACTACCAATAGAAATGACCTCTTGTACATGCCTGACTGAGTTTCACTGCAAAATGCCCTTGTTTTCTGGTTTCTTGAATGTTCTCAACACATTAGGAGAAAGAGCGTGTTTGAGCAAGATCTATGCAGTGTGCGGTTCCCTAGATTTCTAGTGATTTGGGAAATATAATCCTTATTTTTCCACATTGTGAAAGAAACATGAGGCTTGCAAGAGATTGAAAAAATGCATCCCAACACGTACTCTAGTGGTGAAAGCACACGTTTCTACAAAGACTTTGAAGTAGCAAGTAAAAGCCAATGGCTGAGTGTTCTTTCAGAGAGAAACATACACATTTCATCCTTCTGGAGTGAATTTTCAGCCTGGAATTCATATGCATTTGTACCGTGCAGAATGTAACTACCTGCTCGGGGGTTGTGTCATAGAAGCAACTTTCCTGCAGGAGCTTAGTGGAACATTCATTGTTTGGCTAACTTCTTTGGGTTGGTTTTGGAAGGTCTTTCAACTTTAGCCAAATCCGCTTTCTTACGAAATTTTTTCACAGCCCTGTTTCCAAGAGCCCACAAAGAACTGCTGCTTAAAACTCTCCACATGCACATCTCCCATACTGGTGTGCTCGTTTCACTACCTGGATTTTGGTTTCCTCTTCTTTCTTTGAAATTACAAGCCCTCTTTCTGCATGCTACACACACCTTGTAGCAGCTTCAGTTTGCAGCATATTGGTGCTCTTAAAACGCTGAGTAACCTGTGTAGAGTGTGTCAATCTCCAGCACTGAATACACAACTTAGAGCTCCTTTCACCACAGACACGCAAACACATCTTTTTGTAAAAGTCCTACTTCTTTACTCTTGGAAATGTAAGGGTTTCATCGAGAACTTGAAGTCAATCATGCTTTTGCACTCTGCAACCAATAGGAATGAACTCTTGTACATACCCGTCTGAATTTCAGTGCAAAATGCCCTTCTTTTCTGGTTTGTTGAAAGTTCACAACACATTAGGAGATAGAGCGTGTTTGAAGAAGACTGATGCAGTGTGCGTTTTCCTTTATTTCTTGTGATTTGGGAAACATAATCCGTGATTTTCCACATTGTCTAAGAAACAACATGAGGCTTGCAAGAGATTGAAACTATGCATCCTAAAACTTATTCCAGCAGTGAAAACACACGGTTCTACAAAGACTTGGAAGGAGCAAGCAAAAGAATAGTGGCTGAGTGTCCTTTCAGAGAGAAACACATGCATTTCATCCTTCTGGGTGAGTTTTCTTGCTGGAATTCATATGCATTTTGTACTGTGCAGAATGTAGCTACCTGCTCGGAGGTTGTGTCATAGATGCACCTTTCCTGTAGGAGCTTATTGGAACTTTCATTGTTTGGCTAAGTTATTTAGGGTTGGTTTTGGAAGGTCTTTCAACTTTGGCCAAATCCGCTTTGTACGAAAGTTTTTCACAGCCCTGTTTCCAAGTGTCCACAAAGAGCTGCTGCTTGAAAGTGTCCACATGCACATCTCCCATACTGGTGTGCTCGTTTCACTACCTGGATTTTGGTTTCCTCTTCTTTCTTTGAAATGACAAGTCTTCATTCAGCATGCTACACACAGCTTGTAGCAGTTTCAGTTTGAAGCATGTTGGTGCTCTCAAAACGCTGAGTATCCTGTGTAGAGTGTGTCACTCTACAGCACTGAATACACAACTTAGAGCTCCTTTCAACACAGACACGCAAACACGTCTTTTTGGGAAAGTCCTAACTCAGGTAAATTGGAAATGTAAGGGTTTCATCGAAAACATGAAGACAATCATGCTTTTGAACTCTGCAACCGAAAGAAATGGCTTTTTGTACATGCCATTCTGAATTTCACTGCAAAATGCCCTTCTTTTCTGGTTTGTTGAAAGTTCAAAACACTTTAGGAAATAGAACGTGTTTGAAGAAGACTGATGCAGTGTGCGTTTTCCTGGATTTCAAGTGATTCGGGATAGATACTCCTTGTTTTTCCACATTGTCTAAGAAACAACATGAGGCTTGCAAGAGATTGAAAAAATGCATCCTAAAACTTATGCCTGCAGTGAAAACACACGTTTCTACAAAGACTTGGAAGGAGCAAGCAAAAGAATAGTGGCTGAGAGTTCTTTCAGAGAGAAACACACGTATTTCATCTTTCTGTAGAGACGGTTAGGGTTACGATTGGACCTAGGGTAGGGTTATGTTGAGGGCTAGGGTTAGAGAGACGGTTAGGGTTACGATTGGATCTAGGGTTAGGGTTATGTTGAGGGCTAGGGTTAGAGAGACGGTTAGGGTAACTTTTGGACCTAGGGTTAGGGTTATGTTGAGGGCTAGGGTTAGAGATATGGTTAGGGTTACGATTGGACCTAGGGTTAGGGTTATGTTGAGGGCTAGGGTTAGAGAGAAGGTTAGGGTTACTTTTGGACCTAGGGTTAGGGTTATGTTGAGGGCTAGGGTTAGAGATATGGTTAGGGTTACGATTGGACCTAGGGTTAGGGTTATGTTGAGGGCTAGGGTTAGAGAGAAGGTTAGGGTTACTTTTGGACCTAGGGTTAGGGTTATGTTGAGGGCTAGGGTTAGAGATATGGTTAGGGTTACGATTGGACCTAGGGTTAGGGTTATGTTGAGGGCTAGGGTTAGAGTTCCGGTTAGGGTTACACTTGAACCTAGGGTTAGGGTTATGTTGAGGGCTAGGCTTAGAGAGAAGGTTAGGGTTACAATTGGACCTAGGGTTAGGGTTATGTTGAGGGCCAGGGTTAGAGACCCGTTTAGGGTTACGATTGGACCTAGGGTTAGGGTTATGTTGAGGGCTAGGGTTAGAGAGAAGGTTAGGGTTACTTTTGGACCTAGGGTTAGGGTTATGTTGAGGGCTAGGGTTAGAGATATGGGTAGGGTTACAATTGGACCTAGGGTTAGGGTTATGTATAGGGCTAGGGTTAGAGATCAGGTTAGGGTTACGTTTGGACCTAGGGTTAGGGTTATGTTGAGGGCTAGGGTTAGAGAGAAGGTTAGGGTTTCAATTGGACCTAGGGTTAGGGTTATGTTGAGGGTTAGGGTTACAGATCCGGTTAGGGTTACGATTGGACCTAGGGTTAGGGTTATGTATAGGGCTAGGGTTAGAGATCCGGTTAGGGTTACTATTGGACGTAGGGTTAGGGTTATGTTGAGGGCTAGGGTTAGAGATCCGGTTAGTATTACGATTGGACCTAGGGTTAGGGTTATGTTGAGGGCTAGAGTTACAGATCCGGTTAGGGTTACGATTTGACCTAGGGTTAGGGTTATGTTTAGGGCTAGGGTTAGAGATCCGGTTAGGGTTACTATTGGACGTAGGGTTAGGGTTATATTGAGGGCTAGGCTTAGAGATCCGGTTAGGGTTACGGTTGGAACTAGGGTTAGGGTTATGTTGAGGGCTAGGGTTAGAGATCAGGTTAGGGTTAAGATTGGACCTAGGGTTATAGTGATGTTGAGGGCTAGGGTATTCCAGCAGTGAAAACACACATTTCTATAAAGACTTTGAAGCAGCAAGCTAAAGCCTTGTGGCTGAGTGTTCTTTCATAGAGAAACATGCATTTCATCCTTCTGGAGTGAATTTTCATGCTGGAGTTCATATGCATTTTATACTGTGCAGAATGTAGCTACCTGCTGGGGGTTGTGTCATAGAAGCACCTTTTCTGCAGGAGCTTATTGGAACATTCATTGTTTGGCTAAGTTATTTAGGGTTGGTTTTGGAAGGTCTTTCAACCTTGGTCAAATCCCGCTTCGTACGCAAGTTTTTAATACCGCTGTTTCCAAGTGTCCACAAACAGCTGCTGCTTGAAACTGTCCACATGCACATCTCGTATACTGGTGTGCTCGTTTCACTACCTGGATTTTGGTTTCCTCTTCTTTCTTTGAAATGACAAGTCTTCTTTCAGCATTCTACACACACCTTGTACCAGCTTCAGTTTGAAGCATGTTGGTGCTCTCAAAGCGCTGTGTAACCTATGTAGAGTGTGTTACTCTCCAGCACTGAATACACAACTTAGAGCTCCTTTCACCACAGACACGCAAACACATCTTTTTGTGAAAGTCCTACTTCAGGTCCCTTGGAAATGTAAGGGTTTCATGGAGGACATGAAGTCAATCATGCTTTTGCACTCTACTACCAATAGAAATGACCTCTTGTACATGCCTGACTGAGTTTCACTGCAAAATGCCCTTGTTTTCTGGTTTCTTGAATGTTCTCAACACATTAGGAGAAAGAGCGTGTTTGAGCAAGATCTATGCAGTGTGCGGTTCCCTAGATTTCTAGTGATTTGGGAAATATAATCCTTATTTTTCCACATTGTGAAAGAAACATGAGGCTTGCAAGAGATTGAAAAAATGCATCCCAACACGTACTCTAGTGGTGAAAGCACACGTTTCTACAAAGACTTTGAAGTAGCAAGTAAAAGCCAATGGCTGAGTGTTCTTTCAGAGAGAAACATACACATTTCATCCTTCTGGAGTGAATTTTCAGCCTGGAATTCATATGCATTTGTACCGTGCAGAATGTAACTACCTGCTCGGGGGTTGTGTCATAGAAGCAACTTTCCTGCAGGAGCTTATTGGAACATTCATTGTTTGGCTAACTTCTTTGGGTTGGTTTTGGAAGGTCTTTCAACTTTGGCCAAATCCGCTTTCTTACGAAATTTTTTCACAGCCCTGTTTCCAAGAGCCCACAAAGAACTGCTGCTTAAAACTCTCCGCAGGCACATCTCCCATACTGGTGTGCTCGTTTCACTACCTGGATTTTGGTTTCCTCTTCTTTCTTTGAAATTACAAGCCCTCTTTCTGCATGCTACACACACCTTGTAGCAGCTTCAGTTTGCAGCATATTGGTGCTCTTAAAACGCTGAGTAACCTGTGTAGAGTGTGTCAATCTCCAGCACTGAATACACAACTTAGAGCTCCTTTCACCACAGACACGCAAACACATCTTTTTGTAAAAGTCCTACTTCTTTACTCTTGGAAATGTAAGGGTTTCATCGAGAACTTGAAGTCAATCATGCTTTTGCACTCTGCAACCAATAGGAATGAACTCTTGTACATACCCGTCTGAATTTCAGTGCAAAATGCCCTTCTTTTCTGGTTTGTTGAAAGTTCACAACACATTAGGAGATAGAGCGTGTTTGAAGAAGACTGATGCAGTGTGCGTTTTCCTTTATTTCTTGTGATTTGGGAAACATAATCCGTGATTTTCCACATTGTCTAAGAAACAACATGAGGCTTGCAAGAGATTGAAACTATGCATCCTAAAACTTATTCCAGCAGTGAAAACACACGGTTCTACAAAGACTTGGAAGGAGCAAGCAAAAGAATAGTGGCTGAGTGTCCTTTCAGAGAGAAACACATGCATTTCATCCTTCTGGGTGAGTTTTCTTGCTGGAATTCATATGCATTTTGTACTGTGCAGAATGTAGCTACCTGCTCGGAGGTTGTGTCATAGATGCACCTTTCCTGTAGGAGCTTATTGGAACTTTCATTGTTTGGCTAAGTTATTTAGGGTTGGTTTTGGAAGGTCTTTCAACTTTGGCCAAATCCGCTTTGTACGAAAGTTTTTCACAGCCCTGTTTCCAAGTGTCCACAAAGAGCTGCTGCTTGAAAGTGTCCACATGCACATCTCCCATACTGGTGTGCTCGTTTCACTACCTGGATTTTGGTTTCCTCTTCTTTCTTTGAAATGACAAGTCTTCATTCAGCATGCTACACACAGCTTGTAGCAGTTTCAGTTTGAAGCATGTTGGTGCTCTCAAAACGCTGTGTATCCTGTGTAGAGTGTGTCACTCTACAGCACTGAATACACAACTTAGAGCTCCTTTCAACACAGACACGCAAACACGTCTTTTTGGGAAAGTCCTAACTCAGGTAAATTGGAAATGTAAGGGTTTCATCAAAAACATGAAGACAATCATGCTTTTGAACTCTGCAACCGAAAGAAATGGCTTTTTGTACATGCCATTCTGAATTTCACTGCAAAATGCCCTTCCTCCCTGGTTTGTGAAAGTTCAAAACACTTTAGGAAATAGAACGTGTTTGAAGAAGACTGATGCAGTGTGCGTTTTCCTGGATTTCAAGTGATTCGGGATACATACTCCTTGTTTTTCCACATTGTCTAAGAAACAACATGAGGCTTGCAAGAGATTGAAAAAATGCATCCTAAAACTTATGCCTGCAGTGAAAACACACGTTTCTACAAAGACTTGGAAGGAGCAAGCAAAAGAATAGTGGCTGAGAGTTCTTTCAGAGAGAAACACACGTATTTCATCCTTCTGTAGAGACGGTTAGGGTTACGATTGGACCTAGGGTAGGGTTATGTTGAGGGCTAGGGTTAGAGAGACGGTTAGGGTTACTTTTGGACGTAGGGTTAGGGTTATGTTGAGGGCTAGGGTTAGAGATATGGTTAGGGTTACGATTGGACCTAGGGTTAGGGTTATGTTGAGGGCTAGGGTTAGAGTTCCGGTTAGGGTTACACTTGAACCTAGGGTTAGGGTTTTGTTGAGGGCTAGGTTTAGAGAGAAGGTTAGGGTTACAATTGGACCTAGGGTTAGGGTTATGTTGAGGGCTAGGGTTAGAGACCCGTTTAGGGTTACGATTGGACCTAGGGTTAGGGTTATGTTGAGGGCTAGGGTTAGAGAGAAGGTTAGGGTTACTTTTGGACCTAGGGTTAGGGTTATGTTGAGGGCTAGGGTTAGAGATATGGGTAGGGTTACAATTGGACCTAGGGTTAGGGTTATGTATAGGGCTAGGGTTAGAGATCAGGTTAGGGTTACGTTTGGACCTAGGGTTAGGGTTATGTTGAGGGCTAGGGTTAGAGAGAAGGTTAGGGTTTCAATTGGACCTAGGGTTAGGGTTATGTTGAGGGTTAGGGTTACAGATCCGGTTAGGGTTACGATTGGACCTAGGGTTAGGGTTATGTATAGGGCTAGGGTTAGAGATCCGGTTAGGGTTACTATTGGACGTAGGGTTAGGGTTATGTTGAGGGCTAGGGTTAGAGATCCGGTTAGTATTACGATTGGACCTAGGGTTAGGGTTATGTTGAGGGCTAGAGTTACAGATCCGGTTAGGGTTACGATTTGACCTAGGGTTAGGGTTATGTTTAGGGCTAGGGTTAGATATCCGGTTAGGGTTACTATTGGACGTAGGGTTAGGGTTATATTGAGGGCTAGGCTTAGAGATCCGGTTAGGGTTACGGTTGGACCTAGGGTTAGGGTTATGTTGAGGGCTAGGGTTAGAGATCAGGTTAGGGTTAAGATTGGACCTAGGGTTATAGTGATGTTGAGGGCTAGGGTATTCCAGCAGTGAAAACACACATTTCTATAAAGACTTTGAAGCAGCAAGCTAAAGCCTTGTGGCTGAGTGTTCTTTCATAGAGAAACATGCATTTCATCCTTCTGGAGTGAATTTTCATGCTGGAGTTCATATGCATTTTATACTGTGCAGAATGTAGCTACCTGCTGGGGGTTGTGTCATAGAAGCACCTTTTCTGCAGGAGCTTATTGGAACATTCATTGTTTGGCTAAGTTATTTAGGGTTGGTTTTGGAAGGTCTTTCAACCTTGGTCAAATCCCGCTTCGTACGCAAGTTTTTAATACCGCTGTTTCCAAGTGTCCACAAACAGCTGCTGCTTGAAACTGTCCACATGCACATCTCGTATACTGGTGTGCTCGTTTCACTACCTGGATTTTGGTTTCCTCTTCTTTCTTTGAAATGACAAGTCTTCATTCAGCATTCTACACACACCTTGTACCAGCTTCAGTTTGAAGCATGTTGGTGCTCTCAAAGCGCTGTGTAACCTATGTAGAGTGTGTTACTCTCCAGCACTGAATACACAACTTAGAGCTCCTTTCACCACAGACACGCAAACACATCTTTTTGTGAAAGTCCTACTTCAGGTCCCTTGGAAATGTAAGGGTTTCATGGAGGACATGAAGTCAATCATGCTTTTGCACTCTACTACCAATAGAAATGACCTCTTGTACATGCCTGACTGAGTTTCACTGCAAAATGCCCTTGTTTTCTGGTTTCTTGAATGTTCTCAACACATTAGGAGAAAGAGCGTGTTTGAGCAAGATCTATGCAGTGTGCGGTTCCCTAGATTTCTAGTGATTTGGGAAATATAATCCTTATTTTTCCACATTGTGAAAGAAACATGAGGCTTGCAAGAGATTGAAAAAATGCATCCCAACACGTACTCTAGTGGTGAAAGCACACGTTTCTACAAAGACTTTGAAGTAGCAAGTAAAAGCCAATGGCTGAGTGTTCTTTCAGAGAGAAACATACACATTTCATCCTTCTGGAGTGAATTTTCAGCCTGGAATTCATATGCATTTGTACCGTGCAGAATGTAACTACCTGCTCGGGGGTTGTGTCATAGAAGCAACTTTCCTGCAGGAGCTTAGTGGAACATTCATTGTTTGGCTAACTTCTTTGGGTTGGTTTTGGAAGGTCTTTCAACTTTAGCCAAATCCGCTTTCTTACGAAATTTTTTCACAGCCCTGTTTCCAAGAGCCCACAAAGAACTGCTGCTTAAAACTATCCACATGCACATCTCCCATACTGGTGTGCTCGTTTCACTACCTGGATTTTGGTTTCCTCTTCTTTCTATGAAATTACAAGCCCTCTTTCTGCATGCTACACACACCTTGTAGCAGCTTCAGTTTGGAGCATATTGGTGCTCTTAAAACGCTGAGTAACCTGTGTAGAGTGTGTCAATCTCCAGCACTGAATACACAACTTAGAGCTCCTTTCACCACAGACACGCAAACACATCTTTTTGTAAAAGTCCTACTTCTTTAATCTTGGAAATGTAAGGGTTTCATCGAGAACTTGAAGTCAATCATGCTTTTGCACTCTGCAACCAATAGGAATGAACTCTTGTACATACCCGTCTGAATTTCAGTGCAAAATGCCCTTCTTTTCTGGTTTGTTGAAAGTTCACAACACATTAGGAGATAGAGCGTGTTTGAAGAAGACTGATGCAGTGTGCGTTTTCCTTTATTTCTTGTGATTTGGGAAACATAATCCGTGATTTTCCACATTGTCTAAGAAACAACATGAGGCTTGCAAGAGATTGAAACTATGCATCCTAAAACTTATTCCAGCAGTGAAAACACACGGTTCTACAAAGACTTGGAAGGAGCAAGCAAAAGAATAGTGGCTGAGTGTCCTTTCAGAGAGAAACACATGCATTTCATCCTTCTGGGTGAGTTTTCTTGCTGGAATTCATATGCATTTTGTACTGTGCAGAATGTAGCTACCTGCTCGGAGGTTGTGTCATAGATGCACCTTTCCTGTAGGAGCTTATTGGAACTTTCATTGTTTGGCTAAGTTATTTAGGGTTGGTTTTGGAAGGTCTTTCAACCTTGGTCAAATCCCGCTTCGTACGCAAGTTTTTAATACCGCTGTTTCCAAGTGTCCACAAACAGCTGCTGCTTGAAACTGTCCACATGCACATCTCGTATACTGGTGTGCTCGTTTCACTACCTGGATTTTGGTTTCCTCTTCTTTCTTTGAAATGACAAGTCTTCATTCAGCATTCTACACACACCTTGTACCAGCTTCAGTTTGAAGCATGTTTGTGCTCTCAAAGCGCTGTGTAACCTATGTAGAGTGTGTTACTCTCCAGCACTGAATACACAACTTAGAGCTCCTTTCACCACAGACACGCAAACACATCTTTTTGTGAAAGTCCTACTTCAGGTCCCTTGGAAATGTAAGGGTTTCATGGAGGACATGAAGTCAATCATGCTTTTGCACTCTACTACCAATAGAAATGACCTCTTGTACATGCCTGACTGAGTTTCACTGCAAAATGCCCTTGTTTTCTGGTTTCTTGAATGTTCTCAACACATTAGGAGAAAGAGCGTGTTTGAGCAAGATCTATGCAGTGTGCGGTTCCCTAGATTTCTAGTGATTTGGGATATATAATCCTTATTTTTCCACATTGTGAAAGAAACATGAGGCTTGCAAGAGATTGAAAAAATGCATCCCAACACGTACTCTAGTGGTGAAAGCACACGTTTCTACAAAGACTTTGAAGTAGCAAGTAAAAGCCAATGGCTGAGTGTTCTTTCAGAGAGAAACATACACATTTCATCCTTCTGGAGTGAATTTTCAGCCTGGAATTCATATGCATTTGTACCGTGCAGAATGTAACTACCTGCTCGGGGGTTGTGTCATAGAAGCAACTTTCCTGCAGGAGCTTAGTGGAACATTCATTGTTTGGCTAACTTCTTTGGGTTGGTTTTGGAAGGTCTTTCAACTTTAGCCAAATCCGCTTTCTTACGAAATTTTTTCACAGCCCTGTTTCCAAGAGCCCACAAAGAACTGCTGCTTAAAACTCTCCACATGCACATCTCCCATACTGGTGTGCTCGTTTCACTACCTGGATTTTGGTTTCCTCTTCTTTCTTTGAAATTACAAGCCCTCTTTCTGCATGCTACACACACCTTGTAGCAGCTTCAGTTTGCAGCATATTGGTGCTCTTAAAACGCTGAGTAACCTGTGTAGAGTGTGTCAATCTCCAGCACTGAATACACAACTTAGAGCTCCTTTCACCACAGACACGCAAACACATCTTTTTGTAAAAGTCCTACTTCTTTACTCTTGGAAATGTAAGGGTTTCATCGAGAACTTGAAGTCAATCATGCTTTTGCACTCTGCAACCAATAGGAATGAACTCTTGTACATACCCGTCTGAATTTCAGTGCAAAATGCCCTTCTTCTCTGGTTTGTTGAAAGTTCACAACACATTAGGAGATAGAGCGTGTTTGAAGAAGACTGATGCAGTGTGCGTTTTCCTTTATTTCTTGTGATTTGGGAAACATAATCCGTGATTTTCCACATTGTCTAAGAAACAACATGAGGCTTGCAAGAGATTGAAACTATGCATCCTAAAACTTATTCCAGCAGTGAAAACACACGGTTCTACAAAGACTTGGAAGGAGCAAGCAAAAGAATAGTGGCTGAGTGTCCTTTCAGAGAGAAACACATGCATTTCATCCTTCTGGGTGAGTTTTCTTGCTGGAATTCATATGCATTTTGTACTGTGCAGAATGTAGCTACCTGCTCGGAGGTTGTGTCATAGATGCACCTTTCCTGTAGGAGCTTATTGGAACTTTCATTGTTTGGCTAAGTTATTTAGGGTTGGTTTTGGAAGGTCTTTCAACTTTGGCCAAATCCGCTTTGTACGAAAGTTTTTCACAGCCCTGTTTCCAAGTGTCCACAAAGAGCTGCTGCTTGAAAGTGTCCACATGCACATCTCCCATACTGGTGTGCTCGTTTCACTACCTGGATTTTGGTTTCCTCTTCTTTCTTTGAAATGACAAGTCTTCATTCAGCATGCTACACACAGCTTGTAGCAGTTTCAGTTTGAAGCATGTTGGTGCTCTCAAAACGCTGAGTATCCTGTGTAGAGTGTGTCACTCTACAGCACTGAATACACAACTTAGAGCTCCTTTCAACACAGACACGCAAACACGTCTTTTTGGGAAAGTCCTAACTCAGGTAAATTGGAAATGTAAGGGTTTCATCGAAAACATGAAGACAATCATGCTTTTGAACTCTGCAACCGAAAGAAATGGCTTTTTGTACATGCCATTCTGAATTTCACTGCAAAATGCCCTTCTTTTCTGGTTTGTTGAAAGTTCAAAACACTTTAGGAAATAGAACGTGTTTGAAGAAGACTGATGCAGTGTGCGTTTTCCTGGATTTCAAGTGATTCGGGATACATACTCCTTGTTTTTCCACATTGTCTAAGAAACAACATGAGGCTTGCAAGAGATTGAAAAAATGCATCCTAAAACTTATGCCTGCAGTGAAAACACACGTTTCTACAAAGACTTGGAAGGAGCAAGCAAAAGAATAGTGGCTGAGAGTTCTTTCAGAGAGAAACACACGTATTTCATCTTTCTGTAGAGACGGTTAGGGTTACGATTGGACCTAGGGTAGGGTTATGTTGAGGGCTAGGGTTAGAGAGACGGTTAGGGTTACGATTGGATCTAGGGTTAGGGTTATGTTGAGGGCTAGGGTTAGAGAGACGGTTAGGGTAACTTTTGGACCTAGGGTTAGGGTTATGTTGAGGGCTAGAGTTAGAGATATGGTTAGGGTTACGATTGGACCTAGGGTTAGGGTTATGTTGAGGGCTGGGGTTAGAGTTCCGGTTAGGGTTACACTTGAACCTAGGGTTAGGGTTTTGTTGAGGGCTAGGTTTAGAGAGAAGGTTAGGGTTACAATTGGACCTAGGGTTAGGGTTATGTTGAGGGCTAGGGTTAGAGACCCGTTTAGGGTTACGATTGGACCTAGGGTTAGGGTTATGTTGAGGGCTAGGGTTAGAGAGAAGGTTAGGGTTACTTTTGGACCTAGGGTTAGGGTTATGTTGAGGGCTAGGGTTAGAGATATGGGTAGGGTTACAATTGGACCTAGGGTTAGGGTTATGTATAGGGCTAGGGTTAGAGATCAGGTTAGGGTTACGTTTGGACCTAGGGTTAGGGTTATGTTGAGGGCTAGGGTTAGAGAGAAGGTTAGGGTTTCAATTGGACCTAGGGTTAGGGTTATGTTGAGGGTTAGGGTTACAGATCCGGTTAGGGTTACGATTGGACCTAGGGTTAGGGTTATGTATAGGGCTAGGGTTAGAGATCCGGTTAGGGTTACTATTGGACGTAGGGTTAGGGTTATGTTGAGGGCTAGGGTTAGAGATCCGGTTAGTATTACGATTGGACCTAGGGTTAGGGTTATGTTGAGGGCTAGAGTTACAGATCCGGTTAGGGTTACGATTTGACCTAGGGTTAGGGTTATGTTTAGGGCTAGGGTTAGATATCCGGTTAGGGTTACTATTGGACGTAGGGTTAGGGTTATATTGAGGGCTAGGCTTAGAGATCCGGTTAGGGTTACGGTTGGACCTAGGGTTAGGGTTATGTTGAGGGCTAGGGTTAGAGATCAGGTTAGGGTTAAGATTGGACCTAGGGTTATAGTGATGTTGAGGGCTAGGGTATTCCAGCAGTGAAAACACACATTTCTATAAAGACTTTGAAGCAGCAAGCTAAAGCCTTGTGGCTGAGTGTTCTTTCATAGAGAAACATGCATTTCATCCTTCTGGAGTGAATTTTCATGCTGGAGTTCATATGCATTTTATACTGTGCAGAATGTAGCTACCTGCTGGGGGTTGTGTCATAGAAGCACCTTTTCTGCAGGAGCTTATTGGAACATTCATTGTTTGGCTAAGTTATTTAGGGTTGGTTTTGGAAGGTCTTTCAACCTTGGTCAAATCCCGCTTCGTACGCAAGTTTTTAATACCGCTGTTTCCAAGTGTCCACAAACAGCTGCTGCTTGAAACTGTCCACATGCACATCTCGTATACTGGTGTGCTCGTTTCACTACCTGGATTTTGGTTTCCTCTTCTTTCTTTGAAATGACAAGTCTTCATTCAGCATTCTACACACACCTTGTACCAGCTTCAGTTTGAAGCATGTTGGTGCTCTCAAAGCGCTGTGTAACCTATGTAGAGTGTGTTACTCTCCAGCACTGAATACACAACTTAGAGCTCCTTTCACCACAGACACGCAAACACATCTTTTTGTGAAAGTCCTACTTCAGGTCCCTTGGAAATGTAAGGGTTTCATGGAGGACATGAAGTCAATCATGCTTTTGCACTCTACTACCAATAGAAATGACCTCTTGTACATGCCTGACTGAGTTTCACTGCAAAATGCCCTTGTTTTCTGGTTTCTTGAATGTTCTCAACACATTAGGAGAAAGAGCGTGTTTGAGCAAGATCTATGCAGTGTGCGGTTCCCTAGATTTCTAGTGATTTGGGAAATATAATCCTTATTTTTCCACATTGTGAAAGAAACATGAGGCTTGCAAGAGATTGAAAAAATGCATCCCAACACGTACTCTAGTGGTGAAAGCACACGTTTCTACAAAGACTTTGAAGTAGCAAGTAAAAGCCAATGGCTGAGTGTTCTTTCAGAGAGAAACATACACATTTCATCCTTCTGGAGTGAATTTTCAGCCTGGAATTCATATGCATTTGTACCGTGCAGAATGTAACTACCTGCTCGGGGGTTGTGTCATAGAAGCAACTTTCCTGCAGGAGCTTAGTGGAACATTCATTGTTTGGCTAACTTCTTTGGGTTGGTTTTGGAAGGTCTTTCAACTTTAGCCAAATCCGCTTTCTTACGAAATTTTTTCACAGCCCTGTTTCCAAGAGCCCACAAAGAACTGCTGCTTAAAACTCTCCACATGCACATCTCCCATACTGGTGTGCTCGTTTCACTACCTGGATTTTGGTTTCCTCTTCTTTCTTTGAAATTACAAGCCCTCTTTCTGCATGCTACACACACCTTGTAGCAGCTTCAGTTTGCAGCATATTGGTGCTCTTAAAACGCTGAGTAACCTGTGTAGAGTGTGTCAATCTCCAGCACTGAATACACAACTTAGAGCTCCTTTCACCACAGACACGCAAACACATCTTTTTGTAAAAGTCCTACTTCTTTACTCTTGGAAATGTAAGGGTTTCATCGAGAACTTGAAGTCAATCATGCTTTTGCACTCTGCAACCAATAGGAATGAACTCTTGTACATACCCGTCTGAATTTCAGTGCAAAATGCCCTTCTTTTCTGGTTTGTTGAAAGTTCACAACACATTAGGAGATAGAGCGTGTTTGAAGAAGACTGATGCAGTGTGCGTTTTCCTTTATTTCTTGTGATTTGGGAAACATAATCCGTGATTTTCCACATTGTCTAAGAAACAACATGAGGCTTGCAAGAGATTGAAACTATGCATCCTAAAACTTATTCCAGCAGTGAAAACACACGGTTCTACAAAGACTTGGAAGGAGCAAGCAAAAGAATAGTGGCTGAGTGTCCTTTCAGAGAGAAACACATGCATTTCATCCTTCTGGGTGAGTTTTCTTGCTGGAATTCATATGCATTTTGTACTGTGCAGAATGTAGCTACCTGCTCGGAGGTTGTGTCATAGATGCACCTTTCCTGTAGGAGCTTATTGGAACTTTCATTGTTTGGCTAAGTTATTTAGGGTTGGTTTTGGAAGGTCTTTCAACTTTGGCCAAATCCGCTTTGTACGAAAGTTTTTCACAGCCCTGTTTCCAAGTGTCCACAAAGAGCTGCTGCTTGAAAGTGTCCACATGCACATCTCCCATACTGGTGTGCTCGTTTCACTACCTGGATTTTGGTTTCCTCTTCTTTCTTTGAAATGACAAGTCTTCATTCAGCATGCTACACACAGCTTGTAGCAGTTTCAGTTTGAAGCATGTTGGTGCTCTCAAAACGCTGAGTATCCTGTGTAGAGTGTGTCACTCTACAGCACTGAATACACAACTTAGAGCTCCTTTCAACACAGACACGCAAACACGTCTTTTTGGGAAAGTCCTAACTCAGGTAAATTGGAAATGTAAGGGTTTCATCGAAAACATGAAGACAATCATGCTTTTGAACTCTGCAACCGAAAGAAATGGCTTTTTGTACATGCCATTCTGAATTTCACTGCAAAATGCCCTTCTTTTCTGGTTTGTTGAAAGTTCAAAACACTTTAGGAAATAGAACGTGTTTGAAGAAGACTGATGCAGTGTGCGTTTTCCTGGATTTCAAGTGATTCGGGATAGATACTCCTTGTTTTTCCACATTGTCTAAGAAACAACATGAGGCTTGCAAGAGATTGAAAAAATGCATCCTAAAACTTATGCCTGCAGTGAAAACACACGTTTCTACAAAGACTTGGAAGGAGCAAGCAAAAGAATAGTGGCTGAGAGTTCTTTCAGAGAGAAACACACGTATTTCATCTTTCTGTAGAGACGGTTAGGGTTACGATTGGACCTAGGGTAGGGTTATGTTGAGGGCTAGGGTTAGAGAGACGGTTAGGGTTACGATTGGATCTAGGGTTAGGGTTATGTTGAGGGCTAGGGTTAGAGAGACGGTTAGGGTAACTTTTGGACCTAGGGTTAGGGTTATGTTGAGGGCTAGGGTTAGAGATATGGTTAGGGTTACGATTGGACCTAGGGTTAGGGTTATGTTGAGGGCTAGGGTTAGAGAGAAGGTTAGGGTTACTTTTGGACCTAGGGTTAGGGTTATGTTGAGGGCTAGGGTTAGAGATATGGTTAGGGTTACGATTGGACCTAGGGTTAGGGTTATGTTGAGGGCTAGGGTTAGAGAGAAGGTTAGGGTTACTTTTGGACCTAGGGTTAGGGTTATGTTGAGGGCTAGGGTTAGAGATATGGTTAGGGTTACGATTGGACCTAGGGTTAGGGTTATGTTGAGGGCTAGGGTTAGAGTTCCGGTTAGGGTTACACTTGAACCTAGGGTTAGGGTTATGTTGAGGGCTAGGCTTAGAGAGAAGGTTAGGGTTACAATTGGACCTAGGGTTAGGGTTATGTTGAGGGCCAGGGTTAGAGACCCGTTTAGGGTTACGATTGGACCTAGGGTTAGGGTTATGTTGAGGGCTAGGGTTAGAGAGAAGGTTAGGGTTACTTTTGGACCTAGGGTTAGGGTTATGTTGAGGGCTAGGGTTAGAGATATGGGTAGGGTTACAATTGGACCTAGGGTTAGGGTTATGTATAGGGCTAGGGTTAGAGATCAGGTTAGGGTTACGTTTGGACCTAGGGTTAGGGTTATGTTGAGGGCTAGGGTTAGAGAGAAGGTTAGGGTTTCAATTGGACCTAGGGTTAGGGTTATGTTGAGGGTTAGGGTTACAGATCCGGTTAGGGTTACGATTGGACCTAGGGTTAGGGTTATGTATAGGGCTAGGGTTAGAGATCCGGTTAGGGTTACTATTGGACGTAGGGTTAGGGTTATGTTGAGGGCTAGGGTTAGAGATCCGGTTAGTATTACGATTGGACCTAGGGTTAGGGTTATGTTGAGGGCTAGAGTTACAGATCCGGTTAGGGTTACGATTTGACCTAGGGTTAGGGTTATGTTTAGGGCTAGGGTTAGAGATCCGGTTAGGGTTACTATTGGACGTAGGGTTAGGGTTATATTGAGGGCTAGGCTTAGAGATCCGGTTAGGGTTACGGTTGGAACTAGGGTTAGGGTTATGTTGAGGGCTAGGGTTAGAGATCAGGTTAGGGTTAAGATTGGACCTAGGGTTATAGTGATGTTGAGGGCTAGGGTATTCCAGCAGTGAAAACACACATTTCTATAAAGACTTTGAAGCAGCAAGCTAAAGCCTTGTGGCTGAGTGTTCTTTCATAGAGAAACATGCATTTCATCCTTCTGGAGTGAATTTTCATGCTGGAGTTCATATGCATTTTATACTGTGCAGAATGTAGCTACCTGCTGGGGGTTGTGTCATAGAAGCACCTTTTCTGCAGGAGCTTATTGGAACATTCATTGTTTGGCTAAGTTATTTAGGGTTGGTTTTGGAAGGTCTTTCAACCTTGGTCAAATCCCGCTTCGTACGCAAGTTTTTAATACCGCTGTTTCCAAGTGTCCACAAACAGCTGCTGCTTGAAACTGTCCACATGCACATCTCGTATACTGGTGTGCTCGTTTCACTACCTGGATTTTGGTTTCCTCTTCTTTCTTTGAAATGACAAGTCTTCATTCAGCATTCTACACACACCTTGTACCAGCTTCAGTTTGAAGCATGTTGGTGCTCTCAAAGCGCTGTGTAACCTATGTAGAGTGTGTTACTCTCCAGCACTGAATACACAACTTAGAGCTCCTTTCACCACAGACACGCAAACACATCTTTTTGTGAAAGTCCTACTTCAGGTCCCTTGGAAATGTAAGGGTTTCATGGAGGACATGAAGTCAATCATGCTTTTGCACTCTACTACCAATAGAAATGACCTCTTGTACATGCCTGACTGAGTTTCACTGCAAAATGCCCTTGTTTTCTGGTTTCTTGAATGTTCTCAACACATTAGGAGAAAGAGCGTGTTTGAGCAAGATCTATGCAGTGTGCGGTTCCCTAGATTTCTAGTGATTTGGGAAATATAATCCTTATTTTTCCACATTGTGAAAGAAACATGAGGCTTGCAAGAGATTGAAAAAATGCATCCCAACACGTACTCTAGTGGTGAAAGCACACGTTTCTACAAAGACTTTGAAGTAGCAAGTAAAAGCCAATGGCTGAGTGTTCTTTCAGAGAGAAACATACACATTTCATCCTTCTGGAGTGAATTTTCAGCCTGGAATTCATATGCATTTGTACCGTGCAGAATGTAACTACCTGCTCGGGGGTTGTGTCATAGAAGCAACTTTCCTGCAGGAGCTTAGTGGAACATTCATTGTTTGGCTAACTTCTTTGGGTTGGTTTTGGAAGGTCTTTCAACTTTAGCCAAATCCGCTTTCTTACGAAATTTTTTCACAGCCCTGTTTCCAAGAGCCCACAAAGAACTGCTGCTTAAAACTCTCCACATGCACATCTCCCATACTGGTGTGCTCGTTTCACTACCTGGATTTTGGTTTCCTCTTCTTTCTTTGAAATTACAAGCCCTCTTTCTGCATGCTACACACACCTTGTAGCAGCTTCAGTTTGCAGCATATTGGTGCTCTTAAAACGCTGAGTAACCTGTGTAGAGTGTGTCAATCTCCAGCACTGAATACACAACTTAGAGCTCCTTTCACCACAGACACGCAAACACATCTTTTTGTAAAAGTCCTACTTCTTTACTCTTGGAAATGTAAGGGTTTCATCGAGAACTTGAAGTCAATCATGCTTTTGCACTCTGCAACCAATAGGAATGAACTCTTGTACATACCCGTCTGAATTTCAGTGCAAAATGCCCTTCTTTTCTGGTTTGTTGAAAGTTCACAACACATTAGGAGATAGAGCGTGTTTGAAGAAGACTGATGCAGTGTGCGTTTTCCTTTATTTCTTGTGATTTGGGAAACATAATCCGTGATTTTCCACATTGTCTAAGAAACAACATGAGGCTTGCAAGAGATTGAAACTATGCATCCTAAAACTTATTCCAGCAGTGAAAACACACGGTTCTACAAAGACTTGGAAGGAGCAAGCAAAAGAATAGTGGCTGAGTGTCCTTTCAGAGAGAAACACATGCATTTCATCCTTCTGGGTGAGTTTTCTTGCTGGAATTCATATGCATTTTGTACTGTGCAGAATGTAGCTACCTGCTCGGAGGTTGTGTCATAGATGCACCTTTCCTGTAGGAGCTTATTGGAACTTTCATTGTTTGGCTAAGTTATTTAGGGTTGGTTTTGGAAGGTCTTTCAACTTTGGCCAAATCCGCTTTGTACGAAAGTTTTTCACAGCCCTGTTTCCAAGTGTCCACAAAGAGCTGCTGCTTGAAAGTGTCCACATGCACATCTCCCATACTGGCGTGCTCGTTTCACTACCTGGATTTTGGTTTCCTCTTCTTTCTTTGAAATGACAAGTCTTCATTCAGCATGCTACACACAGCTTGTAGCAGTTTCAGTTTGAAGCATGTTGGTGCTCTCAAAACGCTGAGTATCCTGTGTAGAGTGTGTCACTCTACAGCACTGAATACACAACTTAGAGCTCCTTTCAACACAGACACGCAAACACGTCTTTTTGGGAAAGTCCTAACTCAGGTAAATTGGAAATGTAAGGGTTTCATCGAAAACATGAAGACAATCATGCTTTTGAACTCTGCAACCGAAAGAAATGGCTTTTTGTACATGCCATTCTGAATTTCACTGCAAAATGCCCTTCTTTTCTGGTTTGTGAAAGTTCAAAACACTTTAGGAAATAGAACGTGTTTGAAGAAGACTGATGCAGTGTGCGTTTTCCTGGATTTCAAGTGATTCGGGATAGATACTCCTTGTTTTTCCACATTGTCTAAGAAACAACATGAGGCTTGCAAGAGATTGAAAAAATGCATCCTAAAACTTATGCCTGCAGTGAAAACACACGTTTCTACAAAGACTTGGAAGGAGCAAGCAAAAGAATAGTGGCTGAGAGTTCTTTCAGAGAGAAACACACGTATTTCATCTTTCTGTAGAGACGGTTAGGGTTACGATTGGACCTAGGGTAGGGTTATGTTGAGGGCTAGGGTTAGAGAGACGGTTAGGGTTACGATTGGATCTAGGGTTAGGGTTATGTTGAGGGCTAGGGTTAGAGAGACGGTTAGGGTAACTTTTGGACCTAGGGTTAGGGTTATGTTGAGGGCTAGGGTTAGAGATATGGTTAGGGTTACGATTGGACCTAGGGTTAGGGTTATGTTGAGGGCTAGGGTTAGAGAGAAGGTTAGGGTTACTTTTGGACCTAGGGTTAGGGTTATGTTGAGGGCTAGGGTTAGAGATATGGTTAGGGTTACGATTGGACCTAGGGTTAGGGTTATGTTGAGGGCTAGGGTTAGAGAGAAGGTTAGGGTTACTTTTGGACCTAGGGTTAGGGTTATGTTGAGGGCTAGGGTTAGAGATATGGTTAGGGTTACGATTGGACCTAGGGTTAGGGTTATGTTGAGGGCTAGGGTTAGAGTTCCGGTTAGGGTTACACTTGAACCTAGGGTTAGGGTTATGTTGAGGGCTAGGCTTAGAGAGAAGGTTAGGGTTACAATTGGACCTAGGGTTAGGGTTATGTTGAGGGCCAGGGTTAGAGACCCGTTTAGGGTTACGATTGGACCTAGGGTTAGGGTTATGTTGAGGGCTAGGGTTAGAGAGAAGGTTAGGGTTACTTTTGGACCTAGGGTTAGGGTTATGTTGAGGGCTAGGGTTAGAGATATGGGTAGGGTTACAATTGGACCTAGGGTTAGGGTTATGTATAGGGCTAGGGTTAGAGATCAGGTTAGGGTTACGTTTGGACCTAGGGTTAGGGTTATGTTGAGGGCTAGGGTTAGAGAGAAGGTTAGGGTTTCAATTGGACCTAGGGTTAGGGTTATGTTGAGGGTTAGGGTTACAGATCCGGTTAGGGTTACGATTGGACCTAGGGTTAGGGTTATGTATAGGGCTAGGGTTAGAGATCCGGTTAGGGTTACTATTGGACGTAGGGTTAGGGTTATGTTGAGGGCTAGGGTTAGAGATCCGGTTAGTATTACGATTGGACCTAGGGTTAGGGTTATGTTGAGGGCTAGAGTTACAGATCCGGTTAGGGTTACGATTTGACCTAGGGTTAGGGTTATGTTTAGGGCTAGGGTTAGAGATCCGGTTAGGGTTACTATTGGACGTAGGGTTAGGGTTATATTGAGGGCTAGGCTTAGAGATCCGGTTAGGGTTACGGTTGGAACTAGGGTTAGGGTTATGTTGAGGGCTAGGGTTAGAGATCAGGTTAGGGTTAAGATTGGACCTAGGGTTATAGTGATGTTGAGGGCTAGGGTATTCCAGCAGTGAAAACACACATTTCTATAAAGACTTTGAAGCAGCAAGCTAAAGCCTTGTGGCTGAGTGTTCTTTCATAGAGAAACATGCATTTCATCCTTCTGGAGTGAATTTTCATGCTGGAGTTCATATGCATTTTATACTGTGCAGAATGTAGCTACCTGCTGGGGGTTGTGTCATAGAAGCACCTTTTCTGCAGGAGCTTATTGGAACATTCATTGTTTGGCTAAGTTATTTAGGGTTGGTTTTGGAAGGTCTTTCAACCTTGGTCAAATCCCGCTTCGTACGCAAGTTTTTAATACCGCTGTTTCCAAGTGTCCACAAACAGCTGCTGCTTGAAACTGTCCACATGCACATCTCGTATACTGGTGTGCTCGTTTCACTACCTGGATTTTGGTTTCCTCTTCTTTCTTTGAAATGACAAGTCTTCTTTCAGCATTCTACACACACCTTGTACCAGCTTCAGTTTGAAGCATGTTGGTGCTCTCAAAGCGCTGTGTAACCTATGTAGAGTGTGTTACTCTCCAGCACTGAATACACAACTTAGAGCTCCTTTCACCACAGACACGCAAACACATCTTTTTGTGAAAGTCCTACTTCAGGTCCCTTGGAAATGTAAGGGTTTCATGGAGGACATGAAGTCAATCATGCTTTTGCACTCTACTACCAATAGAAATGACCTCTTGTACATGCCTGACTGAGTTTCACTGCAAAATGCCCTTGTTTTCTGGTTTCTTGAATGTTCTCAACACATTAGGAGAAAGAGCGTGTTTGAGCAAGATCTATGCAGTGTGCGGTTCCCTAGATTTCTAGTGATTTGGGAAATATAATCCTTATTTTTCCACATTGTGAAAGAAACATGAGGCTTGCAAGAGATTGAAAAAATGCATCCCAACACGTACTCTAGTGGTGAAAGCACACGTTTCTACAAAGACTTTGAAGTAGCAAGTAAAAGCCAATGGCTGAGTGTTCTTTCAGAGAGAAACATACACATTTCATCCTTCTGGAGTGAATTTTCAGCCTGGAATTCATATGCATTTGTACCGTGCAGAATGTAACTACCTGCTCGGGGGTTGTGTCATAGAAGCAACTTTCCTGCAGGAGCTTATTGGAACATTCATTGTTTGGCTAACTTCTTTGGGTTGGTTTTGGAAGGTCTTTCAACTTTGGCCAAATCCGCTTTCTTACGAAATTTTTTCACAGCCCTGTTTCCAAGAGCCCACAAAGAACTGCTGCTTAAAACTCTCCGCAGGCACATCTCCCATACTGGTGTGCTCGTTTCACTACCTGGATTTTGGTTTCCTCTTCTTTCTTTGAAATTACAAGCCCTCTTTCTGCATGCTACACACACCTTGTAGCAGCTTCAGTTTGCAGCATATTGGTGCTCTTAAAACGCTGAGTAACCTGTGTAGAGTGTGTCAATCTCCAGCACTGAATACACAACTTAGAGCTCCTTTCACCACAGACACGCAAACACATCTTTTTGTAAAAGTCCTACTTCTTTACTCTTGGAAATGTAAGGGTTTCATCGAGAACTTGAAGTCAATCATGCTTTTGCACTCTGCAACCAATAGGAATGAACTCTTGTACATACCCGTCTGAATTTCAGTGCAAAATGCCCTTCTTTTCTGGTTTGTTGAAAGTTCACAACACATTAGGAGATAGAGCGTGTTTGAAGAAGACTGATGCAGTGTGCGTTTTCCTTTATTTCTTGTGATTTGGGAAACATAATCCGTGATTTTCCACATTGTCTAAGAAACAACATGAGGCTTGCAAGAGATTGAAACTATGCATCCTAAAACTTATTCCAGCAGTGAAAACACACGGTTCTACAAAGACTTGGAAGGAGCAAGCAAAAGAATAGTGGCTGAGTGTCCTTTCAGAGAGAAACACATGCATTTCATCCTTCTGGGTGAGTTTTCTTGCTGGAATTCATATGCATTTTGTACTGTGCAGAATGTAGCTACCTGCTCGGAGGTTGTGTCATAGATGCACCTTTCCTGTAGGAGCTTATTGGAACTTTCATTGTTTGGCTAAGTTATTTAGGGTTGGTTTTGGAAGGTCTTTCAACTTTGGCCAAATCCGCTTTGTACGAAAGTTTTTCACAGCCCTGTTTCCAAGTGTCCACAAAGAGCTGCTGCTTGAAAGTGTCCACATGCACATCTCCCATACTGGTGTGCTCGTTTCACTACCTGGATTTTGGTTTCCTCTTCTTTCTTTGAAATGACAAGTCTTCATTCAGCATGCTACACACAGCTTGTAGCAGTTTCAGTTTGAAGCATGTTGGTGCTCTCAAAACGCTGTGTATCCTGTGTAGAGTGTGTCACTCTACAGCACTGAATACACAACTTAGAGCTCCTTTCAACACAGACACGCAAACACGTCTTTTTGGGAAAGTCCTAACTCAGGTAAATTGGAAATGTAAGGGTTTCATCAAAAACATGAAGACAATCATGCTTTTGAACTCTGCAACCGAAAGAAATGGCTTTTTGTACATGCCATTCTGAATTTCACTGCAAAATGCCCTTCCTCTCTGGTTTGTGAAAGTTCAAAACACTTTAGGAAATAGAACGTGTTTGAAGAAGACTGATGCAGTGTGCGTTTTCCTGGATTTCAAGTGATTCGGGATACATACTCCTTGTTTTTCCACATTGTCTAAGAAACAACATGAGGCTTGCAAGAGATTGAAAAAATGCATCCTAAAACTTATGCCTGCAGTGAAAACACACGTTTCTACAAAGACTTGGAAGGAGCAAGCAAAAGAATAGTGGCTGAGAGTTCTTTCAGAGAGAAACACACGTATTTCATCCTTCTGTAGAGACGGTTAGGGTTACGATTGGACCTAGGGTAGGGTTATGTTGAGGGCTAGGGTTAGAGAGACGGTTAGGGTTACTTTTGGACGTAGGGTTAGGGTTATGTTGAGGGCTAGGGTTAGAGATATGGTTAGGGTTACGATTGGACCTAGGGTTAGGGTTATGTTGAGGGCTAGGGTTAGAGTTCCGGTTAGGGTTACACTTGAACCTAGGGTTAGGGTTTTGTTGAGGGCTAGGTTTAGAGAGAAGGTTAGGGTTACAATTGGACCTAGGGTTAGGGTTATGTTGAGGGCTAGGGTTAGAGACCCGTTTAGGGTTACGATTGGACCTAGGGTTAGGGTTATGTTGAGGGCTAGGGTTAGAGAGAAGGTTAGGGTTACTTTTGGACCTAGGGTTAGGGTTATGTTGAGGGCTAGGGTTAGAGATATGGGTAGGGTTACAATTGGACCTAGGGTTAGGGTTATGTATAGGGCTAGGGTTAGAGATCAGGTTAGGGTTACGTTTGGACCTAGGGTTAGGGTTATGTTGAGGGCTAGGGTTAGAGAGAAGGTTAGGGTTTCAATTGGACCTAGGGTTAGGGTTATGTTGAGGGTTAGGGTTACAGATCCGGTTAGGGTTACGATTGGACCTAGGGTTAGGGTTATGTATAGGGCTAGGGTTAGAGATCCGGTTAGGGTTACTATTGGACGTAGGGTTAGGGTTATGTTGAGGGCTAGGGTTAGAGATCCGGTTAGTATTACGATTGGACCTAGGGTTAGGGTTATGTTGAGGGCTAGAGTTACAGATCCGGTTAGGGTTACGATTTGACCTAGGGTTAGGGTTATGTTTAGGGCTAGGGTTAGATATCCGGTTAGGGTTACTATTGGACGTAGGGTTAGGGTTATATTGAGGGCTAGGCTTAGAGATCCGGTTAGGGTTACGGTTGGACCTAGGGTTAGGGTTATGTTGAGGGCTAGGGTTAGAGATCAGGTTAGGGTTAAGATTGGACCTAGGGTTATAGTGATGTTGAGGGCTAGGGTATTCCAGCAGTGAAAACACACATTTCTATAAAGACTTTGAAGCAGCAAGCTAAAGCCTTGTGGCTGAGTGTTCTTTCATAGAGAAACATGCATTTCATCCTTCTGGAGTGAATTTTCATGCTGGAGTTCATATGCATTTTATACTGTGCAGAATGTAGCTACCTGCTGGGGGTTGTGTCATAGAAGCACCTTTTCTGCAGGAGCTTATTGGAACATTCATTGTTTGGCTAAGTTATTTAGGGTTGGTTTTGGAAGGTCTTTCAACCTTGGTCAAATCCCGCTTCGTACGCAAGTTTTTAATACCGCTGTTTCCAAGTGTCCACAAACAGCTGCTGCTTGAAACTGTCCACATGCACATCTCGTATACTGGTGTGCTCGTTTCACTACCTGGATTTTGGTTTCCTCTTCTTTCTTTGAAATGACAAGTCTTCATTCAGCATTCTACACACACCTTGTACCAGCTTCAGTTTGAAGCATGTTGGTGCTCTCAAAGCGCTGTGTAACCTATGTAGAGTGTGTTACTCTCCAGCACTGAATACACAACTTAGAGCTCCTTTCACCACAGACACGCAAACACATCTTTTTGTGAAAGTCCTACTTCAGGTCCCTTGGAAATGTAAGGGTTTCATGGAGGACATGAAGTCAATCATGCTTTTGCACTCTACTACCAATAGAAATGACCTCTTGTACATGCCTGACTGAGTTTCACTGCAAAATGCCCTTGTTTTCTGGTTTCTTGAATGTTCTCAACACATTAGGAGAAAGAGCGTGTTTGAGCAAGATCTATGCAGTGTGCGGTTCCCTAGATTTCTAGTGATTTGGGAAATATAATCCTTATTTTTCCACATTGTGAAAGAAACATGAGGCTTGCAAGAGATTGAAAAAATGCATCCCAACACGTACTCTAGTGGTGAAAGCACACGTTTCTACAAAGACTTTGAAGTAGCAAGTAAAAGCCAATGGCTGAGTGTTCTTTCAGAGAGAAACATACACATTTCATCCTTCTGGAGTGAATTTTCAGCCTGGAATTCATATGCATTTGTACCGTGCAGAATGTAACTACCTGCTCGGGGGTTGTGTCATAGAAGCAACTTTCCTGCAGGAGCTTAGTGGAACATTCATTGTTTGGCTAACTTCTTTGGGTTGGTTTTGGAAGGTCTTTCAACTTTAGCCAAATCCGCTTTCTTACGAAATTTTTTCACAGCCCTGTTTCCAAGAGCCCACAAAGAACTGCTGCTTAAAACTATCCACATGCACATCTCCCATACTGGTGTGCTCGTTTCACTACCTGGATTTTGGTTTCCTCTTCTTTCTATGAAATTACAAGCCCTCTTTCTGCATGCTACACACACCTTGTAGCAGCTTCAGTTTGGAGCATATTGGTGCTCTTAAAACGCTGAGTAACCTGTGTAGAGTGTGTCAATCTCCAGCACTGAATACACAACTTAGAGCTCCTTTCACCACAGACACGCAAACACATCTTTTTGTAAAAGTCCTACTTCTTTAATCTTGGAAATGTAAGGGTTTCATCGAGAACTTGAAGTCAATCATGCTTTTGCACTCTGCAACCAATAGGAATGAACTCTTGTACATACCCGTCTGAATTTCAGTGCAAAATGCCCTTCTTTTCTGGTTTGTTGAAAGTTCACAACACATTAGGAGATAGAGCGTGTTTGAAGAAGACTGATGCAGTGTGCGTTTTCCTTTATTTCTTGTGATTTGGGAAACATAATCCGTGATTTTCCACATTGTCTAAGAAACAACATGAGGCTTGCAAGAGATTGAAACTATGCATCCTAAAACTTATTCCAGCAGTGAAAACACACGGTTCTACAAAGACTTGGAAGGAGCAAGCAAAAGAATAGTGGCTGAGTGTCCTTTCAGAGAGAAACACATGCATTTCATCCTTCTGGGTGAGTTTTCTTGCTGGAATTCATATGCATTTTGTACTGTGCAGAATGTAGCTACCTGCTCGGAGGTTGTGTCATAGATGCACCTTTCCTGTAGGAGCTTATTGGAACTTTCATTGTTTGGCTAAGTTATTTAGGGTTGGTTTTGGAAGGTCTTTCAACCTTGGTCAAATCCCGCTTCGTACGCAAGTTTTTAATACCGCTGTTTCCAAGTGTCCACAAACAGCTGCTGCTTGAAACTGTCCACATGCACATCTCGTATACTGGTGTGCTCGTTTCACTACCTGGATTTTGGTTTCCTCTTCTTTCTTTGAAATGACAAGTCTTCATTCAGCATTCTACACACACCTTGTACCAGCTTCAGTTTGAAGCATGTTTGTGCTCTCAAAGCGCTGTGTAACCTATGTAGAGTGTGTTACTCTCCAGCACTGAATACACAACTTAGAGCTCCTTTCACCACAGACACGCAAACACATCTTTTTGTGAAAGTCCTACTTCAGGTCCCTTGGAAATGTAAGGGTTTCATGGAGGACATGAAGTCAATCATGCTTTTGCACTCTACTACCAATAGAAATGACCTCTTGTACATGCCTGACTGAGTTTCACTGCAAAATGCCCTTGTTTTCTGGTTTCTTGAATGTTCTCAACACATTAGGAGAAAGAGCGTGTTTGAGCAAGATCTATGCAGTGTGCGGTTCCCTAGATTTCTAGTGATTTGGGATATATAATCCTTATTTTTCCACATTGTGAAAGAAACATGAGGCTTGCAAGAGATTGAAAAAATGCATCCCAACACGTACTCTAGTGGTGAAAGCACACGTTTCTACAAAGACTTTGAAGTAGCAAGTAAAAGCCAATGGCTGAGTGTTCTTTCAGAGAGAAACATACACATTTCATCCTTCTGGAGTGAATTTTCAGCCTGGAATTCATATGCATTTGTACCGTGCAGAATGTAACTACCTGCTCGGGGGTTGTGTCATAGAAGCAACTTTCCTGCAGGAGCTTAGTGGAACATTCATTGTTTGGCTAACTTCTTTGGGTTGGTTTTGGAAGGTCTTTCAACTTTAGCCAAATCCGCTTTCTTACGAAATTTTTTCACAGCCCTGTTTCCAAGAGCCCACAAAGAACTGCTGCTTAAAACTCTCCACATGCACATCTCCCATACTGGTGTGCTCGTTTCACTACCTGGATTTTGGTTTCCTCTTCTTTCTTTGAAATTACAAGCCCTCTTTCTGCATGCTACACACACCTTGTAGCAGCTTCAGTTTGCAGCATATTGGTGCTCTTAAAACGCTGAGTAACCTGTGTAGAGTGTGTCAATCTCCAGCACTGAATACACAACTTAGAGCTCCTTTCACCACAGACACGCAAACACATCTTTTTGTAAAAGTCCTACTTCTTTACTCTTGGAAATGTAAGGGTTTCATCGAGAACTTGAAGTCAATCATGCTTTTGCACTCTGCAACCAATAGGAATGAACTCTTGTACATACCCGTCTGAATTTCAGTGCAAAATGCCCTTCTTCTCTGGTTTGTTGAAAGTTCACAACACATTAGGAGATAGAGCGTGTTTGAAGAAGACTGATGCAGTGTGCGTTTTCCTTTATTTCTTGTGATTTGGGAAACATAATCCGTGATTTTCCACATTGTCTAAGAAACAACATGAGGCTTGCAAGAGATTGAAACTATGCATCCTAAAACTTATTCCAGCAGTGAAAACACACGGTTCTACAAAGACTTGGAAGGAGCAAGCAAAAGAATAGTGGCTGAGTGTCCTTTCAGAGAGAAACACATGCATTTCATCCTTCTGGGTGAGTTTTCTTGCTGGAATTCATATGCATTTTGTACTGTGCAGAATGTAGCTACCTGCTCGGAGGTTGTGTCATAGATGCACCTTTCCTGTAGGAGCTTATTGGAACTTTCATTGTTTGGCTAAGTTATTTAGGGTTGGTTTTGGAAGGTCTTTCAACTTTGGCCAAATCCGCTTTGTACGAAAGTTTTTCACAGCCCTGTTTCCAAGTGTCCACAAAGAGCTGCTGCTTGAAAGTGTCCACATGCACATCTCCCATACTGGTGTGCTCGTTTCACTACCTGGATTTTGGTTTCCTCTTCTTTCTTTGAAATGACAAGTCTTCATTCAGCATGCTACACACAGCTTGTAGCAGTTTCAGTTTGAAGCATGTTGGTGCTCTCAAAACGCTGAGTATCCTGTGTAGAGTGTGTCACTCTACAGCACTGAATACACAACTTAGAGCTCCTTTCAACACAGACACGCAAACACGTCTTTTTGGGAAAGTCCTAACTCAGGTAAATTGGAAATGTAAGGGTTTCATCGAAAACATGAAGACAATCATGCTTTTGAACTCTGCAACCGAAAGAAATGGCTTTTTGTACATGCCATTCTGAATTTCACTGCAAAATGCCCTTCTTTTCTGGTTTGTTGAAAGTTCAAAACACTTTAGGAAATAGAACGTGTTTGAAGAAGACTGATGCAGTGTGCGTTTTCCTGGATTTCAAGTGATTCGGGATACATACTCCTTGTTTTTCCACATTGTCTAAGAAACAACATGAGGCTTGCAAGAGATTGAAAAAATGCATCCTAAAACTTATGCCTGCAGTGAAAACACACGTTTCTACAAAGACTTGGAAGGAGCAAGCAAAAGAATAGTGGCTGAGAGTTCTTTCAGAGAGAAACACACGTATTTCATCTTTCTGTAGAGACGGTTAGGGTTACGATTGGACCTAGGGTAGGGTTATGTTGAGGGCTAGGGTTAGAGAGACGGTTAGGGTTACGATTGGATCTAGGGTTAGGGTTATGTTGAGGGCTAGGGTTAGAGAGACGGTTAGGGTAACTTTTGGACCTAGGGTTAGGGTTATGTTGAGGGCTAGAGTTAGAGATATGGTTAGGGTTACGATTGGACCTAGGGTTAGGGTTATGTTGAGGGCTGGGGTTAGAGTTCCGGTTAGGGTTACACTTGAACCTAGGGTTAGGGTTATGTTGAGGGCTAGGCTTAGAGAGAAGGTTAGGGTTACAATTGGACCTAGGGTTAGGGTTATGTTGAGGGCTAGGGTTAGAGACCCGTTTAGGGTTACGATTGGACCTAGGGTTAGGGATATGTTGAGGGCTAGGGTTAGAGAGAAGGTTAGGGTTACTTTTGGACCTAGGGTTAGGGTTATGTTGAGGGCTAGGGTTAGAGATATGGGTAGGGTTACAATTGGACCTAGGGTTAGGGTTATGTATAGGGCTAGGGTTAGAGATCAGGTTAGGGTTACGTTTGGACCTAGGGTTAGGGTTATGTTGAGGGCTAGGGTTAGAGAGAAGGTTAGGGTTTCAATTGGACCTAAGGTTAGGGTTATGTTGAGGGTTAGGGTTACAGATCCGGTTAGGGTTACGATTGGACCTAGGGTTAGGGTTATGTATAGGGCTAGGGTTAGAGATCCGGTTAGGGTTACTATTGGACGTAGGGTTAGGGTTATGTTGAGGGCTAGGGTTAGAGATCCGGTTAGTATTACGATTGGACCTAGGGTTAGGGTTATGTTGAGGGCTAGAGTTACAGATCCGGTTAGGGTTACGATTTGACCTAGGGTTAGGGTTATGTTTAGGGCTAGGGTTAGAGATCCGGTTAGGGTTACTATTGGACGTAGGGTTAGGGTTATATTGAGGGCTAGGCTTAGAGATCCGGTTAGGGTTACGGTTGGACCTAGGGTTAGGGTTATGTTGAGGGCTAGGGTTAGAGATCAGGTTAGGGTTAAGATTGGACCTAGGGTTATAGTGATGTTGAGGGCTAGGGTATTCCAGCAGTGAAAACACACATTTCTATAAAGACTTTGAAGCAGCAAGCTAAAGCCTTGTGGCTGAGTGTTCTTTCATAGAGAAACATGCATTTCATCCTTCTGGAGTGAATTTTCATGCTGGAGTTCATATGCATTTTATACTGTGCAGAATGTAGCTACCTGCTGGGGGTTGTGTCATAGAAGCACCTTTTCTGCAGGAGCTTATTGGAACATTCATTGTTTGGCTAAGTTATTTAGGGTTGGTTTTGGAAGGTCTTTCAACCTTGGTCAAATCCCGCTTCGTACGCAAGTTTTTAATACCGCTGTTTCCAAGTGTCCACAAACAGCTGCTGCTTGAAACTGTCCACATGCACATCTCGTATACTGGTGTGCTCGTTTCACTACCTGGATTTTGGTTTCCTCTTCTTTCTTTGAAATGACAAGTCTTCATTCAGCATTCTACACACACCTTGTACCAGCTTCAGTTTGAAGCATGTTGGTGCTCTCAAAGCGCTGTGTAACCTATGTAGAGTGTGTTACTCTCCAGCACTGAATACACAACTTAGAGCTCCTTTCACCACAGACACGCAAACACATCTTTTTGTGAAAGTCCTACTTCAGGTCCCTTGGAAATGTAAGGGTTTCATGGAGGACATGAAGTCAATCATGCTTTTGCACTCTACTACCAATAGAAATGACCTCTTGTACATGCCTGACTGAGTTTCACTGCAAAATGCCCTTGTTTTCTGGTTTCTTGAATGTTCTCAACACATTAGGAGAAAGAGCGTGTTTGAGCAAGATCGATGCAGTGTGCGGTTCCCTAGATTTCTAGTTATTTGGGAAATATAATCCTTGTTTTTCCACATTGAGAAAGAAACATGAGGCTTGCAAGAGATTGAAAAAATGCATCCCAACACGTACTCTAGTGGTGAAAGCACACGTTTCTACAAAGACTTTGAAGTAGCAAGTAAAAGCCAATGGCTGAGTGTTCTTTCAGAGAGAAACATACACATTTCATCCTTCTGGAGTGAATTTTCAGCCTGGAATTCATATGCATTTGTACCGTGCAGAATGTAACTACCTGCTCGGGGGTTGTGTCATAGAAGCAACTTTCCTGCAGGAGCTTATTGGAACATTCATTGTTTGGCTAACTTCTTTGGGTTGGTTTTGGAAGGTCTTTCAACTTTAGCCAAATCCGCTTTCTTACGAAATTTTTTCACAGCCCTGTTTCCAAGAGCCCACAAAGAACTGCTGCTTAAAACTCTCCACATGCACATCTCCCATACTGGTGTGCTCGTTTCACTACCTGGATTTTGGTTTCCTCTTCTTTCTTTGAAATTACAAGCCCTCTTTCTGCATGCTACACACACCTTGTAGCAGCTTCAGTTTGCAGCATATTGGTGCTCTTAAAACGCTGAGTAACCTGTGTAGAGTGTGTCAATCTCCAGCACTGAATACACAACTTAGAGCTCCTTTCACCACAGACACGCAAACACATCTTTTTGTAAAAGTCCTACTTCTTTACTCTTGGAAATGTAAGGGTTTCATCGAGAACTTGAAGTCAATCATGCTTTTGCACTCTGCAACCAATAGGAATGAACTCTTGTACATACCCGTCTGAATTTCAGTGCAAAATGCCCTTCTTTTCTGGTTTGTTGAAAGTTCACAACACATTAGGAGATAGAGCGTGTTTGAAGAAGACTGATGCAGTGTGCGTTTTCCTTTATTTCTTGTGATTTGGGAAACATAATCCGTGATTTTCCACATTGTCTAAGAAACAACATGAGGCTTGCAAGAGATTGAAACAATGCATCCTAAAACTTATTCCAGCAGTGAAAACACACGGTTCTACAAAGACTTGGAAGGAGCAAGCAAAAGAATAGTGGCTGAGTGTCCTTTCAGAGAGAAACACATGCATTTCATCCTTCTGGGTGAGTTTTCTTGCTGGAATTCATATGCATTTTGTACTGTGCAGAATGTAGCTACCTGCTCGGGGGTTGTGTCATAGATGCACCTTTCCTGTAGGAGCTTATTGGAACTTTCATTGTTTGGCTAAGTTATTTAGGGTTGGTTTTGGAAGGTCTTTCAACTTTGGCCAAATCCGCTTTGTACGAAAGTTTTTCACAGCCCTGTTTCCAAGTGTCCACAAAGAGCTGCTGCTTGAAAGTGTCCACATGCACATCTCCCATACTGGTGTGCTCGTTTCACTACCTGGATTTTGGTTTCCTCTTCTTTCTTTGAAATGACAAGTCTTCATTCAGCATGCTACACACAGCTTGTAGCAGTTTCAGTTTGAAGCATGTTGGTGCTCTCAAAACGCTGTGTATCCTGTGTAGAGTGTGTCACTCTACAGCACTGAATACACAACTTAGAGCTCCTTTCAACACAGACACGCAAACACGTCTTTTTGGGAAAGTCCTAACTCAGGTAAATTGGAAATGTAAGGGTTTCATCGAAAACATGAAGACAATCATGCTTTTGAACTCTGCAACCGAAAGAAATGGCTTTTTGTACATGCCATTCTGAATTTCACTGCAAAATGCCCTTCTTTTCTGGTTTGTTGAAAGTTCAAAACACTTTAGGAAATAGAACGTGTTTGAAGAAGACTGATGCAGTGTGCGTTTTCCTGGATTTCAAGTGATTCGGGATACATACTCCTTGTTTTTCCACATTGTCTAAGAAACAACATGAGGCTTGCAAGAGATTGAAAAAATGCATCCTAAAACTTATGCCTGCAGTGAAAACACACGTTTCGACAAAGACTTGGAAGGAGCAAGCAAAAGAATAGTGGCTGAGAGTTCTTTCAGAGAGAAACACACGTATTTCATCCTTCTGTAGAGACGGTTAGGGTTACGATTGGACCTAGGGTAGGGTTATGTTGAGGGCTAGGGTTAGAGAGACGGTTAGGGTTACGATTGGACCTAGGGTTAGGGTTATGTTGAGGGCTAGGGTTAGAGAGAAGGTTAGGGTTACTTTTGGACCTAGGGTTAGGGTTATGTTGAGGGCTAGGGTTAGAGATATGGTTAGGGTTACGATTGGACCTAGGGTTAGGGTTATGTTGAGGGCTAGGGTTAGAGTTCCGGTTAGGGTTACACTTGAACCTAGGGTTAGGGTTATGTTGAGGGCTAGGCTTAGAGAGAAGGTTAGGGTTACAATTGGACCTAGGGTTAGGGTTATGTTGAGGGCTAGGGTTAGAGACCCGTTTAGGGTTACGATTGGACCTAGGGTTAGGGTTATGTTGAGGGCTAGGGTTAGAGAGAAGGTTAGGGTTACTTTTGGACCTAGGGTTAGGGTTATGTTGAGGGCTAGGATTAGAGATATGGGTAGGGTTACGATTGGACCTAGGGTTAGGGTTATGTATAGGGCTAGGGTTAGAGATCAGGTTAGGGTTACGTTTGGACCTAGGGTTAGGGTTATGTTGAGGGCTAGGGTTAGAGAGAAGGTTAGGGTTTCAATTGGACCTAGGGTTAGGGTTATGTTGAGGGCTAGGGTTACAGATCCGGTTAGGGTTACGATTGGACCTAGGGTTAGGGTTATGTTTAGGGCTAGGGTTAGAGATCCGGTTAGGGTTACTATTGGACGTAGGGTTAGGGTTATGTTGAGGGCTAGGGTTAGAGATCCGGTTAGTATTACGATTGGACCTAGGGTTAGGGTTATGTTGAGGGCTAGAGTTACAGATCCGGTTAGGGTTACGATTTGACCTAGGGTTAGGGTTATGTTTAGGGCTAGGGTTAGAGATCCGGTTAGGGTTACTATTGGACGTAGGGTTAGGGTTATATTGAGGGCTAGGCTTAGAGATCCGGTTAGGGTTACGGTTGGACCTAGGGTTAGGGTTATGTTGAGGGATAGGGTTAGAGATCAGGTTAGGGTTAAGATTGGACCTAGGGTTATAGTGATGTTGAGGGCTAGGGTATTCCAGCAGTGAAAACACACATTTCTATAAAGACTTTGAAGCAGCAAGCTAAAGCCTTGTGGCTGAGTGTTCTTTCATAGAGAAACATGCATTTCATCCTTCTGGAGTGAATTTTCATGCTGGAGTTCATATGCATTTTATACTGTGCAGAATGTAGCTACCTGCTGGGGGTTGTGTCATAGAAGCACCTTTTCTGCAGGAGCTTATTGGAACATTCATTGTTTGGCTAAGTTATTTAGGGTTGGTTTTGGAAGGTCTTTCAACCTTGGTCAAATCCCGCTTCGTACGCAAGTTTTTAATACCGCTGTTTCCAAGTGTCCACAAACAGCTGCTGCTTGAAACTGTCCACATGCACATCTCGTATACTGGTGTGCTCGTTTCACTACCTGGATTTTGGTTTCCTCTTCTTTCTTTGAAATGACAAGTCTTCTTTCAGCATTCTACACACACCTTGTACCAGCTTCAGTTTGAAGCATGTTGGTGCTCTCAAAACGCTGAGTATCCTGTGTAGAGTGTGTCACTCTACAGCACTGAATACACAACTTAGAGCTCCTTTCAACACAGACACGCAAACACGTCTTTTTGGGAAAGTCCTAACTCAGGTAAATTGGAAATGTAAGGGTTTCATCGAAAACATGAAGACAATCATGCTTTTGAACTCTGCAACCGAAAGAAATGGCTTTTTGTACATGCCATTCTGAATTTCACTGCAAAATGCCCTTCTTTTCTGGTTTGTTGAAAGTTCAAAACACTTTAGGAAATAGAACGTGTTTGAAGAAGACTGATGCAGTGTGCGTTTTCCTGGATTTCAAGTGATTCGGGATAGATACTCCTTGTTTTTCCACATTGTCTAAGAAACAACATGAGGCTTGCAAGAGATTGAAAAAATGCATCCTAAAACTTATGCCTGCAGTGAAAACACACGTTTCTACAAAGACTTGGAAGGAGCAAGCAAAAGAATAGTGGCTGAGAGTTCTTTCAGAGAGAAACACACGTATTTCATCTTTCTGTAGAGACGGTTAGGGTTACGATTGGACCTAGGGTAGGGTTATGTTGAGGGCTAGGGTTAGAGAGACGGTTAGGGTTACGATTGGATCTAGGGTTAGGGTTATGTTGAGGGCTAGGGTTAGAGAGACGGTTAGGGTAACTTTTGGACCTAGGGTTAGGGTTATGTTGAGGGCTAGGGTTAGAGATATGGTTAGGGTTACGATTGGACCTAGGGTTAGGGTTATGTTGAGGGCTAGGGTTAGAGTTCCGGTTAGGGTTACACTTGAACCTAGGGTTAGGGTTATGTTGAGGGCTAGGCTTAGAGAGAAGGTTAGGGTTACAATTGGACCTAGGGTTAGGGTTATGTTGAGGGCTAGGGTTAGAGACCCGTTTAGGGTTACGATTGGACCTAGGGTTAGGGATATGTTGAGGGCTAAGGTTAGAGAGAAGGTTAGGGTTACTTTTGGACCTAGGGTTAGGGTTATGTTGAGGGCTAGGGTTAGAGATATGGGTAGGGTTACAATTGGACCTAGGGTTAGGGTTATGTATAGGGCTAGGGTTAGAGATCAGGTTAGGGTTACGTTTGGACCTAGGGTTAGGGTTATGTTGAGGGCTAGGGTTAGAGAGAAGGTTAGGGTTTCAATTGGACCTAAGGTTAGGGTTATGTTGAGGGTTAGGGTTACAGATCCGGTTAGGGTTACGATTGGACCTAGGGTTAGGGTTATGTATAGGGCTAGGGTTAGAGATCCGGTTAGGGTTACTATTGGACGTAGGGTTAGGGTTATGTTGAGGGCTAGGGTTAGAGATCCGGTTAGTATTACGATTGGACCTAGGGTTAGGGTTATGTTGAGGGCTAGAGTTACAGATCCGGTTAGGGTTACGATTTGACCTAGGGTTAGGGTTATGTTTAGGGCTAGGGTTAGAGATCCGGTTAGGGTTACTATTGGACGTAGGGTTAGGGTTATATTGAGGGCTAGGCTTAGAGATCCGGTTAGGGTTACGGTTGGACCTAGGGTTAGGGTTATGTTGAGGGCTAGGGTTAGAGATCAGGTTAGGGTTAAGATTGGACCTAGGGTTATAGTGATGTTGAGGGCTAGGGTATTCCAGCAGTGAAAACACACATTTCCATAAAGACTTTGAAGCAGCAAGCTAAAGCCTTGTGGCTGAGTGTTCTTTCATAGAGAAACATGCATTTCATCCTTCTGGAGTGAATTTTCATGCTGGAGTTCATATGCATTTTATACTGTGCAGAATGTAGCTACCTGCTGGGGGTTGTGTCATAGAAGCACCTTTTCTGCAGGAGCTTATTGGAACATTCATTGTTTGGCTAAGTTATTTAGGGTTGGTTTTGGAAGGTCTTTCAACCTTGGTCAAATCCCGCTTCGTACGCAAGTTTTTAATACCGCTGTTTCCAAGTGTCCACAAACAGCTGCTGCTTGAAACTGTCCACATGCACATCTCGTATACTGGTGTGCTCGTTTCACTACCTGGATTTTGGTTTCCTCTTCTTTCTTTGAAATGACAAGTCTTCATTCAGCATTCTACACACACCTTGTACCAGCTTCAGTTTGAAGCATGTTGGTGCTCTCAAAGCGCTGTGTAACCTATGTAGAGTGTGTTACTCTCCAGCACTGAATACACAACTTAGAGCTCCTTTCACCACAGACACGCAAACACATCTTTTTGTGAAAGTCCTACTTCAGGTCCCTTGGAAATGTAAGGGTTTCATGGAGGACATGAAGTCAATCATGCTTTTGCACTCTACTACCAATAGAAATGACCTCTTGTACATGCCTGACTGAGTTTCACTGCAAAATGCCCTTGTTTTCTGGTTTCTTGAATGTTCTCAACACATTAGCAGAAAGAGCGTGTTTGAGCAAGATCGATGCAGTGTGCGGTTCCCTAGATTTCTAGTTATTTGGGAAATATAATCCTTGTTTTTCCACATTGAGAAAGAAACATGAGGCTTGCAAGAGATTGAAAAAATGCATCCCAACACGTACTCTAGTGGTGAAAGCACACGTTTCTACAAAGACTTTGAAGTAGCAAGTAAAAGCCAATGGCTGAGTGTTCTTTCAGAGAGAAACATACACATTTCATCCTTCTGGAGTGAATTTTCAGCCTGGAATTCATATGCATTTGTACCGTGCAGAATGTAACTACCTGCTCGGGGGTTGTGTCATAGAAGCAACTTTCCTGCAGGAGCTTATTGGAACATTCATTGTTTGGCTAACTTCTTTGGGTTGGTTTTGGAAGGTCTTTCAACTTTAGCCAAATCCGCTTTCTTACGAAATTTTTTCACAGCCCTGTTTCCAAGAGCCCACAAAGAACTGCTGCTTAAAACTCTCCACATGCACATCTCCCATACTGGTGTGCTCGTTTCACTACCTGGATTTTGGTTTCCTCTTCTTTCTTTGAAATTACAAGCCCTCTTTCTGCATGCTACACACACCTTGTAGCAGCTTCAGTTTGCAGCATATTGGTGCTCTTAAAACGCTGAGTAACCTGTGTAGAGTGTGTCAATCTCCAGCACTGAATACACAACTTAGAGCTCCTTTCACCACAGACACGCAAACACATCTTTTTGTAAAAGTCCTACTTCTTTACTCTTGGAAATGTAAGGGTTTCATCGAGAACTTGAAGTCAATCATGCTTTTGCACTCTGCAACCAATAGGAATGAACTCTTGTACATACCCGTCTGAATTTCAGTGCAAAATGCCCTTCTTTTCTGGTTTGTTGAAAGTTCACAACACATTAGGAGATAGAGCGTGTTTGAAGAAGACTGATGCAGTGTGCGTTTTCCTTTATTTCTTGTGATTTGGGAAACATAATCCGTGATTTTCCACATTGTCTAAGAAACAACATGAGGCTTGCAAGAGATTGAAACAATGCATCCTAAAACTTATTCCAGCAGTGAAAACACACGGTTCTACAAAGACTTGGAAGGAGCAAGCAAAAGAATAGTGGCTGAGTGTCCTTTCAGAGAGAAACACATGCATTTCATCCTTCTGGGTGAGTTTTCTTGCTGGAATTCATATGCATTTTGTACTGTGCAGAATGTAGCTACCTGCTCGGGGGTTGTGTCATAGATGCACCTTTCCTGTAGGAGCTTATTGGAACTTTCATTGTTTGGCTAAGTTATTTAGGGTTGGTTTTGGAAGGTCTTTCAACTTTGGCCAAATCCGCTTTGTACGAAAGTTTTTCACAGCCCTGTTTCCAAGTGTCCACAAAGAGCTGCTGCTTGAAAGTGTCCACATGCACATCTCCCATACTGGTGTGCTCGTTTCACTACCTGGATTTTGGTTTCCTCTTCTTTCTTTGAAATGACAAGTCTTCATTCAGCATGCTACACACAGCTTGTAGCAGTTTCAGTTTGAAGCATGTTGGTGCTCTCAAAACGCTGTGTATCCTGTGTAGAGTGTGTCACTCTACAGCACTGAATACACAACTTAGAGCTCCTTTCAACACAGACACGCAAACACGTCTTTTTGGGAAAGTCCTAACTCAGGTAAATTGGAAATGTAAGGGTTTCATCGAAAACATGAAGACAATCATGCTTTTGAACTCTGCAACCGAAAGAAATGGCTTTTTGTACATGCCATTCTGAATTTCACTGCAAAATGCCCTTCTTTTCTGGTTTGTTGAAAGTTCAAAACACTTTAGGAAATAGAACGTGTTTGAAGAAGACTGATGCAGTGTGCGTTTTCCTGGATTTCAAGTGATTCGGGATACATACTCCTTGTTTTTCCACATTGTCTAAGAAACAACATGAGGCTTGCAAGAGATTGAAAAAATGCATCCTAAAACTTATGCCTGCAGTGAAAACACACGTTTCGACAAAGACTTGGAAGGAGCAAGCAAAAGAATAGTGGCTGAGAGTTCTTTCAGAGAGAAACACACGTATTTCATCCTTCTGTAGAGACAGTTAGGGTTACGATTGGACCTAGGGTAGGGTTATGTTGAGGGCTAGGGTTAGAGAGACGGTTAGGGTTACGATTGGACCTAGGGTTAGGGTTATGTTGAGGGCTAGGGTTAGAGAGAAGGTTAGGGTTACTTTTGGACCTAGGGTTAGGGTTATGTTGAGGGCTAGGGTTAGAGATATGGTTAGGGTTACGATTGGACCTAGGGTTAGGGTTATGTTGAGGGCTAGGGTTAGAGTTCCGGTTAGGGTTACACTTGAACCTAGGGTTAGGGTTATGTTGAGGGCTAGGCTTAGAGAGAAGGTTAGGGTTACAATTGGACCTAGGGTTAGGGTTATGTTGAGGGCTAGGGTTAGAGACCCGTTTAGGGTTACGATTGGACCTAGGGTTAGGGTTATGTTGAGGGCTAGGGTTAGAGAGAAGGTTAGGGTTACTTTTGGACCTAGGGTTAGGGTTATGTTGAGGGCTAGGATTAGAGATATGGGTAGGGTTACGATTGGACCTAGGGTTAGGGTTATGTATAGGGCTAGGGTTAGAGATCAGGTTAGGGTTACGTTTGGACCTAGGGTTAGGGTTATGTTGAGGGCTAGGGTTAGAGAGAAGGTTAGGGTTTCAATTGGACCTAGGGTTAGGGTTATGTTGAGGGCTAGGGTTACAGATCCGGTTAGGGTTACGATTGGACCTAGGGTTAGGGTTATGTTTAGGGCTAGGGTTAGAGATCCGGTTAGGGTTACTATTGGACGTAGGGTTAGGGTTATGTTGAGGGCTAGGGTTAGAGATCCGGTTAGTATTACGATTGGACCTAGGGTTAGGGTTATGTTGAGGGCTAGAGTTACAGATCCGGTTAGGGTTACGATTTGACCTAGGGTTAGGGTTATGTTTAGGGCTAGGGTTAGAGATCCGGTTAGGGTTACTATTGGACGTAGGGTTAGGGTTATATTGAGGGCTAGGCTTAGAGATCCGGTTAGGGTTACAGTTGGACCTAGGGTTAGGGTTATGTTGAGGGCTAGGGTTAGAGATCAGGTTAGGGTTAAGATTGGACCTAGGGTTATAGTGATGTTGAGGGCTAGGGTATTCCAGCAGTGAAAACACACATTTCTATAAAGACTTTGAAGCAGCAAGCTAAAGCCTTGTGGCTGAGTGTTCTTTCATAGAGAAACATGCATTTCATCCTTCTGGAGTGAATTTTCATGCTGGAGTTCATATGCATTTTATACTGTGCAGAATGTAGCTACCTGCTGGGGGTTGTGTCATAGAAGCACCTTTTCTGCAGGAGCTTATTGGAACATTCATTGTTTGGCTAAGTTATTTAGGGTTGGTTTTGGAAGGTCTTTCAACCTTGGTCAAATCCCGCTTCGTACGCAAGTTTTTAATACCGCTGTTTCCAAGTGTCCACAAACAGCTGCTGCTTGAAACTGTCCACATGCACATCTCGTATACTGGTGTGCTCGTTTCACTAGCTGGATTTTGGTTTCCTCTTCTTTCTTTGAAATGACAAGTCTTCTTTCAGCATTCTACACACACCTTGTACCAGCTTCAGTTTGAAGCATGTTGGTGCTCTCAAAGCCCTGTGTAACCTATGTAGAGTGTGTTACTCTCCAGCACTGAATACACAACTTAGAGCTCCTTTCACCACAGACACGCAAACACATCTTTTTGTGAAAGTCCTACTTCAGGTCCCTTGGAAATGTAAGGGTTTCATGGAGGACATGAAGTCAATCATGCTTTTGCACTCTACTACCAATAGAAATGACCTCTTGTACATGCCTGACTGAGTTTCACTGCAAAATGCCCTTGTTTTCTGGTTTCTTGAATGTTCTCAACACATTAGGAGAAAGAGCGTGTTTGAGCAAGATCTATGCAGTGTGCGTTTCCCTAGATTTCTAGTGATTTGGGAAATATAATCCTTATTTTTCCACATTGTGAAAGAAACATGAGGCTTGCAAGAGATTGAAAAAATGCATCCCAACACGTACTCCAGCGGTGAAAGCACACGTTTCTACAAAGACTTTGAAGTAGCAAGTAAATGCCAATGGCTGAGTGTTCTTTCAGAGAGAAACATACACATTTCATCCTTCTGGAGTGAATTTTCAGCCTGGAATTCATATGCATTTGTACCATGCAGAATGTAACTACCTGCTCGGGGGTTGTGTCATAGAAGCAACTTTCCTGCAGGAGCTTATTGGAACATTCATTGTTTGGATAACTTCTTTGGGTTGGTTTTGGAAGGTCTTTCAACTTTAGCCAAATCCGCTTTCTTACGAAATTTTTTCACAGCCCTGTTTCCAAGAGCCCACAAAGAACTGCTGCTTAAAACTCTCCACATGCACATCTCCCATACTGGTGTGCTCGTTTCACTACCTGGATTTTGGTTTCCTCTTCTTTCTTTGAAATTACAAGCCCTCTTTCTGCATGCTACACACACCTTGTAGCAGTTTCAGTTTGCAGCATATTGGTGCTCTTAAAACGCTGAGTAACCTGTGTAGAGTGTGTCAATCTCCAGCACTGAATACACAACTTAGAGCTCCTTTCACCACAGACACGCAAACACATCTTTTTGTAAAAGTCCTACTTCTTTACTCTTGGAAATGTAAGGGTTTCATCGAGAACTTGAAGTCAATCATGCTTTTGCACTCTGCAACCAATAGGAATGAACTCTTGTACATACCCGTCTGAATTTCAGTGCAAAATGCCCTTCTTTTCTGGTTTGTTGAAAGTTCACAACACATTAGGAGATAGAGCGTGTTTGAAGAAGACTGATGCAGTGTGCGTTTTCCTTTATTTCTTGTGATTTGGGAAACATAATCCGTGATTTTCCACATTGTCTAAGAAACAACATGAGGCTTGCAAGAGATTGAAACAATGCATCCTAAAACTTATTCCAGCAGTGAAAACACACGGTTCTACAAAGACTTGGAAGGAGCAAGCAAAAGAATAGTGGCTGAGTGTCCTTTCAGAGAGAAACACATGCATTTCATCCTGCTGGAGTGAGTTTTCTTGCTGGAATTCATATGCATTTTGTACTGTGCAGAATGTAGCTACCTGCTCGGGGGTTGTGTCATAGATGCACCTTTCCTGTAGGAGCTTATTGGAACTTTCATTGTTTGGCTAAGTTATTTAGGGTTGGTTTTGGAAGGTCTTTCAACTTTGGCCAAATCCGTTTTGTACGAAAGTTTTTCACAGCCCTGTTTCCAAGAGCCCACAAAGAACTGCTGCTTAAAACTCTCCACATGCACATCTCCCATACTGGTGTGCTCGTTTCACTACCTGGATTTTGGTTTCCTCTTCTTTCTTTGAAATTACAAGCCCTCTTTCTGCATGCTACACACACCTTGTAGCAGTTTCAGTTTGCAGCATATTGGTGCTCTTAAAACGCTGAGTAACCTGTGTAGAGTGTGTCAATCTCCAGCACTGAATACACAACTTAGAGCTCCTTTCACCACAGACACGCAAACACATCTTTTTGTAAAAGTCCTACTTCTTTACTCTTGGAAATGTAAGGGTTTCATCGAGAACTTGAAGTCAATCATGCTTTTGCACTCTGCAACCAATAGGAATGAACTCTTGTACATACCCGTCTGAATTTCAGTGCAAAATGCCCTTCTTCTCTGGTTTGTTGAAAGTTCACAACACATTAGGAGATAGAGCGTGTTTGAAGAAGACTGATGCAGTGTGCGTTTTCCTTTATTTCTTGTGATTTGGGAAACATAATCCGTGATTTTCCACATTGTCTAAGAAACAACATGAGGCTTGCAAGAGATTGAAACAATGCATCCTAAAACTTATTCCAGCAGTGAAAACACACGGTTCTACAAAGACTTGGAAGGAGCAAGCAAAAGAATAGTGGCTGAGTGTCCTTTCAGAGAGAAACACATGCATTTCATCCTTCTGGGTGAGTTTTCTTGCTGGAATTCATATGCATTTTGTACTGTGCAGAATGTAGCTACCTGCTCGGGGGTTGTGTCATAGATGCACCTTTCCTGTAGGAGCTTATTGGAACTTTCATTGTTTGGCTAAGTTATTTAGGGTTGGTTTTGGAAGGTCTTTCAACTTTGGCCAAATCCGTTTTGTACGAAAGATTTTCACAGCCCTGTTTCCAAGAGCCCACAAAGAACTGCTGCTTAAAACTCTCCACATGCACATCTCCCATACTGGTGTGCTCGTTTCACTACCTGGATTTTGGTTTCCTCTTCTTTCTTTGAAATTACAAGTCTTCATTCAGCATGCTACACACAGCTTGTAGCAGTTTCAGTTTGAAGCATGTTGGTGCTCTCAAAACGCTGTGTATCCTGTGTAGAGTGTGTCACTCTACAGCACTGAATACACAACTTAGAGCTCCTTTCAACACAGACACGCAAACACGTCTTTTTGGGAAAGTCCTAACTCAGGTAAATTGGAAATGTAAGGGTTTCATCGAAAACATGAAGACAATCATGCTTTTGAACTCTGCAACCGAAAGAAATGGCTTTTTGTACATGCCATTCTGAATTTCACTGCAAAATGCCCTTCTTTTCTGGTTTGTTGAAAGTTCAAAACACTTTAGGAAATAGAACGTGTTTGAAGAAGACTGATGCAGTGTGCGTTTTCCTGGATTTCAAGTGATTCGGGATACATACTCCTTGTTTTTCCACATTGTCTAAGAAACAACATGAGGCTTGCAAGAGATTGAAAAAATGCATCCTAAAACTTATGCCTGCAGTGAAAACACACGTTTCGACAAAGACTTGGAAGGAGCAAGCAAAAGAATAGTGGCTGAGAGTTCTTTCAGAGAGAAACACACGTATTTCATCCTTCTGTAGAGACGGTTAGGGTTACGATTGGACCTAGGGTAGGGTTATGTTGAGGGCTAGGGTTAGAGAGACGGTTAGGGTTACGATTGGACCTAGGGTTAGGGTTATGTTGAGGGCTAGGGTTAGAGAGAAGGTTAGGGTTACTTTTGGACCTAGGGTTAGGGTTATGTTGAGGGCTAGGGTTAGAGATATGGTTAGGGTTACGATTGGACCTAGGGTTAGGGTTATGTTGAGGGCTAGGGTTAGAGTTCCGGTTAGGGTTACACTTGAACCTAGGGTTAGGGTTATGTTGAGGGCTAGGCTTAGAGAGAAGGTTAGGGTTACAATTGGACCTAGGGTTAGGGTTATGTTGAGGGCTAGGGTTAGAGACCCGTTTAGGGTTACGATTGGACCTAGGGTTAGGGTTATGTTGAGGGCTAGGGTTAGAGAGAAGGTTAGGGTTACTTTTGGACCTAGGGTTAGGGTTATGTTGAGGGCTAGGATTAGAGATATGGGTAGGGTTACGATTGGACCTAGGGTTAGGGTTATGTATAGGGCTAGGGTTAGAGATCAGGTTAGGGTTACGTTTGGACCTAGGGTTAGGGTTATGTTGAGGGCTAGGGTTAGAGAGAAGGTTAGGGTTTCAATTGGACCTAGGGTTAGGGTTATGTTGAGGGCTAGGGTTACAGATCCGGTTAGGGTTACGATTGGACCTAGGGTTAGGGTTATGTTTAGGGCTAGGGTTAGAGATCCGGTTAGGGTTACTATTGGACGTAGGGTTAGGGTTATGTTGAGGGCTAGGGTTAGAGATCCGGTTAGTATTACGATTGGACCTAGGGTTAGGGTTATGTTGAGGGCTAGAGTTACAGATCCGGTTAGGGTTACGATTTGACCTAGGGTTAGGGTTATGTTTAGGGCTAGGGTTAGAGATCCGGTTAGGGTTACTATTGGACGTAGGGTTAGGGTTATATTGAGGGCTAGGCTTAGAGATCCGGTTAGGGTTACAGTTGGACCTAGGGTTAGGGTTATGTTGAGGGCTAGGGTTAGAGATCAGGTTAGGGTTAAGATTGGACCTAGGGTTATAGTGATGTTGAGGGCTAGGGTATTCCAGCAGTGAAAACACACATTTCTATAAAGACTTTGAAGCAGCAAGCTAAAGCCTTGTGGCTGAGTGTTCTTTCATAGAGAAACATGCATTTCATCCTTCTGGAGTGAATTTTCATGCTGGAGTTCATATGCATTTTATACTGTGCAGAATGTAGCTACCTGCTGGGGGTTGTGTCATAGAAGCACCTTTTCTGCAGGAGCTTATTGGAACATTCATTGTTTGGCTAAGTTATTTAGGGTTGGTTTTGGAAGGTCTTTCAACCTTGGTCAAATCCCGCTTCGTACGCAAGTTTTTAATACCGCTGTTTCCAAGTGTCCACAAACAGCTGCTGTTTGAAACTGTCCACATGCACATCTCGTATACTGGTGTGCTCGTTTCACTAGCTGGATTTTGGTTTCCTCTTCTTTCTTTGAAATGACAAGTCTTCTTTCAGCATTCTACACACACCTTGTACCAGCTTCAGTTTGAAGCATGTTGGTGCTCTCAAAGCCCTGTGTAACCTATGTAGAGTGTGTTACTCTCCAGCACTGAATACACAACTTAGAGCTCCTTTCACCACAGACACGCAAACACATCTTTTTGTGAAAGTCCTACTTCAGGTCCCTTGGAAATGTAAGGGTTTCATGGAGGACATGAAGTCAATCATGCTTTTGCACTCTACTACCAATAGAAATGACCTCTTGTACATGCCTGACTGAGTTTCACTGCAAAATGCCCTTGTTTTCTGGTTTCTTGAATGTTCTCAACACATTAGGAGAAAGATCGTGTTTGAGCAAGATCTATGCAGTGTGCGTTTCCCTAGATTTCTAGTGATTTGGGAAATATAATCCTTATTTTTCCACATTGTGAAAGAAACATGAGGCTTGCAAGAGATTGAAAAAATGCATCCCAACACGTACTCCAGCGGTGAAAGCACACGTTTCTACAAAGACTTTGAAGTAGCAAGTAAATGCCAATGGCTGAGTGTTCTTTCAGAGAGAAACATACACATTTCATCCTTCTGGAGTGAATTTTCAGCCTGGAATTCATATGCATTTGTACCATGCAGAATGTAACTACCTGCTCGGGGGTTGTGTCATAGAAGCAACTTTCCTGCAGGAGCTTATTGGAACATTCATTGTTTGGATAACTTCTTTGGGTTGGTTTTGGAAGGTCTTTCAACTTTAGCCAAATCCGCTTTCTTACGAAATTTTTTCACAGCCCTGTTTCCAAGAGCCCACAAAGAACTGCTGCTTAAAACTCTCCACATGCACATCTCCCATACTGGTGTGCTCGTTTCACTACCTGGATTTTGGTTTCCTCTTCTTTCTTTGAAATTACAAGCCCTCTTTCTGCATGCTACACACACCTTGTAGCAGTTTCAGTTTGCAGCATATTGGTGCTCTTAAAACGCTGAGTAACCTGTGTAGAGTGTGTCAATCTCCAGCACTGAATACACAACTTAGAGCTCCTTTCACCACAGACACGCAAACACATCTTTTTGTAAAAGTCCTACTTCTTTACTCTTGGAAATGTAAGGGTTTCATCGAGAACTTGAAGTCAATCATGCTTTTGCACTCTGCAACCAATAGGAATGAACTCTTGTACATACCCGTCTGAATTTCAGTGCAAAATGCCCTTCTTTTCTGGTTTGTTGAAAGTTCACAACACATTAGGAGATAGAGCGTGTTTGAAGAAGACTGATGCAGTGTGCGTTTTCCTTTATTTCTTGTGATTTGGGAAACATAATCCGTGATTTTCCACATTGTCTAAGAAACAACATGAGGCTTGCAAGAGATTGAAACAATGCATCCTAAAACTTATTCCAGCAGTGAAAACACACGGTTCTACAAAGACTTGGAAGGAGCAAGCAAAAGAATAGTGGCTGAGTGTCCTTTCAGAGAGAAACACATGCATTTCATCCTGCTGGAGTGAGTTTTCTTGCTGGAATTCATATGCATTTTGTACTGTGCAGAATGTAGCTACCTGCTCGGGGGTTGTGTCATAGATGCACCTTTCCTGTAGGAGCTTATTGGAACTTTCATTGTTTGGCTAAGTTATTTAGGGTTGGTTTTGGAAGGTCTTTCAACTTTGGCCAAATCCGTTTTGTACGAAAGTTTTTCACAGCCCTGTTTCCAAGAGCCCACAAAGAACTGCTGCTTAAAACTCTCCACATGCACATCTCCCATACTGGTGTGCTCGTTTCACTACCTGGATTTTGGTTTCCTCTTCTTTCTTTGAAATTACAAGCCCTCTTTCTGCATGCTACACACACCTTGTAGCAGTTTCAGTTTGCAGCATATTGGTGCTCTTAAAACGCTGAGTAACCTGTGTAGAGTGTGTCAATCTCCAGCACTGAATACACAACTTAGAGCTCCTTTCACCACAGACACGCAAACACATCTTTTTGTAAAAGTCCTACTTCTTTACTCTTGGAAATGTAAGGGTTTCATCGAGAACTTGAAGTCAATCATGCTTTTGCACTCTGCAACCAATAGGAATGAACTCTTGTACATACCCGTCTGAATTTCAGTGCAAAATGCCCTTCTTCTCTGGTTTGTTGAAAGTTCACAACACATTAGGAGATAGAGCGTGTTTGAAGAAGACTGATGCAGTGTGCGTTTTCCTTTATTTCTTGTGATTTGGGAAACATAATCCGTGATTTTCCACATTGTCTAAGAAACAACATGAGGCTTGCAAGAGATTGAAACAATGCATCCTAAAACTTATTCCAGCAGTGAAAACACACGGTTCTACAAAGACTTGGAAGGAGCAAGCAAAAGAATAGTGGCTGAGTGTCCTTTCAGAGAGAAACACATGCATTTCATCCTTCTGGGTGAGTTTTCTTGCTGGAATTCATATGCATTTTGTACTGTGCAGAATGTAGCTACCTGCTCGGGGGTTGTGTCATAGATGCACCTTTCCTGTAGGAGCTTATTGGAACTTTCATTGTTTGGCTAAGTTATTTAGGGTTGGTTTTGGAAGGTCTTTCAACTTTGGCCAAATCCGTTTTGTACGAAAGTTTTTCACAGCCCTGTTTCCAAGAGCCCACAAAGAACTGCTGCTTAAAACTCTCCACATGCACATCTCCCATACTGGTGTGCTCGTTTCACTACCTGGATTTTGGTTTCCTCTTCTTTCTTTGAAATTACAAGCCCTCTTTCTGCATGCTACACACACCTTGTAGCAGTTTCAGTTTGCAGCATATTGGTGCTCTTAAAACGCTGAGTAACCTGTGTAGAGTGTGTCAATCTCCAGCACTGAATACACAACTTAGAGCTCCTTTCACCACAGACACGCAAACACATCTTTTTGTAAAAGTCCTACTTCTTTACTCTTGGAAATGTAAGGGTTTCATCGAGAACTTGAAGTCAATCATGCTTTTGCACTCTGCAACCAATAGGAATGAACTCTTGTACATACCCGTCTGAATTTCAGTGCAAAATGCCCTTCTTTTCTGGTTTGTTGAAAGTTCACAACACATTAGGAGATAGAGCGTGTTTGAAGAAGACTGATGCAGTGTGCGTTTTCCTTTATTTCTTGTTTTTTTGGGAAACATAATCCGTGATTTTCCACATTGTCTAAGAAACAACATGAGGCTTGCAAGAGATTGAAACAATGCATCCTAAAACTTATTCCAGCAGTGAAAACACACGGTTCTACAAAGACTTGGAAGGAGCAAGCAAAAGAATAGTGGCTGAGAGTTCTTTCAGAGAGAAACACACGTATTTCATCCTTCTGTAGAGACGGTTAGGGTTACGATTGGACCTAGGGTAGGGTTATGTTGAGGGCTAGGGTTAGAGAGACGGTTAGGGTTACGATTGGACCTAGGGTTAGGGTTATGTTGAGGGCTAGGGTTAGAGAGAAGGTTAGGGTTACTTTTGGACCTAGGGTTAGGGTTATGTTGAGGGCTAGGGTTAGAGATATGGGTAGGGTTACGATTGGACCTAGGGTTAGGGTTATGTTGAGGGCTAGGGTTAGAGTTCCGGTTAGGGTTACACTTGAACCTAGGGTTAGGGTTATGTTGAGGGCTAGGCTTAGAGAGAAGGTTAGGGTTACAATTGGACCTAGGGTTAGGGTTATGTTGAGGGCTAGGGTTAGAGACCCGTTTAGGGTTACGATTGGACCTAGGGTTAGGGTTATGTTGAGGGCTAGGGTTAGAGAGAAGGTTAGGGTTACTTTTGGACCTAGGGTTAGGGTTATGTTGAGGGCTAGGGTTACAGATCCGGTTAGGGTTACGATTGGACCTAGGGTTAGGGTTATGTTTAGGGCTAGGGTTAGAGATCCGGTTAGGGTTACTATTGGACGTAGGGTTAGGGTTATGTTGAGGGCTAGGGTTAGAGATCCGGTTAGTATTACCATTGGACCTAGGGTTAGGGTTATGTTGAGGGCTAGAGTTACAGATCCGGTTAGGGTTACGATTTGACCTAGGGTTAGGGTTATGTTTAGGGCTAGGGTTAGAGATCCGGTTAGGGTTACTATTGGACGTAGGGTTAGGGTTATGTTGAGGGCTAGGGTTAGAGATCAGGTTAGGGTTAAGATTGGACCTAGGGTTATAGTGATGTTGAGGGCTAGGGTATTCCAGCAGTGAAAACACACATTTCTATAAAGACTTTGAAGCAGCAAGCTAAAGCCTTGTGGCTGAGTGTTCTTTCATAGAGAAACATGCATTTCATCCTTCTGGAGTGAATTTTCATGCTGGAGTTCATATGCATTTTATACTGTGCAGAATGTAGCTACCTGCTGGGGGTTGTGTCATAGAAGCACCTTTTCTGCAGGAGCTTATTGGAACATTCATTGTTTGGCTAAGTTATTTAGGGTTGGTTTTGGAAGGTCTTTCAACCTTGGTCAAATCCCGCTTCATACGCAAGTTTTTAATACCGCTGTTTCCAAGTGTCCACAAACAGCTGCTGCTTGAAACTGTCCACATGCACATCTCGTATACTGGTGTGCTCGTTTCACTACCTGGATTTTGGTTTCCTCTTCTTTCTTTGAAATGACAAGTCTTCTTTCAGCATTCTACACACACCTTGTACCAGCTTCAGTTTGAAGCATGTTGGTGCTCTCAAAACGCTGTGTAACCTATGTAGAGTGTGTTACTCTCCAGCACTGAATACACAACTTAGAGCTCCTTTCACCACAGACACGCAAACACATCTTTTTGTGAAAGTCCTACTTCAGGTCCCTTGGAAATGTAAGGGTTTCATGGAGGACATGAAGTCAATCATGCTTTTGCACTCTACTACCAATAGAAATGACCTCTTGTACATGCCTGACTGAGTTTCACTGCAAAATGCCCTTGTTTTCTGGTTTCTTGAATGTTCTCAACACATTAGGAGAAAGAGCGTGTTTGAGCAAGATCTATGCAGTGTGCGTTTCCCTAGATTTCTAGTGATTTGGGAAATATAATCCTTATTTTTCCACATTGTGAAAGAAACATGAGGCTTGCAAGAGATTGAAAAAATGCATCCCAACACGTACTCCAGCGGTGAAAGCACACGTTTCTACAAAGACTTTGAAGTAGCAAGTAAATGCCAATGGCTGAGTGTTCTTTCAGAGAGAAACATACACATTTCATCCTTCTGGAGTGAATTTTCAGCCTGGAATTCATATGCATTTGTACCATGCAGAATGTAACTACCTGCTCGGGGGTTGTGTCATAGAAGCAACTTTCCTGCAGGAGCTTATTGGAACATTCATTGTTTGGATAACTTCTTTGGGTTGGTTTTGGAAGGTCTTTCAACTTTAGCCAAATCCGCTTTCTTACGAAATTTTTTCACAGCCCTGTTTCCAAGAGCCCACAAAGAACTGCTGCTTAAAACTCTCCACATGCACATCTCCCATACTGGTGTGCTCGTTTCACTACCTGGATTTTGGTTTCCTCTTCTTTCTTTGAAATTACAAGCCCTCTTTCTGCATGCTACACACACCTTGTAGCAGTTTCAGTTTGCAGCATATTGGTGCTCTTAAAACGCTGAGTAACCTGTGTAGAGTGTGTCAATCTCCAGCACTGAATACACAACTTAGAGCTCCTTTCACCACAGACACGCAAACACATCTTTTTGTAAAAGTCCTACTTCTTTACTCTTGGAAATGTAAGGGTTTCATCGAGAACTTGAAGTCAATCATGCTTTTGCACTCTGCAACCAATAGGAATGAACTCTTGTACATACCCGTCTGAATTTCAGTGCAAAATGCCCTTCTTTTCTGGTTTGTTGAAAGTTCACAACACATTAGGAGATAGAGCGTGTTTGAAGAAGAGTGATGCAGTGTGCGTTTTCCTTTATTTCTTGTGATTTGGGAAACATAATCCGTGATTTTCCACATTGTCTAAGAAACAACATGAGGCTTGCAAGAGATTGAAACAATGCATCCTAAAACTTATTCCAGCAGTGAAAACACACGGTTCTACAAAGACTTGGAAGGAGCAAGCAAAAGAATAGTGGCTGAGTGTCCTTTCAGAGAGAAACACATGCATTTCATCCTGCTGGAGTGAGTTTTCTTGCTGGAATTCATATGCATTTTGTACTGTGCAGAATGTAGCTACCTGCTCGGGGGTTGTGTCATAGATGCACCTTTCCTGTAGGAGCTTATTGGAACTTTCATTGTTTGGCTAAGTTATTTAGGGTTGGTTTTGGAAGGTCTTTCAACTTTGGCCAAATCCGTTTTGTACGAAAGTTTTTCACAGCCCTGTTTCCAAGAGCCCACAAAGAACTGCTGCTTAAAACTCTCCACATGCACATCTCCCATACTGGTGTGCTCGTTTCACTACCTGGATTTTGGTTTCCTCTTCTTTCTTTGAAATTACAAGCCCTCTTTCTGCATGCTACACACACCTTGTAGCAGTTTCAGTTTGCAGCATATTGGTGCTCTTAAAACGCTGAGTAACCTGTGTAGAGTGTGTCAATCTCCAGCACTGAATACACAACTTAGAGCTCCTTTCACCACAGACACGCAAACACATCTTTTTGTAAAAGTCCTACTTCTTTACTCTTGGAAATGTAAGGGTTTCATCGAGAACTTGAAGTCAATCATGCTTTTGCACTCTGCAACCAATAGGAATGAACTCTTGTACATACCCGTCTGAATTTCAGTGCAAAATGCCCTTCTTCTCTGGTTTGTTGAAAGTTCACAACACATTAGGAGATAGAGCGTGTTTGAAGAAGACTGATGCAGTGTGCGTTTTCCTTTATTTCTTGTGATTTGGGAAACATAATCCGTGATTTTCCACATTGTCTAAGAAACAACATGAGGCTTGCAAGAGATTGAAACAATGCATCCTAAAACTTATTCCAGCAGTGAAAACACACGGTTCTACAAAGACTTGGAAGGAGCAAGCAAAAGAATAGTGGCTGAGTGTCCTTTCAGAGAGAAACACATGCATTTCATCCTGCTGGAGTGAGTTTTCTTGCTGGAATTCATATGCATTTTGTACTGTGCAGAATGTAGCTACCTGCTCGGGGGTTGTGTCATAGATGCACCTTTCCTGTAGGAGCTTATTGGAACTTTCATTGTTTGGCTAAGTTATTTAGGGTTGGTTTTGGAAGGTCTTTCAACTTTGGCCAAATCCGTTTTGTACGAAAGTTTTTCACAGCCCTGTTTCCAAGAGCCCACAAAGAACTGCTGCTTAAAACTCTCCACATGCACATCTCCCATACTGGTGTGCTCGTTTCACTACCTGGATTTTGGTTTCCTCTTCTTTCTTTGAAATTACAAGCCCTCTTTCTGCATGCTACACACACCTTGTAGCAGTTTCAGTTTGCAGCATATTGGTGCTCTTAAAACGCTGAGTAACCTGTGTAGAGTGTGTCAATCTCCAGCACTGAATACACAACTTAGAGCTCCTTTCACCACAGACACGCAAACACATCTTTTTGTAAAAGTCCTACTTCTTTACTCTTGGAAATGTAAGGGTTTCATCGAGAACTTGAAGTCAATCATGCTTTTGCACTCTGCAACCAATAGGAATGAACTCTTGTACATACCCGTCTGAATTTCAGTGCAAAATGCCCTTCTTCTCTGGTTTGTTGAAAGTTCACAACACATTAGGAGATAGAGCGTGTTTGAAGAAGACTGATGCAGTGTGCGTTTTCCTTTATTTCTTGTGATTTGGGAAACATAATCCGTGATTTTCCACATTGTCTAAGAAACAACATGAGGCTTGCAAGAGATTGAAACAATGCATCCTAAAACTTATTCCAGCAGTGAAAACACACGGTTCTACAAAGACTTGGAAGGAGCAAGCAAAAGAATAGTGGCTGAGTGTCCTTTCAGAGAGAAACACATGCATTTCATCCTTCTGGGTGAGTTTTCTTGCTGGAATTCATATGCATTTTGTACTGTGCAGAATGTAGCTACCTGCTCGGGGGTTGTGTCATAGATGCACCTTTCCTGTAGGAGCTTATTGGAACTTTCATTGTTTGGCTAAGTTATTTAGGGTTGGTTTTGGAAGGTCTTTCAACTTTGGCCAAATCCGCTTTGTACGAAAGTTTTTCACAGCCCTGTTTCCAAGTGTCCACAAAGAGCTGCTGCTTGAAAGTGTCCACATGCACATCTCCCATACTGGTGTGCTCGTTTCACTACCTGGATTTTGGTTTCCTCTTCTTTCTTTGAAATGACAAGTCTTCATTCAGCATGCTACACACAGCTTGTAGCAGTTTCAGTTTGAAGCATGTTGGTGCTCTCAAAACGCTGTGTATCCTGTGTAGAGTGTGTCACTCTACAGCACTGAATACACAACTTAGAGCTCCTTTCAACACAGACACGCAAACACGTCTTTTTGGGAAAGTCCTAACTCAGGTAAATTGGAAATGTAAGGGTTTCATCGAAAACATGAAGACAATCATGCTTTTGAACTCTGCAACCGAAAGAAATGGCTTTTTGTACATGCCATTCTGAATTTCACTGCAAAATGCCCTTCTTTTCTGGTTTGTTGAAAGTTCAAAACACTTTAGGAAATAGAACGTGTTTGAAGAAGACTGATGCAGTGTGCGTTTTCCTGGATTTCAAGTGATTCGGGATACATACTCCTTGTTTTTCCACATTGTCTAAGAAACAACATGAGGCTTGCAAGAGATTGAAAAAATGCATCCTAAAACTTATGCCTGCAGTGAAAACACACGTTTCTACAAAGACTTGGAAGGAGCAAGCAAAAGAATAGTGGCTGAGAGTTTTTTCAGAGAGAAACACACGTATTTCATCCTTCTGTAGAGACGGTTAGGGTTACGATTGGACCTAGGGTAGGGTTATGTTGAGGGCTAGGGTTAGAGAGACGGTTAGGGTTACGATTGGACCTAGGGTTAGGGTTAGTTGAGGGCTAGGGTTAGAGATATGGTTAGGGTTACGATTGGACCTAGGGTTAGGGTTATGTTGAGGGCTAGGGTTAGAGAGAAGGTTAGGGTTACTTTTGGACCTAGGGTTAGGGTTGTGTTGAGGGCTAGGGTTAGAGATATGGTTAGGGTTACGATTGGACCTAGGGTTAGGGTTATGTTGAGGGCTAGGGTTAGAGTTCCGGTTAGGGTTACACTTGAACCTAGGGTTAGGGTTATGTTGAGGGCTAGGCTTAGAGAGAAGGTTAGGGTTACAATTGGACCTAGGGTTAGGGTTATGTTGAGGGCTAGGGTTAGAGACCCGTTTAGGGTTACGATTGGACCTAGGGTTAGGGTTATGTTGAGGGCTAGGGTTAGAGAGAAGGTTAGGGTTACTTTTGGACCTAGGGTTAGGGTTATGTTGAGGGCTAGGGTTAGAGATATGGGTAGGGTTACAATTGGACCTAGGGTTAGGGTTATGTATAGGGCTAGGGTTAGAGATCAGGTTAGGGTTACGTTTGGACCTAGGGTTAGGGTTATGTTGAGGGCTAGGGTTAGAGAGAAGGTTAGGGTTTCAATTGGACCTAGGGTTAGGGTTATGTTGAGGGCTAGGGTTACAGATCCGGTTAGGGTTACGATTGGACCTAGGGTTAGGGTTATGTTGAGGGCTAGGGTTAGAGATCCGGTTAGTATTACCATTGGACCTAGGGTTAGGGTTATGTTGAGGGCTAGAGTTACAGATCCGGTTAGGGTTACGATTTGACCTAGGGTTAGGGTTATGTTTAGGGCTAGGGTTAGAGATCCGGTTAGGGTTACTATTGGACGTAGGGTTTGGGTTATATTGAGGGCTAGGCTTAGAGATCCGGTTAGGGTTACGGTTGGACCTAGGGTTAGGGTTATGTTGAGGGCTAGGGTTAGAGATCAGGTTAGGGTTAAGATTGGACCTAGGGTTATAGTGATGTTGAGGGCTAGGGTATTCCAGCAGTGAAAACACACATTTCTATAAAGACTTTGAAGCAGCAAGCTAAAGCCTTGTGGCTGAGTGTTCTTTCATAGAGAAACATGCATTTCATCCTTCTGGAGTGAATTTTCATGCTGGAGTTCATATGCATTTTATACTGTGCAGAATGTAGCTACCTGCTGGGGGTTGTGTCATAGAAGCACCTTTTCTGCAGGAGCTTATTGGAACATTCATTGTTTGGCTAAGTTATTTAGGGTTGGTTTTGGAAGGTCTTTCAACCTTGGTCAAATCCCGCTTCGTACGCAAGTTTTTAATAGCGCTGTTTCCAAGTGTCCACAAACAGCTGCTGCTTGAAACTGTCCACATGCACATCTCGTATACTGGTGTGCTCGTTTCACTACCTGGATTTTGGTTTCCTCTTCTTTCTTTGAAATGACAAGTCTTCTTTCAGCATTCTACACACACCTTGTACCAGCTTCAGTTTGAAGCATGTTGGTGCTCTCAAAACGCTGTGTAACCTATGTAGAGTGTGTTACTCTCCAGCACTGAATACACAACTTAGAGCTCCTTTCACCACAGACACGCAAACACATCTTTTTGTGAAAGTCCTACTTCAGGTCCCTTGGAAATGTAAGGGTTTCATGGAGGACATGAAGTCAATCATGCTTTTGCACTCTACTACCAATAGAAATGACCTCTTGTACATGCCTGACTGAGTTTCACTGCAAAATGCCCTTGTTTTCTGGTTTCTTGAATGTTCTCAACACATTAGGAGAAAGAGCGTGTTTGAGCAAGATCTATGCAGTGTGCGTTTCCCTAGATTTCTAGTGATTTGGGAAATATAATCCTTATTTTTCCACATTGTGAAAGAAACATGAGGCTTGCAAGAGATTGAAAAAATGCATCCCAACACGTACTCCAGCGGTGAAAGCACACGTTTCTACAAAGACTTTGAAGTAGCAAGTAAAAGCCAATGGCTGAGTGTTCTTTCAGAGAGAAACATACACATTTCATCCTTCTGGAGTGAATTTTCAGCCTGGAATTCATATGCATTTGTACCATGCAGAATGTAACTACCTGCTCGGGGGTTGTGTCATAGAAGCAACTTTCCTGCAGGAGCTTATTGGAACATTCATTGTTTGGATAACTTCTTTGGGTTGGTTTTGGAAGGTCTTTCAACTTTAGCCAAATCCGCTTTCTTACGAAATTTTTTCACAGCCCTCTTTCCAAGAGCCCACAAAGAACTGCTGCTTAAAACTCTCCACATGCACATCTCCCATACTGGTGTGCTCGTTTCACTACCTGGATTTTGGTTTCCTCTTCTTTCTTTGAAATTACAAGCCCTCTTTCTGCATGCTACACACACCTTGTAGCAGTTTCAGTTTGCAGCATATTGGTGCTCTTAAAACGCTGAGTAACCTGTGTAGAGTGTGTCAATCTCCAGCACTGAATACACAACTTAGAGCTCCTTTCACCACAGACACGCAAACACATCTTTTTGTAAAAGTCCTACTTCTTTACTCTTGGAAATGTAAGGGTTTCATCGAGAACTTGAAGTCAATCATGCTTTTGCACTCTGCAACCAATAGGAATGAACTCTTGTACATACCCGTCTGAATTTCAGTGCAAAATGCCCTTCTTTTCTGGTTTGTTGAAAGTTCACAACACATTAGGAGATAGAGCGTGTTTGAAGAAGACTGATGCAGTGTGCGTTTTTCTTTATTTCTTGTGATTTGGGAAACATAATCCGTGATTTTCCACATTGTCTAAGAAACAACATGAGGCTTGCAAGAGATTGAAACAATGCATCCTAAAACTTATTCCAGCAGTGAAAACACACGGTTCTACAAAGACTTGGAAGGAGCAAGCAAAAGAATAGTGGCTGAGTGTCCTTTCAGAGAGAAACACATGCATTTCATCCTGCTGGAGTGAGTTTTCTTGCTGGAATTCATATGCATTTTGTACTGTGCAGAATGTAGCTACCTGCTCGGGGGTTGTGTCATAGATGCACCTTTCCTGTAGGAGCTTATTGGAACTTTCATTGTTTGGCTAAGTTATTTAGGGTTGGTTTTGGAAGGTCTTTCAACTTTGGCCAAATCCGTTTTGTACGAAAGTTTTTCACAGCCCTGTTTCCAAGAGCCCACAAAGAACTGCTGCTTAAAACTCTCCACATGCACATCTCCCATACTGGTGTGCTCGTTTCACTACCTGGATTTTGGTTTCCTCTTCTTTCTTTGAAATTACAAGCCCTCTTTCTGCATGCTACACACACCTTGTAGCAGTTTCAGTTTGCAGCATATTGGTGCTCTTAAAACGCTGAGTAACCTGTGTAGAGTGTGTCAATCTCCAGCACTGAATACACAACTTAGAGCTCCTTTCACCACAGACACGCAAACACATCTTTTTGTAAAAGTCCTACTTCTTTACTCTTGGAAATGTAAGGGTTTCATCGAGAACTTGAAGTCAATCATGCTTTTGCACTCTGCAACCAATAGGAATGAACTCTTGTACATACCCGTCTGAATTTCAGTGCAAAATGCCCTTCTTTTCTGGTTTGTTGAAAGTTCACAACACATTAGGAGATAGAGCGTGTTTGAAGAAGACTGATGCAGTGTGCGTTTTCCTTTATTTCTTGTGATTTGGGAAACATAATCCGTGATTTTCCACATTGTCTAAGAAACAACATGAGGCTTGCAAGAGATTGAAACAATGCATCCTAAAACTTATTCCAGCAGTGAAAACACACGGTTCTACAAAGACTTGGAAGGAGCAAGCAAAAGAATAGTGGCTGAGAGTTCTTTCAGAGAGAAACACACGTATTTCATCCTTCTGTAGAGACGGTTAGGGTTACGATTGGACCTAGGGTAGGGTTATGTTGAGGGCTAGGGTTAGAGAGACGGTTAGGGTTACGATTGGACCTAGGGTTAGGGTTATGTTGAGGGCTAGGGTTAGAGAGAAGGTTAGGGTTACTTTTGGACCTAGGGTTAGGGTTATGTTGAGGGCTAGGGTTAGAGATATGGGTAGGGTTACGATTGGACCTAGGGTTAGGGTTATGTATACGGCTAGGGTTAGAGATCAGGTTAGGGTTACGTTTGGACCTAGGGTTAGGGTTATGTTGAGGGCTAGGGTTAGAGAGAAGGTTAGGGTTTCAATTGGACCTAGTGTTAGGGTTATGTTGAGGGCTAGGGTTACAGATCCGGTTAGGGTTACGATTGGACCTAGGGTTAGGGTTATGTTTAGGGCTAGGGTTAGAGATCCGGTTAGGGTTACTATTGGACGTAGGGTTAGGGTTATGTTGAGGGCTAGGGTTAGAGATCCGGTTAGTATTACGATTGGACCTAGGGTTAGGGTTATGTTGAGGGCTAGAGTTACAGATCCGGTTAGGGTTACGATTTGACCTAGGGTTAGGGTTATGTTTAGGGCTAGGGTTAGAGATCCGGTTAGGGTTACTATTGGACGTAGGTTTAGGGTTATATTGAGGACTAGGCTTAGAGATCCGGTTAGGGTTACTATTGGACGTAGGTTTAGGGTTATATTGAGGGCTAGGCTTAGAGATCCGGTTAGGGTTACGGTTGGACCTAGGGTTAGGGTTATGTTGAGGCTTAGGGTTAGAGATCAGGTTAGGGTTAAGATTGGACTTAGGGTTATAGTGATGTTGAGGGCTAGGGTATTCCAGCAGTCAAAACACACATTTCTATAAAGACTTTGAAGCAGCAAGCTAAAGCCTTGTGGCTGAGTGTTCTTTCATAGAGAAACATGCATTTCATCCTTCTGGAGTGAATTTTCATGCTGGAGTTCATATGCATTTTATACTGTGCAGAATGTAGCTACCTGCTGGGGGTTGTGTCATAGAAGCACCTTTTCTGCAGGAGCTTATTGGAACATTCATTGTTTGGCTAAGTTATTTAGGGTTGGTTTTGGAAGGTCTTTCAACCTTGGTCAAATCCCGCTTCGTACGCAAGTTTTTAATAGCGCTGTTTCCAAGTGTCCACAAACAGCTGCTGCTTGAAACTGTCCACATGCACATCTCGTATACTGGTGTGCTCGTTTCACTACCTGGATTTTGGTTTCCTCTTCTTTCTTTGAAATGACAAGTCTTCTTTCAGCATTCTACACACACCTTATACCAGCTTCAGTTTGAAGCATGTTGGTGCTCTCAAAACGCTGTGTAACCTATGTAGAGTGTGTTACTCTCCAGCACTGAATACACAACTTAGAGCTCCTTTCACCACAGACACGCAATCACATCTTTTTGTGAAAGTCCTACTTCAGGTCCCTTGGAAATGTAAGGGTTTCATGGAGGACATGAAGTCAATCATGCTTTTGCACTCTACTACCAATAGAAATGACCTCTTGTACATGCCTGACTGAGTTTCACTGCAAAATGCCCTTGTTTTCTGGTTTCTTGAATGTTCTCAACACATTAGGAGAAAGAGCGTGTTTGAGCAAGATCTATGCAGTGTGCGTTTCCCTAGATTTCTAGTGATTTGGGAAATATAATCCTTATTTTTCCACATTGTGAAAGAAACATGAGGCTTGCAAGAGATTGAAAAAATGCATCCCAACACGTACTCCAGCAGTGAAAGCACACGTTTCTACAAAGACTTGGAAGGAGCAAGTAAAAGCCAATGGCTGAGTGTTCTTTCAGAGAGAAACATACACATTTCATCCTTCTGGAGTGAATTTTCAGCCTGGAATTCATATGCATTTGTACCGTGCAGAATGTAACTACCTGCTCGGGGGTTGTGTCATAGAAGCAACTTTCCTGCAGGAGCTTATTGGAACATTCATTGTTTGGCTAACTTCTTTGGGTTGGTTTTGGAAGGTCTTTCAACTTTAGCCAAATCCGCTTTCTTACGAAATTTTTTCACAGCCCTGTTTCCAAGAGCCCACAAAGAATTGCTGCTTAAAACTCTCCACATGCACATCTCCCATACTGGTGTGCTCGTTTCACTACCTGGATTTTGGTTTCCTCTTCTTTCTTTGAAATTACAAGCCCTCTTTCTGCATGCTACACACACCTTGTAGCAGTTTCAGTTTGCAGCATATTGGTGCTCTTAAAACGCTGAGTAACCTGTGTAGAGTGTGTCAATCTCCAGCACTGAATACACAACTTAGAGCTCCTTTCACCACAGACACGCAAACACATCTTTTTGTAAAAGTCCTACTTCTTTACTCTTGGAAATGTAAGGGTTTCATCGAGAACTTGAAGTCAATCATGCTTTTGCACTCTGCAACCAATAGGAATGAACTCTTGTACATACCCGTCTGAATTTCAGTGCAAAATGCCCTTCTTTTCTGGTTTGTTGAAAGTTCACAACACATTAGGAGATAGAGCGTGTTTGAAGAAGACTGATGCAGTGTGCGTTTTCCTTTATTTCTTGTGATTTGGGAAACATAATCCGTGATTTTCCACATTGTCTAAGAAACAACATGAGGCTTGCAAGAGATTGAAACAATGCATCCTAAAACTTATTCCAGCAGTGAAAACACACGGTTCTACAAAGACTTGGAAGGAGCAAGCAAAAGAATAGTGGCTGAGTGTCCTTTCAGAGAGAAACACATGCATTTCATCCTTCTGGGTGAGTTTTCTTGCTGGAATTCATATGCATTTTGTACTGTGCAGAATGTAGCTACCTGCTCGGGGGTTGTGTCATAGATGCACCTTTCCTGTAGGAGCTTATTGGAACTTTCATTGTTTGGCTAAGTTATTTAGGGTTGGTTTTGGAAGGTCTTTCAACTTTGGCCAAATCCGCTTTGTACGAAAGTTTTTCACAGCCCTTTTTCCAAGTGTCCACAAAGAGCTGCTGCTTGAAAGTGTCCACATGCACATCTCCCATACTGGTGTGCTCGTTTCACTACCTGGATTTTGGTTTCCTCTTCTTTCTTTGAAATTACAAGCCCTCTTTCTGCATGCTACACACACCTTGTAGCAGTTTCAGTTTGCAGCATATTGGTGCTCTTAAAACGCTGAGTAACCTGTGTAGAGTGTGTCAATCTCCAGCACTGAATACACAACTTAGAGCTCCTTTCACCACAGACACGCAAACACATCTTTTTGTAAAAGTCCTACTTCTTTACTCTTGGAAATGTAAGGGTTTCATCGAGAACTTGAAGTCAATCATGCTTTTGCACTCTGCAACCAATAGGAATGAACTCTTGTACATACCCGTCTGAATTTCAGTGCAAAATGCCCTTCTTTTCTGGTTTGTTGAAAGTTCACAACACATTAGGAGATAGAGCGTGTTTGAAGAAGACTGATGCAGTGTGCGTTTTCCTTTATTTCTTGTGATTTGGGAAACATAATCCGTGATTTTCCACATTGTCTAAGAAACAACATGAGGCTTGCAAGAGATTGAAACAATGCATCCTAAAACTTATTCCAGCAGTGAAAACACACGGTTCTACAAAGACTTGGAAGGAGCAAGCAAAAGAATAGTGGCTGAGTGTCCTTTCAGAGAGAAACACATGCATTTCATCCTTCTGGGTGAGTTTTCTTGCTGGAATTCATATGCATTTTGTACTGTGCAGAATGTAGCTACCTGCTCGGGGGTTGTGTCATAGATGCACCTTTCCTGTAGGAGCTTATTGGAACTTTCATTGTTTGGCTAAGTTATTTAGGGTTGGTTTTGGAAGGTCTTTCAACTTTGGCCTAATCCGCTTTGTACGAAAGTTTTTCACAGCCCTGTTTCCAAGTGTCCACAAAGAGCTGCTGCTTGAAAGTGTCCACATGCACATCTCCCATACTGGTGTGCTCGTTTCACTACCTGGATTTTGGTTTCCTCTTCTTTCTTTGAAATGACAAGTCTTCATTCAGCATGCTACACACAGCTTGTAGCAGTTTCAGTTTGAAGCATGTTGGTGCTCTCAAAACGCTGTGTATCCTGTGTAGAGTGTGTCACTCTACAGCACTGAATACACAACTTAGAGCTCCTTTCAACACAGACACGCAAACACGTCTTTTTGGGAAAGTCCTAACTCAGGTAAATTGGAAATGTAAGGGTTTCATCGAAAACATGAAGACAATCATGCTTTTGAACTCTGCAACCGAAAGAAATGGCTTTTTGTACATGCCATTCTGAATTTCACTGCAAAATGCCCTTCTTTTCCGGTTTGTTGAAAGTTCAAAACACTTTAGGAAATAGAACGTGTTTGAAGAAGACTGATGCAGTGTGCGTTTTCCTGGATTTCAAGTGATTCGGGATACATACTCCTTGTTTTTCTACATTGTCTAAGAAACAACATGAGGCTTGCAAGAGATTGAAAAAATGCATCCTAAAACTTATGCCTGCAGTGAAAACACACGTTTCTACAAAGACTTGGAAGGAGCAAGCAAAAGAATAGTGGCTGAGACTTCTTTCAGAGAGAAACACACGTATTTCATCCTTCTGTAGAGACGGTTAGGGTTACGATTGGACCTAGGGTAGGGTTATGTTGAGGGCTAGGGTTAGAGAGACGGTTAGGGTTACGATTGGACCTAGGGTTAGGGTTATGTTGAGGGCTAGGGTTAGAGAGAAGGTTAGGGTTACTTTTGGACCTAGGGTTAGGGTTATGTTGAGGGCTAGGGTTAGAGATATGGGTAGGGTTACAATTGGACCTAGGGTTAGGGTTATGTATACGGCTAGGGTTAGAGATCAGGTTAGGGTTACGTTTGGACCTAGGGTTAGGGTTATGTTGAGGGCTAGGGTTAGAGAGAAGGTTAGGGTTTCAATTGGACCTAGGGTTAGGGTTATGTTGAGGGCTAGGGTTACAGATCCGGTTAGGGTTACGATTGGACCTAGGGTTAGGGTTATGTTTAGGGCTAGGGTTAGAGATCCGGTTAGGGTTACTATTGGACGTAGGGTTAGGGTTATGTTGAGGGCTAGGGTTAGAGATCCGGTTAGTATTACGATTGGACCTAGGGTTAGGGTTATGTTGAGGGCTAGAGTTACAGATCCGGTTAGGGTTACGATTGGACCTAGGGTTAGGGTTATGTTTAGGGCTAGGGTTAGAGATCCGGTTAGGGTTACTATTGGACGTAGGTTTAGGGTTATATTGAGGGCTAGGCTTAGAGATCCGGTTAGGGTTACGGTTGGACCTAGGGTTAGGGTTATGTTGAGGGCTAGGGTTAGAGATCAGGTTAGGGTTAAGATTGGACCTAGGGTTATAGTGATGTTGAGGGCTAGGGTATTCCAGCAGTCAAAACACACATTTCTATAAAGACTTTGAAGCAGCAAGCTAAAGCCTTGTGGCTGAGTGTTCTTTCATAGAGAAACATGCATTTCATCCTTCTGGAGTGAATTTTCATGCTGGAGTTCATATGCATTTTATACTGTGCAGAATGTAGCTACCTGCTGGGGGTTGTGTCATAGAAGCACCTTTTCTGCAGGAGCTTATTGGAACATTCATTGTTTGGCTAAGTTATTTAGGGTTGGTTTTGGAAGGTCTTTCAACCTTGGTCAAATCCCGCTTCGTACGCAAGTTTTTAATACCGCTGTTTCCAAGTGTCCACAAACAGCTGCTGCTTGAAACTGTCCACATGCACATCTCGTATACTGGTGTGCTCGTTTCACTACCTGGATTTTGGTTTCCTCTTCTTTCTTTGAAATGACAAGTCTTCTTTCAGCATTCTACACACACCTTGTACCAGCTTCAGTTTGAAGCATGTTGGTGCTCTCAAAACGCTGTGTAACCTATGTAGAGTGTGTTACTCTCCAGCACTGAATACACAACTTAGAGCTCCTTTCACCACAGACACGCAAACACATCTTTTTGTGAAAGTCCTACTTCAGGTCCCTTGGAAATGTAAGGGTTTCATGGAGGACATGAAGTCAATCATGCTTTTGCACTCTACTACCAATAGAAATGACCTCTTGTACATGCCTGACTGAGTTTCACTGCAAAATGCCCTTGTTTTCTGGTTTCTTGAATGTTCTCAACACATTAGGAGAAAGAGCGTGTTTGAGCAAGATCGATGCAGTGTGCGTTTCCCTAGATTTCTAGTGATTTGGGAAATATAATCCTTATTTTTCCACATTGTGAAAGAAACATGAGGCTTGCAAGAGATTGAAAAAATGCATCCCAACACGTACTCTAGTGGTGAAAGCACACGTTTCTACAAAGACTTTGAAGTAGCAAGTAAAAGCCAATGGCTGAGTGTTCTTTCAGAGAGAAACATACACATTTCATCCTTCTGGAGTGAATTTTCAGCCTGGAATTCATATGCATTTGTACCGTGCAGAATGTAACTACCTGCTCGGGGGTTGTGTCATAGAAGCAACTTTCCTGCAGGAGCTTATTGGAACATTCATTGTTTGGCTAACTTCTTTGGGTTGGTTTTGGAAGGTCTTTCAACTTTAGCCAAATCCGCTTTCTTACGAAATTTTTTCACAGCCCTGTTTCCAAGAGCCCACAAAGAATTGCTGCTTAAAACTCTCCACATGCACATCTCCCATACTGGTGTGCTCGTTTCACTACCTGGATTTTGGTTTCCTCTTCTTTCTTTGAAATTACAAGCCCTCTTTCTGCATGCTACACACACCTTGTAGCAGTTTCAGTTTGCAGCATATTGGTGCTCTTAAAACGCTGAGTAACCTGTGTAGAGTGTGTCAATCTCCAGCACTGAATACACAACTTAGAGCTCCTTTCACCACAGACACGCAAACACATTTTTTTCTAAAAGTCCTACTTCTTTACTCTTGGAAATGTAAGGGTTTCATCGAGAACTTGAAGTCAATCATGCTTTTGCACTCTGCAACCAATAGGAATGAACTCTTGTACATACCCGTCTGAATTTCAGTGCAAAATGCCCTTCTTTTCTGGTTTGTTGAAAGTTCACAACACATTAGGAGATAGAGCGTGTTTGAAGAAGACTGATGCAGTGTGCGTTTTCCTTTATTTCTTGTGATTTGGGAAACATAATCCGTGATTTTCCACATTGTCTAACAAACAACATGAGGCTTGCAAGAGATTGAAACAATGCATCCTAAAACTTATTCCAGCAGTGAAAACACACGGTTCTACAAAGACTTGGAAGGAGCAAGCAAAAGAATAGTGGCTGAGTGTCCTTTCAGAGAGAAACACATGCATTTCATCCTTCTGGGTGAGTTTTCTTGCTGGAATTCATATGCATTTTGTACTGTGCAGAATGTAGCTACCTGCTCGGGGGTTGTGTCATAGATGCACCTTTCCTGTAGGAGCTTATTGGAACTTTCATTGTTTGGCTAAGTTATTTAGGGTTGGTTTTGGGAGGTCTTTCAACTTTGGCCAAATCCGCTTTGTACGAAAGTTTTTCACATCCCTGTTTCCAAGTGTCCACAAAGAGCTGCTGCTTGAAAGTGTCCACATGCACATCTCCCATACTGGTGTGCTCGTTTCACTACCTGGATTTTGGTTTCCTCTTCTTTCTTTGAAATGACAAGTCTTCATTCAGCATGCTACACACAGCTTGTAGCAGTTTCAGTTTGAAGCATGTTGGTGCTCTCAAAACGCTGTGTATCCTGTGTAGAGTGTGTCACTCTACAACACTGAATACACTTCTTAGAGCTCCTTTCAACACAGACACGCAAACACGTCTTTTTGGGAAAGTCCTAACTCAGGTAAATTGGAAATGTAAGGGTTTCATCGAAAACATGAAGACAATCATGCTTTTGAACTCTGCAACCGAAAGAAATGGCTTTTTGTACATGCCATTCTGAATTTCACTGCAAAATGCCCTTCTTTTCTGGTTTGTTGAAAGTTCAAAACACTTTAGGAAATAGAACGTGTTTGAAGAAGACTGATGCAGTGTGCGTTTTCCTGGATTTCAAGTGATTCGGGATACATACTCCTTGTTTTTCCACATTGTCTAAGAAACAGCATGAGGCTTGCAAGAGATTGAAAAAATGCATCCTAAAACTTATGCCTGCAGTGAAAACACACATTTCTACAAAGACTTGGAAGGAGCAAGCAAAAGAATAGTGGCTGAGAGTTCTTTCGGAGAGAAACACACGTATTTCATCCTTCTGTAGAGACGGTTAGGGTTACGATTGGACCTAGGGTAGGGTTATGTTGAGGGCTAGGGTTAGAGAGACGGTTAGGGTTACGATTGGACCTAGGGTTAGGGTTATGTTGAGGGCTAGGGTTAGAGAGAGGGTTAGGGTTACTTTTGGACCTAGGGTTAGGGTTATGTTGAGGGCTAGGGTTAGAGATATGGTTAGGGTTACGATTGGACCTAGGGTTAGGGTTATGTTGAGGGCTAGGGTTAGAGAGAAGGTTAGGGTTACTTTTGGACCTAGGGTTAGGGTTATGTATAGGGCTAGGGTTAGAGATCCGGTTACGGTTACTATTGGACGTAGGGTTAGGGTTATGTTTAGTGCTAGGGTTAGAGATCCGGTTAGGGTTACTATTGGACGTAGGGTTAGGGTTATATTGAGGGCTAGGCTTAGAGATCCGGTTAGGGTTACGGTTGGACCTAGGGTTAGGGTTATGTTGAGGGCTAGGGTTAGAGATCAGGTTAGGGTTAAGATTGGACCTAGGGTTATAGTGATGTTGAGGGCTAGGGTATTCCAGCAGTGAAAACACACATTTCTATAAAGACTTTGAAGCAGCAAGCTAAAGCCTTGTGGCTGAGTGTTCTTTCATAGAGAAACATGCATTTCATCCTTCTGGAGTGAATTTTCATGCTGGAGTTCATATGCATTTTATACTGTGCAGAATGTAGCTACCTGCTGGGGGTTGTGTCATAGAAGCACCTTTTCTGCAGGAGCTTATTGGAACATTCATTGTTTGGCTAAGTTATTTAGGGTTGGTTTTGGAAGGTCTTTCAACCTTGGTCAAATCCCGCTTCGTACGCAAGTTTTTAATACCGCTGTTTCCAAGTGTCCACAAACAGCTGCTGCTTGAAACTGTCCACATGCACATCTCGTATACTGGTGTGCTCGTTTCACTACCTGGATTTTGGTTTCCTCTTCTTTCTTTGAAATGACAAGTCTTCATTCAGCATTCTACACACACCTTGTACCAGCTTCAATTTGAAGCATGTTGGTGCTCTCAAAACGCTGTGTAACCTATGTAGAGTGTGTTACTCTCCAGCACTGAATACACAACTTAGAGCTCCTTTCACCACAGACACGCAAACACATCTTTTTGTGAAAGTCCTACTTCAGGTCCCTTGGAAATGTAAGGGTTTCATGGAGGACATGAAGTCAATCATGCTTTTGCACTCTACTACCAATAGAAATGACCTCTTGTACATGCCTGACTGAGTTTCACTGCAAAATGCCCTTGTTTTCTGGTTTCTTGAATGTTCTCAACCCATTAGGAGAAAGAGCGTGTTTGAGCAAGATCTATGCAGTGTGCGTTTCCCTAGATTTCAAGTGATTTGGGAAATATAATCCTTATTTTTCCACATTGTGAAAGAAACATGAGGCTTGCAAGAGATTGAAAAAATGCATCCCAACACGTACTCCAGCGGTGAAAGCACACGTTTCTACAAAGACTTGGAAGGAGCAAGTAAAAGCCAATGGCTGAGTGTTCTTTCAGAGAGAAACATACACATTTCATCCTTCTGGAGTGAATTTTCAGCCTGGAATTCATATGCATTTGTACCGTGCAGAATGTAACTACCTGCTCGGGGGTTGTGTCATAGAAGCAACTTTCCTGCAGGAGCTTATTGGAACATTCATTGTTTGGCTAACTTCTTTGGGTTGGTTTTGGAAGGTCTTTCAACTTTAGCCAAATCCGCTTTCTTACGAAATTTTTTCACAGCCCTGTTTCCAAGAGCCCACAAAGAACTGCTGCTTAAAACTCTCCACATGCACATCTCCCATACTGGTGTGCTCGTTTCACTACCTGGATTTTGGTTTCCTCTTCTTTCTTTGAAATTACAAGCCCTCTTTCTGCATGCTACACACACCTTGTAGCAGTTTCAGTTTGCAGCATATTGGTGCTCTTAAAACGCTGAGTAACCTGTGTAGAGTGTGTCAATCTCCAGCACTGAATACACAACTTAGAGCTCCTTTCACCACAGACACGCAAACACATCTTTTTGTAAAAGTCCTACTTCTTTACTCTTGGAAATGTAAGGGTTTCATCGAGAACTTGAAGTCAATCATGCTTTTGCACTCTGCAACCAATAGGAATGAACTCTTGTACATACCCGTCTGAATTTCAGTGCAAAATGCCCTTCTTTTCTGGTTTGTTGAAAGTTCACAACACATTAGGAGATAGAGCGTGTTTGAAGAAGACTGATGCAGTGTGCGTTTTCCTTTATTTCTTGTGATTTGGGAAACATAATCCGTGATTTTCCACATTGTCTAAGAAACAACATGAGGCTTGCAAGAGATAGAAACAATGCATCCTAAAACTTATTCCAGCAGTGAAAACACACGGTTCTACAAAGACTTGGAAGGAGCAAGCAAAAGAATAGTGGCTGAGTGTCCTTTCAGAGAGAAACACATGCATTTCATCCTTCTGGGTGAGTTTTCTTGCTGGAATTCATATGCATTTTGTACTGTGCAGAATGTAGCTACCTGCTCGGGGGTTGTGTCATAGATGCACCTTTCCTGTAGGAGCTTATTGGAACTTTCATTGTTTGGCTAAGTTATTTAGGGTTCTTTTGGAAGGTCTTTCAACTTTGGCCAAATCCGCTTTGTACGAAAGTTTTTCACAGCCCTGTTTCCAAGTGTCCACAAAGAGCTGCTGCTTGAAAGTGTCCACATGCACATCTCCCATACTGGTGTGCTCGTTTCACTACCTGGATTTTGGTTTCCTCTTCTTTCTTTGAAATGACAAGTCTTCATTCAGCATGCTACACACAGCTTGTAGCAGTTTCAGTTTGAAGCATGTTGGTGCTCTCAAAACGCTGTGTATCCTGTGTAGAGTGTGTCACTCTACAGCACTGAATACACAACTTAGAGCTCCTTTCAACACAGACACGCAAACACGTCTTTTTGGGAAAGTCCTAACTCAGGTAAATTGGAAATGTAAGGGTTTCATCGAAAACATGAAGACAATCATGCTTTTGAACTCTGCAACCGAAAGAAATGGCTTTTTGTACATGCCATTCTGAATTTCACTGCAAAATGCCCTTCTTTTCTGGTTTGTTGAAAGTTCAAAACACTTTAGGAAATAGAACGTGTTTGAAGAAGACTGATGCAGTGTGCGTTTTCCTGGATTTCAAGTGATTCGGGATACATACTCCTTGTTTTTCCACATTGTCTAAGAAACAACATGAGGCTTGCAAGAGATTGAAAAAATGCATCCTAAAACTTATGCCTGCAGTGAAAACACACGTTTCTACAAAGACTTGGAAGGAGCAAGCAAAAGAATAGTGGCTGAGAGTTCTTTCAGAGAGAAACACACGTATTTCATCCTTCTGTAGAGACGGTTAGGGTTACGATTGGACCTAGGGTTAGGGTTATGTTGAGGGCTAGGGTTAGAGAGAGGGTTAGGGTTACTTTTGGACCTAGGGTTAGGGTTATGTTGAGGGCTAGGATTAGAGATATGGTTAGGGTTACGATTGGACCTAGGGTTAGGGTTATGTTGAGGGCTAGGGTTAGAGAGAAGGTTAGGGTTACTTTTGGACCTAGGGTTAGGGTTATGTTGAGGGCTAGGGTTAGAGATATGGTTAGGGTTACGATTGGACCTAGGGTTAGGGTTATGTTGAGGGCTAGGGTTAGAGTTCCGGTTAGGGTTACACTTGAACCCAGGGTTAGGGTTATGTTGAGGGCTAGGCTTAGAGAGAAGGTTAGGGTTACAATTGGACCTAGGGTTAGGGTTATGTTGAGGGCTAGGGTTAGAGACCCGTTTAGGGTTACGATTGGACCTAGGGTTAGGGTTATGTTGAGGGCTAGGGTTAGAGAGAAGGTTAGGGTTACTTTTGGACCTAGGGTTAGGGTTATGTTGAGGGCTAGGGTTAGAGATATGGGTAGGGTTACTTTTGGACCTAGGGTTAGGGTTATGTATAGGGCTAGGGTTAGAGATCAGGTTAGGGTTACGTTTGGACCTAGGGTTAGGGTTATGTTGAGGGCTAGGGTTAGAGAGAAGGTTAGGGTTTCAATTGGACCTAGGGATAGGGTTATGTTGAGGGTTAGGGTTACAGATCCGGTTAGGGTTACGATTGGACCTAGGGTTAGGGTTATGTATAGGGCTAGGGTTAGAGATCCGGTTACGGTTACTATTGGACGTAGGGTTAGGGTTATGTTTAGTGCTAGGGTTAGAGATCCGGTTAGGGTTACTATTGGACGTAGGGTTAGGGTTATATTGAGGGCTAGGCTTAGAGATCCGGTTAGGGTTACGGTTGGACCTAGGGTTAGGGTTATGTTGAGGGCTAGGGTTAGAGATCAGGTTAGGGTTAAGATTGGACCTAGGGTTATAGTGATGTTGAGGGCTAGGGTATTCCAGCAGTGAAAACACACATTTTTATAAACACTTTGAAGCAGCAAGCTAAAGCCTTGTGGCTGAGTGTTCTTTCATAGAGAAACATGCATTTCATCCTTCTGGAGTGAATTTTCATGCTGGAGTTCATATGCATTTTATACTGTGCAGAATGTAGCTACCTGCTGGGGGTTGTGTCATAGAAGCACCTTTTCTGCAGGAGCTTATTGGAACATTCATTGTTTGGCTAAGTTATTTAGGGTTGGTTTTGGAAGGTCTTTCAACCTTGGCCAAATCCCGCTTCGTACGCAAGTTTTTAATACCGCTGTTTCCAAGTGTCCACAAACAGCTGCTGCTTGAAACTGTCCACATGCACATCTCGTATACTGGTGTGCTCGTTTCACTACCTGGATTTTGGTTTCCTCTTCTTTCTTTGAAATGACAAGTCTTCATTCAGCATTCTACACACACCTTGTACCAGCTTCAATTTGAAGCATGTTGGTGCTCTCAAAACGCTGTGTAACCTATGTAGAGTGTGTTACTCTCCAGCACTGAATACACAACTTAGAGCTCCTTTCACCACAGACACGCAAACACATCTTTTTGTGAAAGTCCTACTTCAGGTCCCTTGGAAATGTAAGGGTTTCATGGAGGACATGAAGTCAATCATGCTTTTGCACTCTACTACCAATAGAAATGACCTCTTGTACATGCCTGACTGAGTTTCACTGCAAAATGCCCTTGTTTTCTGGTTTCTTGAATGTTCTCAACCCATTAGGAGAAAGAGCGTGTTTGAGCAAGATCTATGCAGTGTGCGTTTCCCTAGATTTCAAGTGATTTGGGAAATATAATCCTTATTTTTCCACATTGTGAAAGAAACATGAGGCTTGCAAGAGATTGAAAAAATGCATCCCAACACGTACTCCAGCGGTGAAAGCACACGTTTCTACAAAGACTTGGAAGGAGCAAGTAAAAGCCAATGGCTGAGTGTTCTTTCAGAGAGAAACATACACATTTCATCCTTCTGGAGTGAATTTTCAGCCTGGAATTCATATGCATTTGTACCGTGCAGAATGTAACTACCTGCTCGGGGGTTGTGTCATAGAAGCAACTTTCCTGCAGGAGCTTATTGGAACATTCATTGTTTGGCTAACTTCTTTGGGTTGGTTTTGGAAGGTCTTTCAACTTTGGCCAAATCCGCTTTCTTACGAAATTTTTTCACAGCCCTGTTTCCAAGAGCCCACAAAGAACTGCTGCTTAAAACTCTCCACATGCACATCTCCCATACTGGTGTGCTCGTTTCACTACCTGGATTTTGGTTTCCTCTTCTTTCTTTGAAATTACAAGCCCTCTTTCTGCATGCTACACACACCTTGTAGCAGTTTCAGTTTGCAGCATATTGGTGCTCTTAAAACGCTGAGTAACCTGTGTAGAGTGTGTCAATCTCCAGCACTGAATACACAACTTAGAGCTCCTTTCACCACAGACACGCAAACACATCTTTTTGTAAAAGTCCTACTTCTTTACTCTTGGAAATGTAAGGGTTTCATCGAGAACTTGAAGTCAATCATGCTTTTGCACTCTGCAACCAATAGGAATGAACTCTTGTACATACCCGTCTGAATTTCAGTGCAAAATGCCCTTCTTTTCTGGTTTGTTGAAAGTTCACAACACATTAGGAGATAGAGCGTGTTTGAAGAAGACTGATGCAGTGTGCGTTTTCCTTTATTTCTTGTGATTTGGGAAACATAATCCGTGATTTTCCACATTGTCTAAGAAACAACATGAGGCTTGCAAGAGATAGAAACAATGCATCCTAAAACTTATTCCAGCAGTGAAAACACACGGTTCTACAAAGACTTGGAAGGAGCAAGCAAAAGAATAGTGGCTGAGTGTCCTTTCAGAGAGAAACACATGCATTTCATCCTTCTGGGTGAGTTTTCTTGCTGGAATTCATATGCATTTTGTACTGTGCAGAATGTAGCTACCTGCTCGGGGGTTGTGTCATAGATGCACCTTTCCTGTAGGAGCTTATTGGAACTTTCATTGTTTGGCTAAGTTATTTAGGGTTCTTTTGGAAGGTCTTTCAACTTTGGCCAAATCCGCTTTGTACGAAAGTTTTTCACAGCCCTGTTTCCAAGTGTCCACAAAGAGCTGCTGCTTGAAAGTGTCCACATGCACATCTCCCATACTGGTGTGCTCGTTTCACTACCTGGATTTTGGTTTCCTCTTCTTTCTTTGAAATGACAAGTCTTCATTCAGCATGCTACACACAGCTTGTAGCAGTTTCAGTTTGAAGCATGTTGGTGCTCTCAAAACGCTGTGTATCCTGTGTAGAGTGTGTCACTCTACAGCACTGAATACACAACTTAGAGCTCCTTTCAACACAGACACGCAAACACGTCTTTTTGGGAAAGTCCTAACTCAGGTAAATTGGAAATGTAAGGGTTTCATCGAAAACATGAAGACAATCATGCTTTTGAACTCTGCAACCGAAAGAAATGGCTTTTTGTACATGCCATTCTGAATTTCACTGCAAAATGCCCTTCTTTTCTGGTTTGTTGAAAGTTCAAAACACTTTAGGAAATAGAACGTGTTTGAAGAAGACTGATGCAGTGTGCGTTTTCCTGGATTTCAAGTGATTCGGGATACATACTCCTTGTTTTTCCACATTGTCTAAGAAACAACATGAGGCTTGCAAGAGATTGAAAAAATGCATCCTAAAACTTATGCCTGCAGTGAAAACACACGTTTCGACAAAGACTTGGAAGGAGCAAGCAAAAGAATAGTGGCTGAGAGTTCTTTCAGAGAGAAACACACGTATTTCATCCTTCTGTAGAGACGGTTAGGGTTACAATTGGACCTAGGGTAGGGTTATGTTGAGGGCTAGGGTTAGAGAGACGGTTAGGGTTACGATTGGACCTAGGGTTAGGGTTATGTTGAGGGCTAGGGTTAGAGAGAGGGTTAGGGTTACTTTTGGACCTAGGGTTAGGGTTATGTTGAGGGCTAGGATTAGAGATATGGTTAGGGTTACGATTGGACCTAGGGTTAGGGTTATGTTGAGGGCTAGGGTTAGAGACCCGTTTAGGGTTACGATTGGACCTAGGGTTAGGGTTATGTTGAGGGCTAGGGTTAGAGATATGGTTAGGGTTACGATTGGACCTAGGGTTAGGGTTATGTTGAGGGCTAGGGTTAGAGTTCCGGTTAGGGTTACACTTGAACCTAGGGTTAGGGTTATGTTGAGGGCTAGGCTTAGAGAGAAGGTTAGGGTTACAATTGGACCTAGGGTTAGGGTTATGTTGAGGGCTAGGGTTAGAGACCCGTTTAGGGTTACGATTGGACCTAGGGTTAGGGTTATGTTGAGGGCTAGGGTTAGAGAGAAGGTTAGGGTTACTTTTGGACCTAGGGTTAGGGTTATGTTGAGGGCTAGGGTTAGAGATATGGGTAGGGTTACAATTGGACCTAGAGTTAGGGTTATGTTGAGGGCTAGGGTTAGAGATATGGGTAGGGTTACAATTGGACTTAGGGTTAGGGTTATGTATAGGGCTAGGGTTAGAGACCCGTTTAGGGTTACGGTTGGACCTAGGGTTAGGGTTATGTTGAGGGCTAGGGTTAGAGATCAGGTTAGGGTTAAGATTGGACCTAGGGTTATAGTGATGTTGAGGGCTAGGGTATTCCAGCAGTGAAAACACACATTTTTATAAACACTTTGAAGCAGCAAGCTAAAGCCTTGTGGCTGAGTGTTCTTTCATAGAGAAACATGCATTTCATCCTTCTGGAGTGAATTTTCATGCTGGAGTTCATATGCATTTTATACTGTGCAGAATGTAGCTACCTGCTGGGGGTTGTGTCATAGAAGCACCTTTTCTGCAGGAGCTTATTGGAACATTCATTGTTTGGCTAAGTTATTTAGGGTTGGTTTTGGAAGGTCTTTCAACCTTGGTCAAATCCCGCTTCGTACGCAAGTTTTTAATACCGCTGTTTCCAAGTGTCCACAAACAGCTGCTGCTTGAAACTGTCCACATGCACATCTCGTATACTGGTGTGCTCGTTTCACTACCTGGATTTTGGTTTCCTCTTCTTTCTTTGAAATGACAAGTCTTCTTTCAGCATTCTACACACACCTTGTACCAGCTTCAGTTTGAAGCATGTTGGTGCTCTCAAAACGCTGTGTAACCTATGTAGAGTGTGTTACTCTCCAGCACTGAATACACAACTTAGAGCTCCTTTCACCACAGACACGCAAACACATCTTTTTGTGAAAGTCCTACTTCAGGTCCCTTGGAAATGTAAGGGTTTCATGGAGGACATGAAGTCAATCATGCTTTTGCACTCTACTACCAATAGAAATGACCTCTTGTACATGCCTGACTGAGTTTCACTGCAAAATGCCCTTGTTTTCTGGTTTCTTGAATGTTCTCAACACATTAGGAGAAAGAGCGTGTTTGAGCAAGATCTATGCAGTGTGCGTTTCCCTAGATTTCTAGTGATTTGGGAAATATAATCCTTATTTTTCCACATTGTGAAAGAAACATGAGGCTTGCAAGAGATTGAAAAAATGCATCCCAACACGTACTCCAGCGGTGAAAGCACACGTTTCTACAAAGACTTTGAAGTAGCAAGTAAAAGCCAATGGCTGAGTGTTCTTTCAGAGAGAAACATACACATTTCATCCTTCTGGAGTGAATTTTCAGCCTGGAATTCATATGCATTTGTACCATGCAGAATGTAACTACCTGCTCGGGGGTTGTGTCATAGAAGCAACTTTCCTGCAGGAGCTTATTGGAACATTCATTGTTTGGATAACTTCTTTGGGTTGGTTTTGGAAGGTCTTTCAACTTTAGCCAAATCCGCTTTCTTACGAAATTTTTTCACAGCCCTGTTTCCAAGAGCCCACAAAGAACTGCTGCTTAAAACTCTCCACATGCACATCTCCCATACTGGTGTGCTCGTTTCACTACCTGGATTTTGGTTTCCTCTTCTTTCTTTGAAATTACAAGCCCTCTTTCTGCATGCTACACACACCTTGTAGCAGTTTCAGTTTGCAGCATATTGGTGCTCTTAAAACGCTGAGTAACCTGTGTAGAGTGTGTCAATCTCCAGCACTGAATACACAACTTAGAGCTCCTTTCACCACAGACACGCAAACACATCTTTTTGTAAAAGTCCTACTTCTTTACTCTTGGAAATGTAAGGGTTTCATCGAGAACTTGAAGTCAATCATGCTTTTGCACTCTGCAACCAATAGGAATGAACTCTTGTACATACCCGTCTGAATTTCAGTGCAAAATGCCCTTCTTTTCTGGTTTGTTGAAAGTTCACAACACATTAGGAGATAGAGCGTGTTTGAAGAAGACTGATGCAGTGTGCGTTTTCCTTTATTTCTTGTGATTTGGGAAACATAATCCGTGATTTTCCACATTGTCTAAGAAACAACATGAGGCTTGCAAGAGATTGAAACAATGCATCCTAAAACTTATTCCAGCAGTGAAAACACACGGTTCTACAAAGACTTGGAAGGAGCAAGCAAAAGAATAGTGGCTGAGTGTCCTTTCAGAGAGAAACACATGCATTTCATCCTGCTGGAGTGAGTTTTCTTGCTGGAATTCATATGCATTTTGTACTGTGCAGAATGTAGCTACCTGCTCGGGGGTTGTGTCATAGATGCACCTTTCCTGTAGGAGCTTATTGGAACTTTCATTGTTTGGCTAAGTTATTTAGGGTTGGTTTTGGAAGGTCTTTCAACTTTGGCCAAATCCGTTTTGTACGAAAGTTTTTCACAGCCCTGTTTCCAAGAGCCCACAAAGAACTGCTGCTTAAAACTCTCCACATGCACATCTCCCATACTGGTGTGCTCGTTTCACTACCTGGATTTTGGTTTCCTCTTCTTTCTTTGAAATTACAAGCCCTCTTTCTGCATGCTACACACACCTTGTAGCAGTTTCAGTTTGCAGCATATTGGTGCTCTTAAAACGCTGAGTAACCTGTGTAGAGTGTGTCAATCTCCAGCACTGAATACACAACTTAGAGCTCCTTTCACCACAGACACGCAAACACATCTTTTTGTAAAAGTCCTACTTCTTTACTCTTGGAAATGTAAGGGTTTCATCGAGAACTTGAAGTCAATCATGCTTTTGCACTCTGCAACCAATAGGAATGAACTCTTGTACATACCCGTCTGAATTTCAGTGCAAAATGCCCTTCTTTTCTGGTTTGTTGAAAGTTCACAACACATTAGGAGATAGAGCGTGTTTGAAGAAGACTGATGCAGTGTGCGTTTTCCTTTATTTCTTGTGATTTGGGAAACATAATCCGTGATTTTCCACATTGTCTAAGAAACAACATGAGGCTTGCAAGAGATAGAAACAATGCATCCTAAAACTTATTCCAGCAGTGAAAACACACGGTTCTACAAAGACTTGGAAGGAGCAAGCAAAAGAATAGTGGCTGAGTGTCCTTTCAGAGAGAAACACATGCATTTCATCCTTCTGGGTGAGTTTTCTTGCTGGAATTCATATGCATTTTGTACTGTGCAGAATGTAGCTACCTGCTCGGGGGTTGTGTCATAGATGCACCTTTCCTGTAGGAGCTTATTGGAACTTTCATTGTTTGGCTAAGTTATTTAGGGTTCTTTTGGAAGGTCTTTCAACTTTGGCCAAATCCGCTTTGTACGAAAGTTTTTCACAGCCCTGTTTCCAAGTGTCCACAAAGAGCTGCTGCTTGAAAGTGTCCACATGCACATCTCCCATACTGGTGTGCTCGTTTCACTACCTGGATTTTGGTTTCCTCTTCTTTCTTTGAAATGACAAGTCTTCATTCAGCATGCTACACACAGCTTGTAGCAGTTTCAGTTTGAAGCATGTTGGTGCTCTCAAAACGCTGTGTATCCTGTGTAGAGTGTGTCACTCTACAGCACTGAATACACAACTTAGAGCTCCTTTCAACACAGACACGCAAACACGTCTTTTTGGGAAAGTCCTAACTCAGGTAAATTGGAAATGTAAGGGTTTCATCGAAAACATGAAGACAATCATGCTTTTGAACTCTGCAACCGAAAGAAATGGCTTTTTGTACATGCCATTCTGAATTTCACTGCAAAATGCCCTTCTTTTCTGGTTTGTTGAAAGTTCAAAACACTTTAGGAAATAGAACGTGTTTGAAGAAGACTGATGCAGTGTGCGTTTTCCTGGATTTCAAGTGATTCGGGATACATACTCCTTGTTTTTCCACATTGTCTAAGAAACAACATGAGGCTTGCAAGAGATTGAAAAAATGCATCCTAAAACTTATGCCTGCAGTGAAAACACACGTTTCTACAAAGACTTGGAAGGAGCAAGCAAAAGAATAGTGGCTGAGAGTTCTTTCAGAGAGAAACACACGTATTTCATCCTTCTGTAGAGACGGTTAGGGTTACGATTGGACCTAGGGTAGGGTTATGTTGAGGGCTAGGGTTAGAGAGACGGTTAGGGTTACGATTGGACCTAGGGTTAGGGTTATGTTGAGGGCTAGGGTTAGAGAGAGGGTTAGGGTTACTTTTGGACCTAGGGTTAGGGTTATGTTGAGGGCTAGGATTAGAGATATGGTTAGGGTTACAATTGGACCTAGGGTTAGGGTTATGTTGAGGGCTAGGGTTAGAGACCCGTTTAGGGTTACGATTGGACCTAGGGTTAGGGTTATGTTGAGGGCTAGGGTTAGAGAGAAGGTTAGGGTTACTTTTGGACCTAGGGTTAGGGTTATGTTGAGGGCTAGGGTTAGAGATATGGGTAGGGTTACAATTGGACCTAGAGTTAGGGTTATGTTGAGGGCTAGGGTTAGAGATATGGGTAGGGTTACAATTGGACTTAGGGTTAGGGTTATGTATAGGGCTAGGGTTAGAGACCCGTTTAGGGTTACGGTTGGACCTAGGGTTAGGGTTATGTTGAGGGCTAGGGTTAGAGATCAGGTTAGGGTTAAGATTGGACCTAGGGTTATAGTGATGTTGAGGGCTAGGGTATTCCAGCAGTGAAAACACACATTTCTATAAAGACTTTGAAGCAGCAAGCTAAAGCCTTGTGGCTGAGTGTTCTTTCGTAGAGAAACATGCATTTCATCCTTCTGGAGTGAATTTTCATGCTGGAGTTCATATGCATTTTATACTGTGCAGAATGTAGCTACCTGCTGGGGGTTGTGTCATAGAAGCACCTTTTCTGCAGGAGCTTATTGGAACATTCATTGTTTGGCTAAGTTATTTAGGGTTGGTTTTGGAAGGTCTTTCAACCTTGGTCAAATCCCGCTTCGTACGCAAGTTTTTAATACCGCTGTTTCCAAGTGTCCACAAACAGCTGCTGCTTGAAACTGTCCACATGCACATCTCGTATACTGGTGTGCTCGTTTCACTACCTGGATTTTGGTTTCCTCTTCTTTCTTTGAAATGACAAGTCTTCATTCAGCATTCTACACACACCTTGTACCAGCTTCAATTTGAAGCATGTTGGTGCTCTCAAAACGCTGTGTAACCTATGTAGAGTGTGTTACTCTCCAGCACTGAATACACAACTTAGAGCTCCTTTCACCACAGACACGCAAACACATCTTTTTGTGAAAGTCCTACTTCAGGTCCCTTGGAAATGTAAGGGTTTCATGGAGGACATGAAGTCAATCATGCTTTTGCACTCTACTACCAATAGAAATGACCTCTTGTACATGCCTGACTGAGTTTCACTGCAAAATGCCCTTGTTTTCTGGTTTCTTGAATGTTCTCAACCCATTAGGAGAAAGAGCGTGTTTGAGCAAGATCTATGCAGTGTGCGTTTCCCTAGATTTCAAGTGATTTGGGAAATATAATCCTTATTTTTCCACATTGTGAAAGAAACATGAGGCTTGCAAGAGATTGAAAAAATGCATCCCAACACGTACTCCAGCGGTGAAAGCACACGTTTCTACAAAGACTTGGAAGGAGCAAGTAAAAGCCAATGGCTGAGTGTTCTTTCAGAGAGAAACATACACATTTCATCCTTCTGGAGTGAATTTTCAGCCTGGAATTCATATGCATTTGTACCGTGCAGAATGTAACTACCTGCTCGGGGGTTGTGTCATAGAAGCAACTTTCCTGCAGGAGCTTATTGGAACATTCATTGTTTGGCTAACTTCTTTGGGTTGGTTTTGGAAGGTCTTTCAACTTTGGCCAAATCCGCTTTCTTACGAAATTTTTTCACAGCCCTGTTTCCAAGAGCCCACAAAGAACTGCTGCTTAAAACTCTCCACATGCACATCTCCCATACTGGTGTGCTCGTTTCACTACCTGGATTTTGGTTTCCTCTTCTTTCTTTGAAATTACAAGCCCTCTTTCTGCATGCTACACACACCTTGTAGCAGTTTCAGTTTGCAGCATATTGGTGCTCTTAAAACGCTGAGTAACCTGTGTAGAGTGTGTCAATCTCCAGCACTGAATACACAACTTAGAGCTCCTTTCACCACAGACACGCAAACACATCTTTTTGTAAAAGTCCTACTTCTTTACTCTTGGAAATGTAAGGGTTTCATCGAGAACTTGAAGTCAATCATGCTTTTGCACTCTGCAACCAATAGGAATGAACTCTTGTACATACCCGTCTGAATTTCAGTGCAAAATGCCCTTCTTTTCTGGTTTGTTGAAAGTTCACAACACATTAGGAGATAGAGCGTGTTTGAAGAAGACTGATGCAGTGTGCGTTTTCCTTTATTTCTTGTGATTTGGGAAACATAATCCGTGATTTTCCACATTGTCTAAGAAACAACATGAGGCTTGCAAGAGATAGAAACAATGCATCCTAAAACTTATTCCAGCAGTGAAAACACACGGTTCTACAAAGACTTGGAAGGAGCAAGCAAAAGAATAGTGGCTGAGTGTCCTTTCAGAGAGAAACACATGCATTTCATCCTTCTGGGTGAGTTTTCTTGCTGGAATTCATATGCATTTTGTACTGTGCAGAATGTAGCTACCTGCTCGGGGGTTGTGTCATAGATGCACCTTTCCTGTAGGAGCTTATTGGAACTTTCATTGTTTGGCTAAGTTATTTAGGGTTCTTTTGGAAGGTCTTTCAACTTTGGCCAAATCCGCTTTGTACGAAAGTTTTTCACAGCCCTGTTTCCAAGTGTCCACAAAGAGCTGCTGCTTGAAAGTGTCCACATGCACATCTCCCATACTGGTGTGCTCGTTTCACTACCTGGATTTTGGTTTCCTCTTCTTTCTTTGAAATGACAAGTCTTCATTCAGCATGCTACACACAGCTTGTAGCAGTTTCAGTTTGAAGCATGTTGGTGCTCTCAAAACGCTGTGTATCCTGTGTAGAGTGTGTCACTCTACAGCACTGAATACACAACTTAGAGCTCCTTTCAACACAGACACGCAAACACGTCTTTTTGGGAAAGTCCTAACTCAGGTAAATTGGAAATGTAAGGGTTTCATCGAAAACATGAAGACAATCATGCTTTTGAACTCTGCAACCGAAAGAAATGGCTTTTTGTACATGCCATTCTGAATTTCACTGCAAAATGCCCTTCTTTTCTGGTTTGTTGAAAGTTCAAAACACTTTAGGAAATAGAACGTGTTTGAAGAAGACTGATGCAGTGTGCGTTTTCCTGGATTTCAAGTGATTCGGGATACATACTCCTTGTTTTTCCACATTGTCTAAGAAACAACATGAGGCTTGCAAGAGATTGAAAAAATGCATCCTAAAACTTATGCCTGCAGTGAAAACACACGTTTCGACAAAGACTTGGAAGGAGCAAGCAAAAGAATAGTGGCTGAGAGTTCTTTCAGAGAGAAACACACGTATTTCATCCTTCTGTAGAGACGGTTAGGGTTACGATTGGACCTAGGGTAGGGTTATGTTGAGGGCTAGGGTTAGAGAGACGGTTAGGGTTACGATTGGACCTAGGGTTAGGGTTATGTTGAGGGCTAGGGTTAGAGAGAGGGTTAGGGTTACTTTTGGACCTAGGGTTAGGGTTATGTTGAGGGCTAGGATTAGAGATATGGTTAGGGTTACGATTGGACCTAGGGTTAGGGTTATGTTGAGGGCTAGGGTTAGAGAGAAGGTTAGGGTTACTTTTGGACCTAGGGTTAGGGTTATGTTGAGGGCTAGGGTTAGAGATATGGTTAGGGTTACGATTGGACCTAGGGTTAGGGTTATGTTGAGGGCTAGGGTTAGAGTTCCGGTTAGGGTTACACTTGAACCTAGGGTTAGGGTTATGTTGAGGGCTAGGCTTAGAGAGAAGGTTAGGGTTACAACTGGACCTAGGGTTAGGGTTATGTTGAGGGCTAGGGTTAGAGACCCGTTTAGGGTTACGATTGGACCTAGGGTTAGGGTTATGTTGAGGGCTAGGGTTAGAGAGAAGGTTAGGGTTACTTTTGGACCTAGGGTTAGGGTTATGTTGAGGGCTAGGGTTAGAGATATGGGTAGGGTTACAATTGGACCTAGAGTTAGGGTTATGTTGAGGGCTAGGGTTAGAGATATGGGTAGGGTTACAATTGGACTTAGGGTTAGGGTTATGTATAGGGCTAGGGTTAGAGACCCGTTTAGGGTTACGGTTGGACCTAGGGTTAGGGTTATGTTGAGGGCTAGGGTTAGAGATCAGGTTAGGGTTAAGATTGGACCTAGGGTTATAGTGATGTTGAGGGCTAGGGTATTCCAGCAGTGAAAACACACATTTTTATAAACACTTTGAAGCAGCAAGCTAAAGCCTTGTGGCTGAGTGTTCTTTCATAGAGAAACATGCATTTCATCCTTCTGGAGTGAATTTTCATGCTGGAGTTCATATGCATTTTATACTGTGCAGAATGTAGCTACCTGCTGGGGGTTGTGTCATAGAAGCACCTTTTCTGCAGGAGCTTATTGGAACATTCATTGTTTGGCTAAGTTATTTAGGGTTGGTTTTGGAAGGTCTTTCAACCTTGGTCAAATCCCGCTTCGTACGCAAGTTTTTAATACCGCTGTTTCCAAGTGTCCACAAACAGCTGCTGCTTGAAACTGTCCACATGCACATCTCGTATACTGGTGTGCTCGTTTCACTACCTGGATTTTGGTTTCCTCTTCTTTCTTTGAAATGACAAGTCTTCTTTCAGCATTCTACACACACCTTGTACCAGCTTCAGTTTGAAGCATGTTGGTGCTCTCAAAACGCTGTGTAACCTATGTAGAGTGTGTTACTCTCCAGCACTGAATACACAACTTAGAGCTCCTTTCACCACAGACACGCAAACACATCTTTTTGTGAAAGTCCTACTTCAGGTCCCTTGGAAATGTAAGGGTTTCATGGAGGACATGAAGTCAATCATGCTTTTGCACTCTACTACCAATAGAAATGACCTCTTGTACATGCCTGACTGAGTTTCACTGCAAAATGCCCTTGTTTTCTGGTTTCTTGAATGTTCTCAACACATTAGGAGAAAGAGCGTGTTTGAGCAAGATCTATGCAGTGTGCGTTTCCCTAGATTTCTAGTGATTTGGGAAATATAATCCTTATTTTTCCACATTGTGAAAGAAACATGAGGCTTGCAAGAGATTGAAAAAATGCATCCCAACACGTACTCCAGCGGTGAAAGCACACGTTTCTACAAAGACTTTGAAGTAGCAAGTAAAAGCCAATGGCTGAGTGTTCTTTCAGAGAGAAACATACACATTTCATCCTTCTGGAGTGAATTTTCAGCCTGGAATTCATATGCATTTGTACCATGCAGAATGTAACTACCTGCTCGGGGGTTGTGTCATAGAAGCAACTTTCCTGCAGGAGCTTATTGGAACATTCATTGTTTGGATAACTTCTTTGGGTTGGTTTTGGAAGGTCTTTCAACTTTAGCCAAATCCGCTTTCTTACGAAATTTTTTCACAGCCCTGTTTCCAAGAGCCCACAAAGAACTGCTGCTTAAAACTCTCCACATGCACATCTCCCATACTGGTGTGCTCGTTTCACTACCTGGATTTTGGTTTCCTCTTCTTTCTTTGAAATTACAAGCCCTCTTTCTGCATGCTACACACACCTTGTAGCAGTTTCAGTTTGCAGCATATTGGTGCTCTTAAAACGCTGAGTAACCTGTGTAGAGTGTGTCAATCTCCAGCACTGAATACACAACTTAGAGCTCCTTTCACCACAGACACGCAAACACATCTTTTTGTAAAAGTCCTACTTCTTTACTCTTGGAAATGTAAGGGTTTCATCGAGAACTTGAAGTCAATCATGCTTTTGCACTCTGCAACCAATAGGAATGAACTCTTGTACATACCCGTCTGAATTTCAGTGCAAAATGCCCTTCTTTTCTGGTTTGTTGAAAGTTCACAACACATTAGGAGATAGAGCGTGTTTGAAGAAGACTGATGCAGTGTGCGTTTTCCTTTATTTCTTGTGATTTGGGAAACATAATCCGTGATTTTCCACATTGTCTAAGAAACAACATGAGGCTTGCAAGAGATTGAAACAATGCATCCTAAAACTTATTCCAGCAGTGAAAACACACGGTTCTACAAAGACTTGGAAGGAGCAAGCAAAAGAATAGTGGCTGAGTGTCCTTTCAGAGAGAAACACATGCATTTCATCCTGCTGGAGTGAGTTTTCTTGCTGGAATTCATATGCATTTTGTACTGTGCAGAATGTAGCTACCTGCTCGGGGGTTGTGTCATAGATGCACCTTTCCTGTAGGAGCTTATTGGAACTTTCATTGTTTGGCTAAGTTATTTAGGGTTGGTTTTGGAAGGTCTTTCAACTTTGGCCAAATCCGTTTTGTACGAAAGTTTTTCACAGCCCTGTTTCCAAGAGCCCACAAAGAACTGCTGCTTAAAACTCTCCACATGCACATCTCCCATACTGGTGTGCTCGTTTCACTACCTGGATTTTGGTTTCCTCTTCTTTCTTTGAAATTACAAGCCCTCTTTCTGCATGCTACACACACCTTGTAGCAGTTTCAGTTTGCAGCATATTGGTGCTCTTAAAACGCTGAGTAACCTGTGTAGAGTGTGTCAATCTCCAGCACTGAATACACAACTTAGAGCTCCTTTCACCACAGACACGCAAACACATCTTTTTGTAAAAGTCCTACTTCTTTACTCTTGGAAATGTAAGGGTTTCATCGAGAACTTGAAGTCAATCATGCTTTTGCACTCTGCAACCAATAGGAATGAACTCTTGTACATACCCGTCTGAATTTCAGTGCAAAATGCCCTTCTTTTCTGGTTTGTTGAAAGTTCACAACACATTAGGAGATAGAGCGTGTTTGAAGAAGACTGATGCAGTGTGCGTTTTCCTTTATTTCTTGTGATTTGGGAAACATAATCCGTGATTTTCCACATTGTCTAAGAAACAACATGAGGCTTGCAAGAGATAGAAACAATGCATCCTAAAACTTATTCCAGCAGTGAAAACACACGGTTCTACAAAGACTTGGAAGGAGCAAGCAAAAGAATAGTGGCTGAGTGTCCTTTCAGAGAGAAACACATGCATTTCATCCTTCTGGGTGAGTTTTCTTGCTGGAATTCATATGCATTTTGTACTGTGCAGAATGTAGCTACCTGCTCGGGGGTTGTGTCATAGATGCACCTTTCCTGTAGGAGCTTATTGGAACTTTCATTGTTTGGCTAAGTTATTTAGGGTTCTTTTGGAAGGTCTTTCAACTTTGGCCAAATCCGCTTTGTACGAAAGTTTTTCACAGCCCTGTTTCCAAGTGTCCACAAAGAGCTGCTGCTTGAAAGTGTCCACATGCACATCTCCCATACTGGTGTGCTCGTTTCACTACCTGGATTTTGGTTTCCTCTTCTTTCTTTGAAATGACAAGTCTTCATTCAGCATGCTACACACAGCTTGTAGCAGTTTCAGTTTGAAGCATGTTGGTGCTCTCAAAACGCTGTGTATCCTGTGTAGAGTGTGTCACTCTACAGCACTGAATACACAACTTAGAGCTCCTTTCAACACAGACACGCAAACACGTCTTTTTGGGAAAGTCCTAACTCAGGTAAATTGGAAATGTAAGGGTTTCATCGAAAACATGAAGACAATCATGCTTTTGAACTCTGCAACCGAAAGAAATGGCTTTTTGTACATGCCATTCTGAATTTCACTGCAAAATGCCCTTCTTTTCTGGTTTGTTGAAAGTTCAAAACACTTTAGGAAATAGAACGTGTTTGAAGAAGACTGATGCAGTGTGCGTTTTCCTGGATTTCAAGTGATTCGGGATACATACTCCTTGTTTTTCCACATTGTCTAAGAAACAACATGAGGCTTGCAAGAGATTGAAAAAATGCATCCTAAAACTTATGCCTGCAGTGAAAACACACGTTTCGACAAAGACTTGGAAGGAGCAAGCAAAAGAATAGTGGCTGAGAGTTCTTTCAGAGAGAAACACACGTATTTCATCCTTCTGTAGAGACGGTTAGGGTTACGATTGGACCTAGGGTAGGGTTATGTTGAGGGCTAGGGTTAGAGAGACGGTTAGGGTTACGATTGGACCTAGGGTTAGGGTTATGTTGAGGGCTAGGGTTAGAGAGAGGGTTAGGGTTACTTTTGGACCTAGGGTTAGGGTTATGTTGAGGGCTAGGATTAGAGATATGGTTAGGGTTACGATTGGACCTAGGGTTAGGGTTATGTTGAGGGCTAGGGTTAGAGAGAAGGTTAGGGTTACTTTTGGACCTAGGGTTAGGGTTATGTTGAGGGCTAGGGTTAGAGATATGGTTAGGGTTACGATTGGACCTAGGGTTAGGGTTATGTTGAGGGCTAGGGTTAGAGTTCCGGTTAGGGTTACACTTGAACCTAGGGTTAGGGTTATGTTGAGGGCTAGGCTTAGAGAGAAGGTTAGGGTTACAATTGGACCTAGGGTTAGGGTTATGTTGAGGGCTAGGGTTAGAGACCCGTTTAGGGTTACGATTGGACCTAGGGTTAGGGTTATGTTGAGGGCTAGGGTTAGAGAGAAGGTTAGGGTTACTTTTGGACCTAGGGTTAGGGTTATGTTGAGGGCTAGGGTTAGAGATATGGGTAGGGTTACAATTGGACCTAGAGTTAGGGTTATGTTGAGGGCTAGGGTTAGAGATATGGGTAGGGTTACAATTGGACTTAGGGTTAGGGTTATGTATAGGGCTAGGGTTAGAGACCCGTTTAGGGTTACGGTTGGACCTAGGGTTAGGGTTATGTTGAGGGCTAGGGTTAGAGATCAGGTTAGGGTTAAGATTGGACCTAGGGTTATAGTGATGTTGAGGGCTAGGGTATTCCAGCAGTGAAAACACACATTTTTATAAACACTTTGAAGCAGCAAGCTAAAGCCTTGTGGCTGAGTGTTCTTTCATAGAGAAACATGCATTTCATCCTTCTGGAGTGAATTTTCATGCTGGAGTTCATATGCATTTTATACTGTGCAGAATGTAGCTACCTGCTGGGGGTTGTGTCATAGAAGCACCTTTTCTGCAGGAGCTTATTGGAACATTCATTGTTTGGCTAAGTTATTTAGGGTTGGTTTTGGAAGGTCTTTCAACCTTGGTCAAATCCCGCTTCGTACGCAAGTTTTTAATACCGCTGTTTCCAAGTGTCCACAAACAGCTGCTGCTTGAAACTGTCCACATGCACATCTCGTATACTGGTGTGCTCGTTTCACTACCTGGATTTTGGTTTCCTCTTCTTTCTTTGAAATGACAAGTCTTCTTTCAGCATTCTACACACACCTTGTACCAGCTTCAGTTTGAAGCATGTTGGTGCTCTCAAAACGCTGTGTAACCTATGTAGAGTGTGTTACTCTCCAGCACTGAATACACAACTTAGAGCTCCTTTCACCACAGACACGCAAACACATCTTTTTGTGAAAGTCCTACTTCAGGTCCCTTGGAAATGTAAGGGTTTCATGGAGGACATGAAGTCAATCATGCTTTTGCACTCTACTACCAATAGAAATGACCTCTTGTACATGCCTGACTGAGTTTCACTGCAAAATGCCCTTGTTTTCTGGTTTCTTGAATGTTCTCAACACATTAGGAGAAAGAGCGTGTTTGAGCAAGATCTATGCAGTGTGCGTTTCCCTAGATTTCTAGTGATTTGGGAAATATAATCCTTATTTTTCCACATTGTGAAAGAAACATGAGGCTTGCAAGAGATTGAAAAAATGCATCCCAACACGTACTCCAGCGGTGAAAGCACACGTTTCTACAAAGACTTTGAAGTAGCAAGTAAAAGCCAATGGCTGAGTGTTCTTTCAGAGAGAAACATACACATTTCATCCTTCTGGAGTGAATTTTCAGCCTGGAATTCATATGCATTTGTACCATGCAGAATGTAACTACCTGCTCGGGGGTTGTGTCATAGAAGCAACTTTCCTGCAGGAGCTTATTGGAACATTCATTGTTTGGATAACTTCTTTGGGTTGGTTTTGGAAGGTCTTTCAACTTTAGCCAAATCCGCTTTCTTACGAAATTTTTTCACAGCCCTGTTTCCAAGAGCCCACAAAGAACTGCTGCTTAAAACTCTCCACATGCACATCTCCCATACTGGTGTGCTCGTTTCACTACCTGGATTTTGGTTTCCTCTTCTTTCTTTGAAATTACAAGCCCTCTTTCTGCATGCTACACACACCTTGTAGCAGTTTCAGTTTGCAGCATATTGGTGCTCTTAAAACGCTGAGTAACCTGTGTAGAGTGTGTCAATCTCCAGCACTGAATACACAACTTAGAGCTCCTTTCACCACAGACACGCAAACACATCTTTTTGTAAAAGTCCTACTTCTTTACTCTTGGAAATGTAAGGGTTTCATCGAGAACTTGAAGTCAATCATGCTTTTGCACTCTGCAACCAATAGGAATGAACTCTTGTACATACCCGTCTGAATTTCAGTGCAAAATGCCCTTCTTTTCTGGTTTGTTGAAAGTTCACAACACATTAGGAGATAGAGCGTGTTTGAAGAAGACTGATGCAGTGTGCGTTTTCCTTTATTTCTTGTGATTTGGGAAACATAATCCGTGATTTTCCACATTGTCTAAGAAACAACATGAGGCTTGCAAGAGATTGAAACAATGCATCCTAAAACTTATTCCAGCAGTGAAAACACACGGTTCTACAAAGACTTGGAAGGAGCAAGCAAAAGAATAGTGGCTGAGTGTCCTTTCAGAGAGAAACACATGCATTTCATCCTGCTGGAGTGAGTTTTCTTGCTGGAATTCATATGCATTTTGTACTGTGCAGAATGTAGCTACCTGCTCGGGGGTTGTGTCATAGATGCACCTTTCCTGTAGGAGCTTATTGGAACTTTCATTGTTTGGCTAAGTTATTTAGGGTTGGTTTTGGAAGGTCTTTCAACTTTGGCCAAATCCGTTTTGTACGAAAGTTTTTCACAGCCCTGTTTCCAAGAGCCCACAAAGAACTGCTGCTTAAAACTCTCCACATGCACATCTCCCATACTGGTGTGCTCGTTTCACTACCTGGATTTTGGTTTCCTCTTCTTTCTTTGAAATTACAAGCCCTCTTTCTGCATGCTACACACACCTTGTAGCAGTTTCAGTTTGCAGCATATTGGTGCTCTTAAAACGCTGAGTAACCTGTGTAGAGTGTGTCAATCTCCAGCACTGAATACACAACTTAGAGCTCCTTTCACCACAGACACGCAAACACATCTTTTTGTAAAAGTCCTACTTCTTTACTCTTGGAAATGTAAGGGTTTCATCGAGAACTTGAAGTCAATCATGCTTTTGCACTCTGCAACCAATAGGAATGAACTCTTGTACATACCCGTCTGAATTTCAGTGCAAAATGCCCTTCTTTTCTGGTTTGTTGAAAGTTCACAACACATTAGGAGATAGAGCGTGTTTGAAGAAGACTGATGCAGTGTGCGTTTTCCTTTATTTCTTGTGATTTGGGAAACATAATCCGTGATTTTCCACATTGTCTAAGAAACAACATGAGGCTTGCAAGAGATTGAAACAATGCATCCTAAAACTTATTCCAGCAGTGAAAACACACGGTTCTACAAAGACTTGGAAGGAGCAAGCAAAAGAATAGTGGCTGAGTGTCCTTTCAGAGAGAAACACATGCATTTCATCCTGCTGGAGTGAGTTTTCTTGCTGGAATTCATATGCATTTTGTACTGTGCAGAATGTAGCTACCTGCTCGGGGGTTGTGTCATAGATGCACCTTTCCTGTAGGAGCTTATTGGAACTTTCATTGTTTGGCTAAGTTATTTAGGGTTCTTTTGGAAGGTCTTTCAACTTTGGCCAAATCCGCTTTGTACGAAAGTTTTTCACAGCCCTGTTTCCAAGTGTCCACAAAGAGCTGCTGCTTGAAAGTGTCCACATGCACATCTCCCATACTGGTGTGCTCGTTTCACTACCTGGATTTTGGTTTCCTCTTCTTTCTTTGAAATGACAAGTCTTCATTCAGCATGCTACACACAGCTTGTAGCAGTTTCAGTTTGAAGCATGTTGGTGCTCTCAAAACGCTGTGTATCCTGTGTAGAGTGTGTCACTCTACAGCACTGAATACACAACTTAGAGCTCCTTTCAACACAGACACGCAAACACGTCTTTTTGGGAAAGTCCTAACTCAGGTAAATTGGAAATGTAAGGGTTTCATCGAAAACATGAAGACAATCATGCTTTTGAACTCTGCAACCGAAAGAAATGGCTTTTTGTACATGCCATTCTGAATTTCACTGCAAAATGCCCTTCTTTTCTGGTTTGTTGAAAGTTCAAAACACTTTAGGAAATAGAACGTGTTTGAAGAAGACTGATGCAGTGTGCGTTTTCCTGGATTTCAAGTGATTCGGGATACATACTCCTTGTTTTTCCACATTGTCTAAGAAACAACATGAGGCTTGCAAGAGATTGAAAAAATGCATCCTAAAACTTATGCCTGCAGTGAAAACACACGTTTCTACAAAGACTTGGAAGGAGCAAGCAAAAGAATAGTGGCTGAGAGTTCTTTCAGAGAGAAACACACGTATTTCATCCTTCTGTAGAGACGGTTAGGGTTACGATTGGACCTAGGGTAGGGTTATGTTGAGGGCTAGGGTTAGAGAGACGGTTAGGGTTACGATTGGACCTAGGGTTAGGGTTATGTTGAGGGCTAGGGTTAGAGAGAGGGTTAGGGTTACTTTTGGACCTAGGGTTAGGGTTATGTTGAGGGCTAGGATTAGAGATATGGTTAGGGTTACGATTGGACCTAGGGTTAGGGTTATGTTGAGGGCTAGGGTTAGAGAGAAGGTTAGGGTTACTTTTGGACCTAGGGTTAGGGTTATGTTGAGGGCTAGGGTTAGAGATATGGTTAGGGTTACGATTGGACCTAGGGTTAGGGTTATGTTGAGGGCTAGGGTTAGAGTTCCGGTTAGGGTTACACTTGAACCTAGGGTTAGGGTTATGTTGAGGGCTAGGCTTAGAGAGAAGGTTAGGGTTACAATTGGACCTAGGGTTAGGGTTATGTTGAGGGCTAGGGTTAGAGACCCGTTTAGGGTTACGATTGGACCTAGGGTTAGGGTTATGTTGAGGGCTAGGGTTAGAGAGAAGGTTAGGGTTACTTTTGGACCTAGGGTTAGGGTTATGTTGAGGGCTAGGGTTAGAGATATGGGTAGGGTTACAATTGGACCTAGAGTTAGGGTTATGTTGAGGGCTAGGGTTAGAGATATGGGTAGGGTTACAATTGGACTTAGGGTTAGGGTTATGTATAGGGCTAGGGTTAGAGACCCGTTTAGGGTTACGATTGGACCTAGGGTTAGGGTTATGTTGAGGGCTAGGGTTAGAGATCAGGTTAGGGTTAAGATTGGACCTAGGGTTATAGTGATGTTGAGGGCTAGGGTATTCCAGCAGTGAAAACACACATTTCTATAAAGACTTTGAAGCAGCAAGCTAAAGCCTTGTGGCTGAGTGTTCTTTCATAGAGAAACATGCATTTCATCCTTCTGGAGTGAATTTTCATGCTGGAGTTCATATGCATTTTATACTGTGCAGAATGTAGCTACCTGCTGGGGGTTGTGTCATAGAAGCACCTTTTCTGCAGGAGCTTATTGGAACATTCATTGTTTGGCTAAGTTATTTAGGGTTGGTTTTGGAAGGTCTTTCAACCTTGGTCAAATCCCGCTTCGTACGCAAGTTTTTAATACCGCTGTTTCCAAGTGTCCACAAACAGCTGCTGCTTGAAACTGTCCACATGCACATCTCGTATACTGGTGTGCTCGTTTCACTACCTGGATTTTGGTTTCCTCTTCTTTCTTTGAAATGACAAGTCTTCTTTCAGCATTCTACACACACCTTGTACCAGCTTCAGTTTGAAGCATGTTGGTGCTCTCAAAACGCTGTGTAACCTATGTAGAGTGTGTTACTCTCCAGCACTGAATACACAACTTAGAGCTCCTTTCACCACAGACACGCAAACACATCTTTTTGTGAAAGTCCTACTTCAGGTCCCTTGGAAATGTAAGGGTTTCATGGAGGACATGAAGTCAATCATGCTTTTGCACTCTACTACCAATAGAAATGACCTCTTGTACATGCCTGACTGAGTTTCACTGCAAAATGCCCTTGTTTTCTGGTTTCTTGAATGTTCTCAACACATTAGGAGAAAGAGCGTGTTTGAGCAAGATCGATGCAGTGTGCGTTTCCCTAGATTTCTAGTGATTTGGGAAATATAATCCTTATTTTTCCACATTGTGAAAGAAACATGAGGCTTGCAAGAGATTGAAAAAATGCATCCCAACACGTACTCCAGCGGTGAAAGCACACGTTTCTACAAAGACTTTGAAGTAGCAAGTAAAAGCCAATGGCTGAGTGTTCTTTCAGAGAGAAACATACACATTTCATCCTTCTGGAGTGAATTTTCAGCCTGGAATTCATATGCATTTGTACCATGCAGAATGTAACTACCTGCTCGGGGGTTGTGTCATAGAAGCAACTTTCCTGCAGGAGCTTATTGGAACATTCATTGTTTGGATAACTTCTTTGGGTTGGTTTTGGAAGGTCTTTCAACTTTAGCCAAATCCGCTTTCTTACGAAATTTTTTCACAGCCCTGTTTCCAAGAGCCCACAAAGAACTGCTGCTTAAAACTCTCCACATGCACATCTCCCATACTGGTGTGCTCGTTTCACTACCTGGATTTTGGTTTCCTCTTCTTTCTTTGAAATTACAAGCCCTCTTTCTGCATGCTACACACACCTTGTAGCAGTTTCAGTTTGCAGCATATTGGTGCTCTTAAAACGCTGAGTAACCTGTGTAGAGTGTGTCAATCTCCAGCACTGAATACACAACTTAGAGCTCCTTTCACCACAGACACGCAAACACATCTTTTTGTAAAAGTCCTACTTCTTTACTCTTGGAAATGTAAGGGTTTCATCGAGAACTTGAAGTCAATCATGCTTTTGCACTCTGCAACCAATAGGAATGAACTCTTGTACATACCCGTCTGAATTTCAGTGCAAAATGCCCTTCTTTTCTGGTTTGTTGAAAGTTCACAACACATTAGGAGATAGAGCGTGTTTGAAGAAGACTGATGCAGTGTGCGTTTTCCTTTATTTCTTGTGATTTGGGAAACATAATCCGTGATTTTCCACATTGTCTAAGAAACAACATGAGGCTTGCAAGAGATTGAAACAATGCATCCTAAAACTTATTCCAGCAGTGAAAACACACGGTTCTACAAAGACTTGGAAGGAGCAAGCAAAAGAATAGTGGCTGAGTGTCCTTTCAGAGAGAAACACATGCATTTCATCCTGCTGGAGTGAGTTTTCTTGCTGGAATTCATATGCATTTTGTACTGTGCAGAATGTAGCTACCTGCTCGGGGGTTGTGTCATAGATGCACCTTTCCTGTAGGAGCTTATTGGAACTTTCATTGTTTGGCTAAGTTATTTAGGGTTGGTTTTGGAAGGTCTTTCAACTTTGGCCAAATCCGCTTTGTACGAAAGTTTTTCACAGCCCTGTTTCCAAGAGCCCACAAAGAACTGCTGCTTAAAACTCTCCACATGCACATCTCCCATACTGGTGTGCTCGTTTCACTACCTGGATTTTGGTTTCCTCTTCTTTCTTTGAAATTACAAGCCCTCTTTCTGCATGCTACACACACCTTGTAGCAGTTTCAGTTTGCAGCATATTGGTGCTCTTAAAACGCTGAGTAACCTGTGTAGAGTGTGTCAATCTCCAGCACTGAATACACAACTTAGAGCTCCTTTCACCACAGACACGCAAACACATCTTTTTGTAAAAGTCCTACTTCTTTACTCTTGGAAATGTAAGGGTTTCATCGAGAACTTGAAGTCAATCATGCTTTTGCACTCTGCAACCAATAGGAATGAACTCTTGTACATACCCGTCTGAATTTCAGTGCAAAATGCCCTTCTTCTCTGGTTTGTTGAAAGTTCACAACACATTAGGAGATAGAGCGTGTTTGAAGAAGACTGATGCAGTGTGCGTTTTCCTTTATTTCTTGTGATTTGGGAAACATAATCCGTGATTTTCCACATTGTCTAAGAAACAACATGAGGCTTGCAAGAGATTGAAACAATGCATCCTAAAACTTATTCCAGCAGTGAAAACACACGGTTCTACAAAGACTTGGAAGGAGCAAGCAAAAGAATAGTGGCTGAGTGTCCTTTCAGAGAGAAACACATGCATTTCATCCTTCTGGGTGAGTTTTCTTGCTGGAATTCATATGCATTTTGTACTGTGCAGAATGTAGCTACCTGCTCGGGGGTTGTGTCATAGATGCACCTTTCCTGTAGGAGCTTATTGGAACTTTCATTGTTTGGCTAAGTTATTTAGGGTTGGTTTTGGAAGGTCTTTCAACTTTGGCCAAATCCGCTTTGTACGAAAGTTTTTCACAGCCCTGTTTCCAAGAGCCCACAAAGAACTGCTGCTTAAAACTCTCCACATGCACATCTCCCATACTGGTGTGCTCGTTTCACTACCTGGATTTTGGTTTCCTCTTCTTTCTTTGAAATTACAAGCCCTCTTTCTGCATGCTACACACACCTTGTAGCAGTTTCAGTTTGCAGCATATTGGTGCTCTTAAAACGCTGAGTAACCTGTGTAGAGTGTGTCAATCTCCAGCACTGAATACACAACTTAGAGCTCCTTTCACCACAGACACGCAAACACATCTTTTTGTAAAAGTCCTACTTCTTTACTCTTGGAAATGTAAGGGTTTCATCGAGAACTTGAAGTCAATCATGCTTTTGCACTCTGCAACCAATAGGAATGAACTCTTGTACATACCCGTCTGAATTTCAGTGCAAAATGCCCTTCTTTTCTGGTTTGTTGAAAGTTCACAACACATTAGGAGATAGAGCGTGTTTGAAGAAGACTGATGCAGTGTGCGTTTTCCTTTATTTCTTGTGATTTGGGAAACATAATCCGTGATTTTCCACATTGTCTAAGAAACAACATGAGGCTTGCAAGAGATTGAAACAATGCATCCTAAAACTTATTCCAGCAGTGAAAACACACGGTTCTACAAAGACTTGGAAGGAGCAAGCAAAAGAATAGTGGCTGAGAGTTCTTTCAGAGAGAAACACACGTATTTCATCCTTCTGTAGAGACGGTTAGGGTTACGATTGGACCTAGGGTAGGGTTATGTTGAGGGCTAGGGTTAGAGAGACGGTTAGGGTTACGATTGGACCTAGGGTTAGGGTTATGTTGAGGGCTAGGGTTAGAGAGAGGGTTAGGGTTACTTTTGGACCTAGGGTTAGGGTTATGTTGAGGGCTAGGATTAGAGATATGGTTAGGGTTACGATTGGACCTAGGGTTAGGGTTATGTTGAGGGCTAGGGTTAGAGAGAAGGTTAGGGTTACTTTTGGACCTAGGGTTAGGGTTATGTTGAGGGCTAGGGTTAGAGATATGGTTAGGGTTACGATTGGACCTAGGGTTAGGGTTATGTTGAGGGCTAGGGTTAGAGTTCCGGTTAGGGTTACACTTGAACCTAGGGTTAGGGTTATGTTGAGGGCTAGGCTTAGAGAGAAGGTTAGGGTTACAATTGGACCTAGGGTTAGGGTTATGTTGAGGGCTAGGGTTAGAGACCCGTTTAGGGTTACGATTGGACCTAGGGTTAGGGTTATGTTGAGGGCTAGGGTTAGAGAGAAGGTTAGGGTTACTTTTGGACCTAGGGTTAGGGTTATGTTGAGGGCTAGGGTTAGAGATATGGGTAGGGTTACAATTGGACCTAGAGTTAGGGTTATGTTGAGGGCTAGGGTTAGAGATATGGGTAGGGTTACAATTGGACTTAGGGTTAGGGTTATGTATAGGGCTAGGGTTAGAGACCCGTTTAGGGTTACGATTGGACCTAGGGTTAGGGTTATGTTGAGGGCTAGGGTTAGAGATCAGGTTAGGGTTAAGATTGGACCTAGGGTTATAGTGATGTTGAGGGCTAGGGTATTCCAGCAGTGAAAACACACATTTCTATAAAGACTTTGAAGCAGCAAGCTAAAGCCTTGTGGCTGAGTGTTCTTTCATAGAGAAACATGCATTTCATCCTTCTGGAGTGAATTTTCATGCTGGAGTTCATATGCATTTTATACTGTGCAGAATGTAGCTACCTGCTGGGGGTTGTGTCATAGAAGCACCTTTTCTGCAGGAGCTTATTGGAACATTCATTGTTTGGCTAAGTTATTTAGGGTTGGTTTTGGAAGGTCTTTCAACCTTGGTCAAATCCCGCTTCGTACGCAAGTTTTTAATACCGCTGTTTCCAAGTGTCCACAAACAGCTGCTGCTTGAAACTGTCCACATGCACATCTCGTATACTGGTGTGCTCGTTTCACTACCTGGATTTTGGTTTCCTCTTCTTTCTTTGAAATGACAAGTCTTCTTTCAGCATTCTACACACACCTTGTACCAGCTTCAGTTTGAAGCATGTTGGTGCTCTCAAAACGCTGTGTAACCTATGTAGAGTGTGTTACTCTCCAGCACTGAATACACAACTTAGAGCTCCTTTCACCACAGACACGCAAACACATCTTTTTGTGAAAGTCCTACTTCAGGTCCCTTGGAAATGTAAGGGTTTCATGGAGGACATGAAGTCAATCATGCTTTTGCACTCTACTACCAATAGAAATGACCTCTTGTACATGCCTGACTGAGTTTCACTGCAAAATGCCCTTGTTTTCTGGTTTCTTGAATGTTCTCAACACATTAGGAGAAAGAGCGTGTTTGAGCAAGATCTATGCAGTGTGCGTTTCCCTAGATTTCTAGTGATTTGGGAAATATAATCCTTATTTTTCCACATTGTGAAAGAAACATGAGGCTTGCAAGAGATTGAAAAAATGCATCCCAACACGTACTCCAGCGGTGAAAGCACACGTTTCTACAAAGACTTTGAAGTAGCAAGTAAAAGCCAATGGCTGAGTGTTCTTTCAGAGAGAAACATACACATTTCATCCTTCTGGAGTGAATTTTCAGCCTGGAATTCATATGCATTTGTACCATGCAGAATGTAACTACCTGCTCGGGGGTTGTGTCATAGAAGCAACTTTCCTGCAGGAGCTTATTGGAACATTCATTGTTTGGATAACTTCTTTGGGTTGGTTTTGGAAGGTCTTTCAACTTTAGCCAAATCCGCTTTCTTACGAAATTTTTTCACAGCCCTGTTTCCAAGAGCCCACAAAGAACTGCTGCTTAAAACTCTCCACATGCACATCTCCCATACTGGTGTGCTCGTTTCACTACCTGGATTTTGGTTTCCTCTTCTTTCTTTGAAATTACAAGCCCTCTTTCTGCATGCTACACACACCTTGTAGCAGTTTCAGTTTGCAGCATATTGGTGCTCTTAAAACGCTGAGTAACCTGTGTAGAGTGTGTCAATCTCCAGCACTGAATACACAACTTAGAGCTCCTTTCACCACAGACACGCAAACACATTTTTTTCTAAAAGTCCTACTTCTTTACTCTTGGAAATGTAAGGGTTTCATCGAGAACTTGAAGTCAATCATGCTTTTGCACTCTGCAACCAATAGGAATGAACTCTTGTACATACCCGTCTGAATTTCAGTGCAAAATGCCCTTCTTTTCTGGTTTGTTGAAAGTTCACAACACATTAGGAGATAGAGCGTGTTTGAAGAAGACTGATGCAGTGTGCGTTTTCCTTTATTTCTTGTGATTTGGGAAACATAATCCGTGATTTTCCACATTGTCTAACAAACAACATGAGGCTTGCAAGAGATTGAAACAATGCATCCTAAAACTTATTCCAGCAGTGAAAACACACGGTTCTACAAAGACTTGGAAGGAGCAAGCAAAAGAATAGTGGCTGAGTGTCCTTTCAGAGAGAAACACATGCATTTCATCCTGCTGGAGTGAGTTTTCTTGCTGGAATTCATATGCATTTTGTACTGTGCAGAATGTAGCTACCTGCTCGGGGGTTGTGTCATAGATGCACCTTTCCTGTAGGAGCTTATTGGAACTTTCATTGTTTGGCTAAGTTATTTAGGGTTGGTTTTGGAAGGTCTTTCAACTTTGGCCAAATCCGTTTTGTACGAAAGTTTTTCACAGCCCTGTTTCCAAGAGCCCACAAAGAACTGCTGCTTAAAACTCTCCACATGCACATCTCCCATACTGGTGTGCTCGTTTCACTACCTGGATTTTGGTTTCCTCTTCTTTCTTTGAAATTACAAGCCCTCTTTCTGCATGCTACACACACCTTGTAGCAGTTTCAGTTTGCAGCATATTGGTGCTCTTAAAACGCTGAGTAACCTGTGTAGAGTGTGTCAATCTCCAGCACTGAATACACAACTTAGAGCTCCTTTCACCACAGACACGCAAACACATCTTTTTGTAAAAGTCCTACTTCTTTACTCTTGGAAATGTAAGGGTTTCATCGAGAACTTGAAGTCAATCATGCTTTTGCACTCTGCAACCAATAGGAATGAACTCTTGTACATACCCGTCTGAATTTCAGTGCAAAATGCCCTTCTTCTCTGGTTTGTTGAAAGTTCACAACACATTAGGAGATAGAGCGTGTTTGAAGAAGACTGATGCAGTGTGCGTTTTCCTTTATTTCTTGTGATTTGGGAAACATAATCCGTGTTTTTCCACATTGTCTAAGAAACAACATGAGGCTTGCAAGAGATTGAAACAATGCATCCTAAAACTTATTCCAGCAGTGAAAACACACGGTTCTACAAAGACTTGGAAGGAGCAAGCAAAAGAATAGTGGCTGAGTGTCCTTTCAGAGAGAAACACATGCATTTCATCCTTCTGGGTGAGTTTTCTTGCTGGAATTCATATGCATTTTGTACTGTGCAGAATGTAGCTACCTGCTCGGGGGTTGAGTCATAGATGCACCTTTCCTGTAGGAGCTTATTGGAACATTCATTGTTTGGCTAAGTTATTTAGGGTTGGTTTTGGAAGGTCTTTCAACTTTGGCCAAATCCGCTTTGTACGAAAGTTTTTCACAGCCCTGTTTCCAAGAGCCCACAAAGAACTGCTGCTTAAAACTCTCCACATGCACATCTCCCATACTGGTGTGCTCGTTTCACTACCTGGATTTTGGTTTCCTCTTCTTTCTTTGAAATTACAAGCCCTCTTTCTGCATGCTACACACACCTTGTAGCAGTTTCAGTTTGCAGCATATTGGTGCTCTTAAAACGCTGAGTAACCTGTGTAGAGTGTGTCAATCTCCAGCACTGAATACACAACTTAGAGCTCCTTTCACCACAGACACGCAAACACATCTTTTTGTAAAAGTCCTACTTCTTTACTCTTGGAAATGTAAGGGTTTCATCGAGAACTTGAAGTCAATCATGCTTTTGCACTCTGCCACCAATAGGAATGAACTCTTGTACATACCCGTCTGAATTTCAGTGCAAAATGCCCTTCTTTTCTGGTTTGTTGAAAGTTCACAACACATTAGGAGATAGAGCGTGTTTGAAGAAGACTGATGCAGTGTGCGTTTTCCTTTATTTCTTGTGATTTGGGAAACATAATCCGTGATTTTCCACATTGTCTAAGAAACAACATGAGGCTTGCAAGAGATTGAAACAATGCATCCTAAAACTTATTCCAGCAGTGAAAACACACGGTTCTACAAAGACTTGGAAGGAGCAAGCAAAAGAATAGTGGCTGAGTGTCCTTTCAGAGAGAAACACATGCATTTCATCCTTCTGGGTGAGTTTTCTTGCTGGAATTCATATGCATTTTGTACTGTGCAGAATGTAGCTACCTGCTCGGGGGTTGTGTCATAGATGCACCTTTCCTGTAGGAGCTTATTGGAACTTTCATTGTTTGGCTAAGTTATTTAGGGTTGGTTTTGGAAGGTCTTTCAACTTTGGCCAAATCCGCTTTGTACGAAAGTTTTTCACAGCCCTGTTTCCAAGTGTCCACAAAGAGCTGCTGCTTGAAAGTGTCCACATGCACATCTCCCATACTGGTGTGCTCGTTTCACTACCTGGATTTTGGTTTCCTCTTCTTTCTTTGAAATGACAAGTCTTCATTCAGCATGCTACACACAGCTTGTAGCAGTTTCAGTTTGAAGCATGTTGGTGCTCTCAAAACGCTGTGTATCCTGTGTAGAGTGTGTCACTCTACAGCACTGAATACAAAACTTAGAGCTCCTTTCAACACAGACACGCAAACACGTCTTTTTGGGAAAGTCCTAACTCAGGTAAATTGGAAATGTAAGGGTTTCATCGAAAACATGAAGACAATCATGCTTTTGAACTCTGCAACCGAAAGAAATGGCTTTTTGTACATGCCATTCTGAATTTCACTGCAAAATGCCCTTCTTTTCTGGTTTGTTGAAAGTTCAAAACACTTTAGGAAATAGAACGTGTTTGAAGAAGACTGATGCAGTGTGCGTTTTCCTGGATTTCAAGTGATTCGGGATACATACTCCTTGTTTTTCCACATTGTCTAAGAAACAACATGAGGCTTGCAAGAGATTGAAAAAATGCATCCTAAAACTTATGCCTGCAGTGAAAACACACGTTTCGACAAAGACTTGGAAGGAGCAAGCAAAAGAATAGTGGCTGAGAGTTCTTTCAGAGAGAAACACACGTATTTCATCCTTCTGTAGAGACGGTTAGGGTTACGATTGGACCTAGGGTAGGGTTATGTTGAGGGCTAGGGTTAGAGAGACGGTTAGGGTTACGATTGGACCTAGGGTTAGGGTTATGTTGAGGGCTAGGGTTAGAGAGAAGGTTAGGGTTACTTTTGGACCTAGGGTTAGGGTTATGTTGAGGGCTAGGGTTAGAGATATGGTTAGGGTTACGATTGGACCTAGGGTTAGGGTTATGTTGAGGGCTAGGGTTAGAGTTCCGGTTAGGGTTACACTTGAACCTAGGGTTAGGGTTATGTTGAGGGCTAGGCTTAGAGAGAAGGTTAGGGTTACAATTGGACCTAGGGTTAGGGTTATGTTGAGGGCTAGGGTTAGAGACCCGTTTAGGGTTACGATTGGACCTAGGGTTAGGGTTATGTTGAGGGCTAGGGTTAGAGAGAAGGTTAGGGTTACTTTTGGACCTAGGGTTAGGGTTATGTTGAGGGCTAGGGTTAGAGATATGGGTAGGGTTACGATTGGACCTAGGGTTAGGGTTATGTATAGGGCTAGGGTTAGAGATCAGGTTAGGGTTACGTTTGGACCTAGGGTTAGGGTTATGTTGAGGGCTAGGGTTAGAGAGAAGGTTAGGGTTTCAATTGGACCTAGGGTTAGGGTTATGTTGAGGGCTAGGGTTACAGATCCGGTTAGGGTTACGATTGGACCTAGGGTTAGGGTTATGTTTAGGGCTAGGGTTAGAGATCCGGTTAGGGTTACTATTGGACGTAGGGTTAGGGTTATGTTGAGGGCTAGGGTTAGAGATCCGGTTAGTATTACGATTGGACCTAGGGTTAGGGTTATGTTGAGGGCTAGAGTTACAGATCCGGTTAGGGTTACGATTTGACCTAGGGTTAGGGTTATGTTTAGGGCTAGGGTTAGAGATCCGGTTAGGGTTACTATTGGACGTAGGGTTAGGGTTATATTGAGGGCTAGGCTTAGAGATCCGGTTAGGGTTACGGTTGGACCTAGGGTTAGGGTTATGTTGAGGGCTAGGGTTAGAGATCAGGTTAGGGTTAAGATTGGACCTAGGGTTATAGTGATGTTGAGGGCTAGGGTATTCCAGCAGTGAAAACACACATTTCTATAAAGACTTTGAAGCAGCAAGCTAAAGCCTTGTGGCTGAGTGTTCTTTCATAGAGAAACATGCATTTCATCCTTCTGGAGTGAATTTTCATGCTGGAGTTCATATGCATTTTATACTGTGCAGAATGTAGCTACCTGCTGGGGGTTGTGTCATAGAAGCACCTTTTCTGCAGGAGCTTATTGGAACATTCATTGTTTGGCTAAGTTATTTAGGGTTGGTTTTGGAAGGTCTTTCAACCTTGGTCAAATCCCGCTTCGTACGCAAGTTTTTAATACCGCTGTTTCCAAGTGTCCACAAACAGCTGCTGCTTGAAACTGTCCACATGCACATCTCGTATACTGGTGTGCTCGTTTCACTACCTGGATTTTGGTTTCCTCTTCTTTCTTTGAAATGACAAGTCTTCTTTCAGCATTCTACACACACCTTGTACCAGCTTCAGTTTGAAGCATGTTGGTGCTCTCAAAACGCTGTGTAACCTATGTAGAGTGTGTTACTCTCCAGCACTGAATACACAACTTAGAGCTCCTTTCACCACAGACACGCAAACACATCTTTTTGTGAAAGTCCTACTTCAGGTCCCTTGGAAATGTAAGGGTTTCATGGAGGACATGAAGTCAATCATGCTTTTGCACTCTACTACCAATAGAAATGACCTCTTGTACATGCCTGACTGAGTTTCACTGCAAAATGCCCTTGTTTTCTGGTTTCTTGAATGTTCTCAACACATTAGGAGAAAGAGCGTGTTTGAGCAAGATCTATGCAGTGTGCGTTTCCCTAGATTTCTAGTGATTTGGGAAATATAATCCTTATTTTTCCACATTGTGAAAGAAACATGAGGCTTGCAAGAGATTGAAAAAATGCATCCCAACACGTACTCCAGCGGTGAAAGCACACGTTTCTACAAAGACTTTGAAGTAGCAAGTAAAAGCCAATGGCTGAGTGTTCTTTCAGAGAGAAACATACACATTTCATCCTTCTGGAGTGAATTTTCAGCCTGGAATTCATATGCATTTGTACCATGCAGAATGTAACTACCTGCTCGGGGGTTGTGTCATAGAAGCAACTTTCCTGCAGGAGCTTATTGGAACATTCATTGTTTGGATAACTTCTTTGGGTTGGTTTTGGAAGGTCTTTCAACTTTAGCCAAATCCGCTTTCTTACGAAATTTTTTCACAGCCCTGTTTCCAAGAGCCCACAAAGAACTGCTGCTTAAAACTCTCCACATGCACATCTCCCATACTGGTGTGCTCGTTTCACTACCTGGATTTTGGTTTCCTCTTCTTTCTTTGAAATTACAAGCCCTCTTTCTGCATGCTACACACACCTTGTAGCAGTTTCAGTTTGCAGCATATTGGTGCTCTTAAAACGCTGAGTAACCTGTGTAGAGTGTGTCAATCTCCAGCACTGAATACACAACTTAGAGCTCCTTTCACCACAGACACGCAAACACATCTTTTTGTAAAAGTCCTACTTCTTTACTCTTGGAAATGTAAGGGTTTCATCGAGAACTTGAAGTCAATCATGCTTTTGCACTCTGCAACCAATAGGAATGAACTCTTGTACATACCCGTCTGAATTTCAGTGCAAAATGCCCTTCTTTTCTGGTTTGTTGAAAGTTCACAACACATTAGGAGATAGAGCGTGTTTGAAGAAGACTGATGCAGTGTGCGTTTTCCTTTATTTCTTGTGATTTGGGAAACATAATCCGTGATTTTCCACATTGTCTAAGAAACAACATGAGGCTTGCAAGAGATTGAAACAATGCATCCTAAAACTTATTCCAGCAGTGAAAACACACGGTTCTACAAAGACTTGGAAGGAGCAAGCAAAAGAATAGTGGCTGAGTGTCCTTTCAGAGAGAAACACATGCATTTCATCCTTCTGGGTGAGTTTTCTTGCTGGAATTCATATGCATTTTGTACTGTGCAGAATGTAGCTACCTGCTCGGGGGTTGTGTCATAGATGCACCTTTCCTGTAGGAGCTTATTGGAACTTTCATTGTTTGGCTAAGTTATTTAGGGTTGGTTTTGGAAGGTCTTTCAACTTTGGCCAAATCCGCTTTGTACGAAAGTTTTTCACAGCCCTGTTTCCAAGTGTCCACAAAGAGCTGCTGCTTGAAAGTGTCCACATGCACATCTCCCATACTGGTGTGCTCGTTTCACTACCTGGATTTTGGTTTCCTCTTCTTTCTTTGAAATGACAAGTCTTCATTCAGCATGCTACACACAGCTTGTAGCAGTTTCAGTTTGAAGCATGTTGGTGCTCTCAAAACGCTGTGTATCCTGTGTAGAGTGTGTCACTCTACAGCACTGAATACAAAACTTAGAGCTCCTTTCAACACAGACACGCAAACACGTCTTTTTGGGAAAGTCCTAACTCAGGTAAATTGGAAATGTAAGGGTTTCATCGAAAACATGAAGACAATCATGCTTTTGAACTCTGCAACCGAAAGAAATGGCTTTTTGTACATGCCATTCTGAATTTCACTGCAAAATGCCCTTCTTTTCTGGTTTGTTGAAAGTTCAAAACACTTTAGGAAATAGAACGTGTTTGAAGAAGACTGATGCAGTGTGCGTTTTCCTGGATTTCAAGTGATTCGGGATACATACTCCTTGTTTTTCCACATTGTCTAAGAAACAACATGAGGCTTGCAAGAGATTGAAAAAATGCATCCTAAAACTTATGCCTGCAGTGAAAACACACGTTTCGACAAAGACTTGGAAGGAGCAAGCAAAAGAATAGTGGCTGAGAGTTCTTTCAGAGAGAAACACACGTATTTCATCCTTCTGTAGAGACGGTTAGGGTTACGATTGGACCTAGGGTAGGGTTATGTTGAGGGCTAGGGTTAGAGAGACGGTTAGGGTTACGATTGGACCTAGGGTTAGGGTTATGTTGAGGGCTAGGGTTAGAGAGAAGGTTAGGGTTACTTTTGGACCTAGGGTTAGGGTTATGTTGAGGGCTAGGGTTAGAGATATGGTTAGGGTTACGATTGGACCTAGGGTTAGGGTTATGTTGAGGGCTAGGGTTAGAGTTCCGGTTAGGGTTACACTTGAACCTAGGGTTAGGGTTATGTTGAGGGCTAGGCTTAGAGAGAAGGTTAGGGTTACAATTGGACCTAGGGTTAGGGTTATGTTGAGGGCTAGGGTTAGAGACCCGTTTAGGGTTACGATTGGACCTAGGGTTAGGGTTATGTTGAGGGCTAGGGTTAGAGAGAAGGTTAGGGTTACTTTTGGACCTAGGGTTAGGGTTATGTTGAGGGCTAGGGTTAGAGATATGGGTAGGGTTACGATTGGACCTAGGGTTAGGGTTATGTATAGGGCTAGGGTTAGAGATCAGGTTAGGGTTACGTTTGGACCTAGGGTTAGGGTTATGTTGAGGGCTAGGGTTAGAGAGAAGGTTAGGGTTTCAATTGGACCTAGGGTTAGGGTTATGTTGAGGGCTAGGGTTACAGATCCGGTTAGGGTTACGATTGGACCTAGGGTTAGGGTTATGTTTAGGGCTAGGGTTAGAGATCCGGTTAGGGTTACTATTGGACGTAGGGTTAGGGTTATGTTGAGGGCTAGGGTTAGAGATCCGGTTAGTATTACGATTGGACCTAGGGTTAGGGTTATGTTGAGGGCTAGAGTTACAGATCCGGTTAGGGTTACGATTTGACCTAGGGTTAGGGTTATGTTTAGGGCTAGGGTTAGAGATCCGGTTAGGGTTACTATTGGACGTAGGGTTAGGGTTATATTGAGGGCTAGGCTTAGAGATCCGGTTAGGGTTACGGTTGGACCTAGGGTTAGGGTTATGTTGAGGGCTAGGGTTAGAGATCAGGTTAGGGTTAAGATTGGACCTAGGGTTATAGTGATGTTGAGGGCTAGGGTATTCCAGCAGTGAAAACACACATTTCTATAAAGACTTTGAAGCAGCAAGCTAAAGCCTTGTGGCTGAGTGTTCTTTCATAGAGAAACATGCATTTCATCCTTCTGGAGTGAATTTTCATGCTGGAGTTCATATGCATTTTATACTGTGCAGAATGTAGCTACCTGCTGGGGGTTGTGTCATAGAAGCACCTTTTCTGCAGGAGCTTATTGGAACATTCATTGTTTGGCTAAGTTATTTAGGGTTGGTTTTGGAAGGTCTTTCAACCTTGGTCAAATCCCGCTTCGTACGCAAGTTTTTAATACCGCTGTTTCCAAGTGTCCACAAACAGCTGCTGCTTGAAACTGTCCACATGCACATCTCGTATACTGGTGTGCTCGTTTCACTACCTGGATTTTGGTTTCCTCTTCTTTCTTTGAAATGACAAGTCTTCTTTCAGCATTCTACACACACCTTGTACCAGCTTCAGTTTGAAGCATGTTGGTGCTCTCAAAACGCTGTGTAACCTATGTAGAGTGTGTTACTCTCCAGCACTGAATACACAACTTAGAGCTCCTTTCACCACAGACACGCAAACACATCTTTTTGTGAAAGTCCTACTTCAGGTCCCTTGGAAATGTAAGGGTTTCATGGAGGACATGAAGTCAATCATGCTTTTGCACTCTACTACCAATAGAAATGACCTCTTGTACATGCCTGACTGAGTTTCACTGCAAAATGCCCTTGTTTTCTGGTTTCTTGAATGTTCTCAACACATTAGGAGAAAGAGCGTGTTTGAGCAAGATCTATGCAGTGTGCGTTTCCCTAGATTTCTAGTGATTTGGGAAATATAATCCTTATTTTTCCACATTGTGAAAGAAACATGAGGCTTGCAAGAGATTGAAAAAATGCATCCCAACACGTACTCCAGCGGTGAAAGCACACGTTTCTACAAAGACTTTGAAGTAGCAAGTAAAAGCCAATGGCTGAGTGTTCTTTCAGAGAGAAACATACACATTTCATCCTTCTGGAGTGAATTTTCAGCCTGGAATTCATATGCATTTGTACCATGCAGAATGTAACTACCTGCTCGGGGGTTGTGTCATAGAAGCAACTTTCCTGCAGGAGCTTATTGGAACATTCATTGTTTGGATAACTTCTTTGGGTTGGTTTTGGAAGGTCTTTCAACTTTAGCCAAATCCGCTTTCTTACGAAATTTTTTCACAGCCCTGTTTCCAAGAGCCCACAAAGAACTGCTGCTTAAAACTCTCCACATGCACATCTCCCATACTGGTGTGCTCGTTTCACTACCTGGATTTTGGTTTCCTCTTCTTTCTTTGAAATTACAAGCCCTCTTTCTGCATGCTACACACACCTTGTAGCAGTTTCAGTTTGCAGCATATTGGTGCTCTTAAAACGCTGAGTAACCTGTGTAGAGTGTGTCAATCTCCAGCACTGAATACACAACTTAGAGCTCCTTTCACCACAGACACGCAAACACATCTTTTTGTAAAAGTCCTACTTCTTTACTCTTGGAAATGTAAGGGTTTCATCGAGAACTTGAAGTCAATCATGCTTTTGCACTCTGCAACCAATAGGAATGAACTCTTGTACATACCCGTCTGAATTTCAGTGCAAAATGCCCTTCTTTTCTGGTTTGTTGAAAGTTCACAACACATTAGGAGATAGAGCGTGTTTGAAGAAGACTGATGCAGTGTGCGTTTTCCTTTATTTCTTGTGATTTGGGAAACATAATCCGTGATTTTCCACATTGTCTAAGAAACAACATGAGGCTTGCAAGAGATTGAAACAATGCATCCTAAAACTTATTCCAGCAGTGAAAACACACGGTTCTACAAAGACTTGGAAGGAGCAAGCAAAAGAATAGTGGCTGAGTGTCCTTTCAGAGAGAAACACATGCATTTCATCCTGCTGGAGTGAGTTTTCTTGCTGGAATTCATATGCATTTTGTACTGTGCAGAATGTAGCTACCTGCTCGGGGGTTGTGTCATAGATGCACCTTTCCTGTAGGAGCTTATTGGAACTTTCATTGTTTGGCTAAGTTATTTAGGGTTGGTTTTGGAAGGTCTTTCAACTTTGGCCAAATCCGTTTTGTACGAAAGTTTTTCACAGCCCTGTTTCCAAGAGCCCACAAAGAACTGCTGCTTAAAACTCTCCACATGCACATCTCCCATACTGGTGTGCTCGTTTCACTACCTGGATTTTGGTTTCCTCTTCTTTCTTTGAAATTACAAGCCCTCTTTCTGCATGCTACACACACCTTGTAGCAGTTTCAGTTTGCAGCATATTGGTGCTCTTAAAACGCTGAGTAACCTGTGTAGAGTGTGTCAATCTCCAGCACTGAATACACAACTTAGAGCTCCTTTCACCACAGACACGCAAACACATCTTTTTGTAAAAGTCCTACTTCTTTACTCTTGGAAATGTAAGGGTTTCATCGAGAACTTGAAGTCAATCATGCTTTTGCACTCTGCAACCAATAGGAATGAACTCTTGTACATACCCGTCTGAATTTCAGTGCAAAATGCCCTTCTTTTCTGGTTTGTTGAAAGTTCACAACACATTAGGAGATAGAGCGTGTTTGAAGAAGACTGATGCAGTGTGCGTTTTCCTTTATTTCTTGTGATTTGGGAAACATAATCCGTGATTTTCAACATTGTCTAAGAAACAACATGAGGCTTGCAAGAGATTGAAACAATGCATCCTAAAACTTATTCCAGCAGTGAAAACACACGGTTCTACAAAGACTTGGAAGGAGCAAGCAAAAGAATAGTGGCTGAGAGTTCTTTCAGAGAGAAACACACGTATTTCATCCTTCTGTAGAGACGGTTAGGGTTACGATTGGACCTAGGGTAGGGTTATGTTGAGGGCTAGGGTTAGAGAGACGGTTAGGGTTACGATTGGACCTAGGGTTAGGGTTATGTTGAGGGCTAGGGTTAGAGAGAAGGTTAGGGTTACTTTTGGACCTAGGGTTAGGGTTATGTTGAGGGCTAGGGTTAGAGATATGGGTAGGGTTACGATTGGACCTAGGGTTAGGGTTATGTATACGGCTAGGGTTAGAGATCAGGTTAGGGTTACGTTTGGACCTAGGGTTAGGGTTATGTTGAGGGCTAGGGTTAGAGAGAAGGTTAGGGTTTCAATTGGACCTAGTGTTAGGGTTATGTTGAGGGCTAGGGTTACAGATCCGGTTAGGGTTACGATTGGACCTAGGGTTAGGGTTATGTTTAGGGCTAGGGTTAGAGATCCGGTTAGGGTTACTATTGGACATAGGGTTAGGGTTATGTTGAGGGTTAGGGTTAGAGATCCGGTTAGTATTACGATTGGACCTAGGGTTAGGGTTATGTTGAGGGCTAGAGTTACAGATCCGGTTAGGGTTACGATTTGACCTAGGGTTAGGGTTATGTTTAGGGCTAGGGTTAGAGATCCGGTTAGGGTTACTATTGGACGTAGGCTTAGGGTTATATTGAGGGCTAGGCTTAGAGATCCGGTTAGGGTTACTATTGGACGTAGGCTTAGGGTTATATTGAGGGCTAGGCTTAGAGATCCGGTTAGGGTTACTATTGGACGTAGGTTTAGGGTTATATTGAGGGCTAGGCTTAGAGATCCGGTTAGGGTTACGGTTGGACCTAGGGTTAGGGTTATGTTGAGGGCTAGGGTTAGAGATCAGGTTAGGGTTAAGATTGGACTTAGGGTTATAGTGATGTTGAGGGCTAGGGTATTCCAGCAGTCAAAACACACATTTCTATAAAGACTTTGAAGCAGCAAGCTAAAGCCTTGTGGCTGAGTGTTCTTTCATAGAGAAACATGCATTTCATCCTTCTGGAGTGAATTTTCATGCTGGAGTTCATATGCATTTTATACTGTGCAGAATGTAGCTACCTGCTGGGGGTTGTGTCATAGAAGCACCTTTTCTGCAGGAGCTTATTGGAACATTCATTGTTTGGCTAAGTTATTTAGGGTTGGTTTTGGAAGGTCTTTCAACCTTGGTCAAATCCCGCTTCGTACGCAAGTTTTTAATAGCGCTGTTTCCAAGTGTCCACAAACAGCTGCTGCTTGAAACTGTCCACATGCACATCTCGTATACTGGTGTGCTCGTTTCACTACCTGGATTTTGGTTTCCTCTTCTTTCTTTGAAATGACAAGTCTTCTTTCAGCATTCTACACACACCTTGTACCAGCTTCAGTTTGAAGCATGTTGGTGCTCTCAAAACGCTGTGTAACCTATGTAGAGTGTGTTACTCTCCAGCACTGAATACACAACTTAGAGCTCCTTTCACCACAGACACGCAAACACATCTTTTTGTGAAAGTCCTACTTCAGGTCCCTTGGAAATGTAAGGGTTTCATGGAGGACATGAAGTCAATCATGCTTTTGCACTCTACTACCAATAGAAATGACCTCTTGTACATGCCTGACTGAGTTTCACTGCAAAATGCCCTTGTTTTCTGGTTTCTTGAATGTTCTCAACACATTAGGAGAAAGAGCGTGTTTGAGCAAGATCTATGCAGTGTGCGTTTCCCTAGATTTCTAGTGATTTGGGAAATATAATCCTTATTTTTCCACATTGTGAAAGAAACATGAGGCTTGCAAGAGATTGAAAAAATGCATCCCAACACGTACTCCAGCGGTGAAAGCACACGTTTCTACAAAGACTTTGAAGTAGCAAGTAAAAGCCAATGGCTGAGTGTTCTTTCAGAGAGAAACATACACATTTCATCCTTCTGGAGTGAATTTTCAGCCTGGAATTCATATGCATTTGTACCATGCAGAATGTAACTACCTGCTCGGGGGTTGTGTCATAGAAGCAACTTTCCTGCAGGAGCTTATTGGAACATTCATTGTTTGGATAACTTCTTTGGGTTGGTTTTGGAAGGTCTTTCAACTTTAGCCAAATCCGCTTTCTTACGAAATTTTTTCACAGCCCTGTTTCCAAGAGCCCACAAAGAACTGCTGCTTAAAACTCTCCACATGCACATCTCCCATACTGGTGTGCTCGTTTCACTACCTGGATTTTGGTTTCCTCTTCTTTCTTTGAAATTACAAGCCCTCTTTCTGCATGCTACACACACCTTGTAGCAGTTTCAGTTTGCAGCATATTGGTGCTCTTAAAACGCTGAGTAACCTGTGTAGAGTGTGTCAATCTCCAGCACTGAATACACAACTTAGAGCTCCTTTCACCACAGACACGCAAACACATCTTTTTGTAAAAGTCCTACTTCTTTACTCTTGGAAATGTAAGGGTTTCATCGAGAACTTGAAGTCAATCATGCTTTTGCACTCTGCAACCAATAGGAATGAACTCTTGTACATACCCGTCTGAATTTCAGTGCAAAATGCCCTTCTTTTCTGGTTTGTTGAAAGTTCACAACACATTAGGAGATAGAGCGTGTTTGAAGAAGACTGATGCAGTGTGCGTTTTCCTTTATTTCTTGTGATTTGGGAAACATAATCCGTGATTTTCCACATTGTCTAAGAAACAACATGAGGCTTGCAAGAGATTGAAACAATGCATCCTAAAACTTATTCCAGCAGTGAAAACACACGGTTCTACAAAGACTTGGAAGGAGCAAGCAAAAGAATAGTGGCTGAGTGTCCTTTCAGAGAGAAACACATGCATTTCATCCTGCTGGAGTGAGTTTTCTTGCTGGAATTCATATGCATTTTGTACTGTGCAGAATGTAGCTACCTGCTCGGGGGTTGTGTCATAGATGCACCTTTCCTGTAGGAGCTTATTGGAACTTTCATTGTTTGGCTAAGTTATTTAGGGTTGGTTTTGGAAGGTCTTTCAACTTTGGCCAAATCCGTTTTGTACGAAAGTTTTTCACAGCCCTGTTTCCAAGAGCCCACAAAGAACTGCTGCTTAAAACTCTCCACATGCACATCTCCCATACTGGTGTGCTCGTTTCACTACCTGGATTTTGGTTTCCTCTTCTTTCTTTGAAATTACAAGCCCTCTTTCTGCATGCTACACACACCTTGTAGCAGTTTCAGTTTGCAGCATATTGGTGCTCTTAAAACGCTGAGTAACCTGTGTAGAGTGTGTCAATCTCCAGCACTGAATACACAACTTAGAGCTCCTTTCACCACAGACACGCAAACACATCTTTTTGTAAAAGTCCTACTTCTTTACTCTTGGAAATGTAAGGGTTTCATCGAGAACTTGAAGTCAATCATGCTTTTGCACTCTGCAACCAATAGGAATGAACTCTTGTACATACCCGTCTGAATTTCAGTGCAAAATGCCCTTCTTCTCTGGTTTGTTGAAAGTTCACAACACATTAGGAGATAGAGCGTGTTTGAGGAAGACTGATGCAGTGTGCGTTTTCCTTTATTTCTTGTGATTTGGGAAACATAATCCGTGATTTTCCACATTGTCTAAGAAACAACATGAGGCTTGCAAGAGATTGAAACAATGCATCCTAAAACTTATTCCAGCAGTGAAAACACACGGTTCTACAAAGACTTGGAAGGAGCAAGCAAAAGAATAGTGGCTGAGTGTCCTTTCAGAGAGAAACACATGCATTTCATCCTTCTGGGTGAGTTTTCTTGCTGGAATTCATATGCATTTTGTACTGTGCAGAATGTAGCTACCTGCTCGGGGGTTGTGTCATAGATGCACCTTTCCTGTAGGAGCTTATTGGAACTTTCATTGTTTGGCTAAGTTATTTAGGGTTGGTTTTGGAAGGTCTTTCAACTTTGGCCAAATCCGTTTTGTACGAAAGTTTTTCACAGCCCTGTTTCCAAGAGCCCACAAAGAACTGCTGCTTAAAACTCTCCACATGCACATCTCCCATACTGGTGTGCTCGTTTCACTACCTGGATTTTGGTTTCCTCTTCTTTCTTTGAAATTACAAGCCCTCTTTCTGCATGCTACACACACCTTGTAGCAGTTTCAGTTTGCAGCATATTGGTGCTCTTAAAACGCTGAGTAACCTGTGTAGAGTGTGTCAATCTCCAGCACTGAATACACAACTTAGAGCTCCTTTCACCACAGACACGCAAACACATCTTTTTGTAAAAGTCCTACTTCTTTACTCTTGGAAATGTAAGGGTTTCATCGAGAACTTGAAGTCAATCATGCTTTTGCACTCTGCAACCAATAGGAATGAACTCTTGTACATACCCGTCTGAATTTCAGTGCAAAATGCCCTTCTTTTCTGGTTTGTTGAAAGTTCACAACACATTAGGAGATAGAGCGTGTTTGAAGAAGACTGATGCAGTGTGCGTTTTCCTTTATTTCTTGTGATTTGGGAAACATAATCCGTGATTTTCCACATTGTCTAAGAAACAACATGAGGCTTGCAAGAGATTGAAACAATGCATCCTAAAACTTATTCCAGCAGTGAAAACACACGGTTCTACAAAGACTTGGAAGGAGCAAGCAAAAGAATAGTGGCTGAGTGTCCTTTCAGAGAGAAACACATGCATTTCATCCTGCTGGAGTGAGTTTTCTTGCTGGAATTCATATGCATTTTGTACTGTGCAGAATGTAGCTACCTGCTCGGGGGTTGTGTCATAGATGCACCTTTCCTGTAGGAGCTTATTGGAACTTTCATTGTTTGGCTAAGTTATTTAGGGTTGGTTTTGGAAGGTCTTTCAACTTTGGCCAAATCCGTTTTGTACGAAAGTTTTTCACAGCCCTGTTTCCAAGAGCCCACAAAGAACTGCTGCTTAAAACTCTCCACATGCACATCTCCCATACTGGTGTGCTCGTTTCACTACCTGGATTTTGGTTTCCTCTTCTTTCTTTGAAATTACAAGCCCTCTTTCTGCATGCTACACACACCTTGTAGCAGTTTCAGTTTGCAGCATATTGGTGCTCTTAAAACGCTGAGTAACCTGTGTAGAGTGTGTCAATCTCCAGCACTGAATACACAACTTAGAGCTCCTTTCACCACAGACACGCAAACACATCTTTTTGTAAAAGTCCTACTTCTTTACTCTTGGAAATGTAAGGGTTTCATCGAGAACTTGAAGTCAATCATGCTTTTGCACTCTGCAACCAATAGGAATGAACTCTTGTACATACCCGTCTGAATTTCAGTGCAAAATGCCCTTCTTCTCTGGTTTGTTGAAAGTTCACAACACATTAGGAGATAGAGCGTGTTTGAGGAAGACTGATGCAGTGTGCGTTTTCCTTTATTTCTTGTGATTTGGGAAACATAATCCGTGATTTTCCACATTGTCTAAGAAACAACATGAGGCTTGCAAGAGATTGAAACAATGCATCCTAAAACTTATTCCAGCAGTGAAAACACACGGTTCTACAAAGACTTGGAAGGAGCAAGCAAAAGAATAGTGGCTGAGTGTCCTTTCAGAGAGAAACACATGCATTTCATCCTTCTGGGTGAGTTTTCTTGCTGGAATTCATATGCATTTTGTACTGTGCAGAATGTAGCTACCTGCTCGGGGGTTGTGTCATAGATGCACCTTTCCTGTAGGAGCTTATTGGAACTTTCATTGTTTGGCTAAGTTATTTAGGGTTGGTTTTGGAAGGTCTTTCAACTTTGGCCAAATCCGTTTTGTACGAAAGTTTTTCACAGCCCTGTTTCCAAGAGCCCACAAAGAACTGCTGCTTAAAACTCTCCACATGCACATCTCCCATACTGGTGTGCTCGTTTCACTACCTGGATTTTGGTTTCCTCTTCTTTCTTTGAAATTACAAGCCCTCTTTCTGCATGCTACACACACCTTGTAGCAGTTTCAGTTTGCAGCATATTGGTGCTCTTAAAACGCTGAGTAACCTGTGTAGAGTGTGTCAATCTCCAGCACTGAATACACAACTTAGAGCTCCTTTCACCACAGACACGCAAACACATCTTTTTGTAAAAGTCCTACTTCTTTACTCTTGGAAATGTAAGGGTTTCATCGAGAACTTGAAGTCAATCATGCTTTTGCACTCTGCAACCAATAGGAATGAACTCTTGTACATACCCGTCTGAATTTCAGTGCAAAATGCCCTTCTTTTCTGGTTTGTTGAAAGTTCACAACACATTAGGAGATAGAGCGTGTTTGAAGAAGACTGATGCAGTGTGCGTTTTCCTTTATTTCTTGTGATTTGGGAAACATAATCCGTGATTTTCCACATTGTCTAAGAAACAACATGAGGCTTGCAAGAGATTGAAACAATGCATCCTAAAACTTATTCCAGCAGTGAAAACACACGGTTCTACAAAGACTTGGAAGGAGCAAGCAAAAGAATAGTGGCTGAGTGTCCTTTCAGAGAGAAACACATGCATTTCATCCTTCTGGGTGAGTTTTCTTGCTGGAATTCATATGCATTTTGTACTGTGCAGAATGTAGCTACCTGCTCGGGGGTTGTGTCATAGATGCACCTTTCCTGTAGGAGCTTATTGGAACTTTCATTGTTTGGCTAAGTTATTTAGGGTTGGTTTTGGAAGGTCTTTCAACTTTGGCCAAATCCGCTTTGTACGAAAGTTTTTCACAGCCCTGTTTCCAAGTGTCCACAAAGAGCTGCTGCTTGAAAGTGTCCACATGCACATCTCCCATACTGGTGTGCTCGTTTCACTACCTGGATTTTGGTTTCCTCTTCTTTCTTTGAAATGACAAGTCTTCATTCAGCATGCTACACACAGCTTGTAGCAGTTTCAGTTTGAAGCATGTTGGTGCTCTCAAAACGCTGTGTATCCTGTGTAGAGTGTGTCACTCTACAGCACTGAATACACAACTTAGAGCTCCTTTCAACACAGACACGCAAACACGTCTTTTTGGGAAAGTCCTAACTCAGGTAAATTGGAAATGTAAGGGTTTCATCGAAAACATGAAGACAATCATGCTTTTGAACTCTGCAACCGAAAGAAATGGCTTTTTGTACATGCCATTCTGAATTTCACTGCAAAATGCCCTTCTTTTCTGGTTTGTTGAAAGTTCAAAACACTTTAGGAAATAGAACGTGTTTGAAGAAGACTGATGCAGTGTGCGTTTTCCTGGATTTCAAGTGATTCGGGATACATACTCCTTGTTTTTCCACATTGTCTAAGAAACAACATGAGGCTTGCAAGAGATTGAAAAAATGCATCCTAAAACTTATGCCTGCAGTGAAAACACACGTTTCTACAAAGACTTGGAAGGAGCAAGCAAAAGAATAGTGGCTGAGAGTTCTTTCAGAGAGAAACACACGTATTTCATCCTTCTGTAGAGACGGTTAGGGTTACGATTGGACCTAGGGTAGGGTTATGTTGAGGGCTAGGGTTAGAGAGACGGTTAGGGTTACGATTGGACCTAGGGTTAGGGTTATGTTGAGGGCTAGGGTTAGAGAGAAGGTTAGGGTTACTTTTGGACCTAGGGTTAGGGTTATGTTGAGGGCTAGGGTTAGAGATATGGTTAGGGTTACGATTGGACCTAGGGTTAGGGTTATGTTGAGGGCTAGGGTTAGAGAGAAGGTTAGGGTTACTTTTGGACCTAGGGTTAGGGTTATGTTGAGGGCTAGGGTTAGAGATATGGTTAGGGTTACGATTGGACCTAGGGTTAGGGTTATGTTGAGGGCTAGGGTTAGAGTTCCGGTTAGGGTTACACTTGAACCTAGGGTTAGGGTTATGTTGAGGGCTAGGCTTAGAGAGAAGGTTAGGGTTACAATTGGACCTAGGGTTAGGGTTATGTTGAGGGCTAGGGTTAGAGACCCGTTTAGGGTTACGATTGGACCTAGGGTTAGGGTTATGTTGAGGGCTAGGGTTAGAGAGAAGGTTAGGGTTACTTTTGGACCTAGGGTTAGGGTTATGTTGAGGGCTAGGGTTAGAGATATGGGTAGGGTTACAATTGGACCTAGGGTTAGGGTTATGTATAGGGCTAGGGTTAGAGATCAGGTTAGGGTTACGTTTGGACCTAGGGTTAGGGTTATGTTGAGGGCTAGGGTTAGAGAGAAGGTTAGGGTTTCAATTGGACCTAGGGTTAGGGTTATGTTGAGGGTTAGGGTTACAGATCCGGTTAGGGTTCCGATTTGACCTAGGGTTAGTGTTATGTATAGGGCTAGGGTTAGAGATCCGGTTAGGGTTACTATTGGACGTAGGGTTAGGGTTATGTTGAGGGCTAGGGTTAGAGATCCGGTTAGTATTACGATTGGACCTAGGGTTAGGGTTATGTTGAGGGCTAGAGTTACAGATCCGGTTAGGGTTACGATTTGACCTAGGGTTAGGGTTATGTTTAGGGCTAGGGTTAGAGATCCGGTTAGGGTTACTATTGGACGTAGGGTTAGGGTTATATTGAGGGCTAGGCTTAGAGATCCGGTTAGGGTTACGGTTGGACCTAGGGTTAGGGTTATGTTGAGGGCTAGGGTTAGAGATCAGGTTAGGGTTAAGATTGGACCTAGGGTTATAGTGATGTTGAGGGCTAGGGTATTCCAGCAGTGAAAACACACATTTCTATAAAGACTTTGAAGCAGCAAGCTAAAGCCTTGTGGCTGAGTGTTCTTTCATAGAGAAACATGCATTTCATCCTTCTGGAGTGAATTTTCATGCTGGAGTTCATATGCATTTTATACTGTGCAGAATGTAGCTACCTGCTGGGGGTTGTGTCATAGAAGCACCTTTTCTGCAGGAGCTTATTGGAACATTCATTGTTTGGCTAAGTTATTTAGGGTTGGTTTTGGAAGGTCTTTCAACCTTGGTCAAATCCCGCTTCGTACGCAAGTTTTTAATACCGCTGTTTCCAAGTGTCCACAAACAGCTGCTGCTTGAAACTGTCCACATGCACATCTCGTATACTGGTGTGCTCGTTTCACTACCTGGATTTTGGTTTCCTCTTCTTTCTTTGAAATGACAAGTCTTCATTCAGCATTCTACACACACCTTGTACCAGCTTCAGTTTGAAGCATATTGGTGCTCTTAAAACGCTGAGTAACCTATGTAGAGTGTGTTACTCTCCAGCACTGAATACACAACTTAGAGCTCCTTTCACCACAGACACGCAAACACATCTTTTTGTGAAAGTCCTACTTCAGGTCCCTTGGAAATGTAAGGGTTTCATGGAGGACATGAAGTCAATCATGCTTTTGCACTCTACTACCAATAGAAATGACCTCTTGTACATGCCTGACTGAGTTTCACTGCAAAATGCCCTTGTTTTCTGGTTTCTTGAATGTTCTCAACCCATTAGGAGAAAGAGCGTGTTTGAGCAAGATCTATGCAGTGTGCGTTTCCCTAGATTTCAAGTGATTTGGGAAATATAATCCTTATTTTTCCACATTGTGAAAGAAACATGAGGCTTGCAAGAGATTGAAAAAATGCATCCCAACACGTACTCCAGCGGTGAAAGCACACGTTTCTACAAAGACTTGGAAGGAGCAAGTAAAAGCCAATGGCTGAGTGTTCTTTCAGAGAGAAACATACACATTTCATCCTTCTGGAGTGAATTTTCAGCCTGGAATTCATATGCATTTGTACCGTGCAGAATGTAACTACCTGCTCGGGGGGTGTGTCATAGAAGCAACTTTCCTGCAGGAGCTTATTGGAACATTCATTGTTTGGCTAACTTCTTTGGGTTGGTTTTGGAAGGTCTTTCAACTTTAGCCAAATCCGCTTTCTTACGAAATTTTTTCACAGCCCTGTTTCCAAGAGCCCACAAAGAACTGCTGCTTAAAACTCTCCACATGCACATCTCCCATACTGGTGTGCTCGTTTCACTACCTGGATTTTGGTTTCCTCTTCTTTCTTTGAAATTACAAGCCCTCTTTCTGCATGCTACACACACCTTGTAGCAGTTTCAGTTTGCAGCATATTGGTGCTCTTAAAACGCTGAGTAACCTGTGTAGAGTGTGTCAATCTCCAGCACTGAATACACAACTTAGAGCTCCTTTCACCACAGACACGCAAACACATCTTTTTGTAAAAGTCCTACTTCTTTACTCTTGGAAATGTAAGGGTTTCATCGAGAACTTGAAGTCAATCATGCTTTTGCACTCTGCAACCAATAGGAATGAACTCTTGTACATACCCGTCTGAATTTCAGTGCAAAATGCCCTTCTTCTCTGGTTTGTTGAAAGTTCACAACACATTAGGAGATAGAGCGTGTTTGAGGAAGACTGATGCAGTGTGCGTTTTCCTTTATTTCTTGTGATTTGGGAAACATAATCCGTGATTTTCCACATTGTCTAAGAAACAACATGAGGCTTGCAAGAGATTGAAACAATGCATCCTAAAACTTATTCCAGCAGTGAAAACACACGGTTCTACAAAGACTTGGAAGGAGCAAGCAAAAGAATAGTGGCTGAGTGTCCTTTCAGAGAGAAACACATGCATTTCATCCTTCTGGGTGAGTTTTCTTGCTGGAATTCATATGCATTTTGTACTGTGCAGAATGTAGCTACCTGCTCGGGGGTTGTGTCATAGATGCACCTTTCCTGTAGGAGCTTATTGGAACTTTCATTGTTTGGCTAAGTTATTTAGGGTTGGTTTTGGAAGGTCTTTCAACTTTGGCCAAATCCGTTTTGTACGAAAGTTTTTCACAGCCCTGTTTCCAAGAGCCCACAAAGAACTGCTGCTTAAAACTCTCCACATGCACATCTCCCATACTGGTGTGCTCGTTTCACTACCTGGATTTTGGTTTCCTCTTCTTTCTTTGAAATTACAAGCCCTCTTTCTGCATGCTACACACACCTTGTAGCAGTTTCAGTTTGCAGCATATTGGTGCTCTTAAAACGCTGAGTAACCTGTGTAGAGTGTGTCAATCTCCAGCACTGAATACACAACTTAGAGCTCCTTTCACCACAGACACGCAAACACATCTTTTTGTAAAAGTCCTACTTCTTTACTCTTGGAAATGTAAGGGTTTCATCGAGAACTTGAAGTCAATCATGCTTTTGCACTCTGCAACCAATAGGAATGAACTCTTGTACATACCCGTCTGAATTTCAGTGCAAAATGCCCTTCTTTTCTGGTTTGTTGAAAGTTCACAACACATTAGGAGATAGAGCGTGTTTGAAGAAGACTGATGCAGTGTGCGTTTTCCTTTATTTCTTGTGATTTGGGAAACATAATCCGTGATTTTCCACATTGTCTAAGAAACAACATGAGGCTTGCAAGAGATTGAAACAATGCATCCTAAAACTTATTCCAGCAGTGAAAACACACGGTTCTACAAAGACTTGGAAGGAGCAAGCAAAAGAATAGTGGCTGAGTGTCCTTTCAGAGAGAAACACATGCATTTCATCCTTCTGGGTGAGTTTTCTTGCTGGAATTCATATGCATTTTGTACTGTGCAGAATGTAGCTACCTGCTCGGGGGTTGTGTCATAGATGCACCTTTCCTGTAGGAGCTTATTGGAACTTTCATTGTTTGGCTAAGTTATTTAGGGTTGGTTTTGGAAGGTCTTTCAACTTTGGCCAAATCCGCTTTGTACGAAAGTTTTTCACAGCCCTGTTTCCAAGTGTCCACAAAGAGCTGCTGCTTGAAAGTGTCCACATGCACATCTCCCATACTGGTGTGCTCGTTTCACTACCTGGATTTTGGTTTCCTCTTCTTTCTTTGAAATGACAAGTCTTCATTCAGCATGCTACACACAGCTTGTAGCAGTTTCAGTTTGAAGCATGTTGGTGCTCTCAAAACGCTGTGTATCCTGTGTAGAGTGTGTCACTCTACAGCACTGAATACACAACTTAGAGCTCCTTTCAACACAGACACGCAAACACGTCTTTTTGGGAAAGTCCTAACTCAGGTAAATTGGAAATGTAAGGGTTTCATCGAAAACATGAAGACAATCATGCTTTTGAACTCTGCAACCGAAAGAAATGGCTTTTTGTACATGCCATTCTGAATTTCACTGCAAAATGCCCTTCTTTTCTGGTTTGTTGAAAGTTCAAAACACTTTAGGAAATAGAACGTGTTTGAAGAAGACTGATGCAGTGTGCGTTTTCCTGGATTTCAAGTGATTCGGGATACATACTCCTTGTTTTTCCACATTGTCTAAGAAACAACATGAGGCTTGCAAGAGATTGAAAAAATGCATCCTAAAACTTATGCCTGCAGTGAAAACACACGTTTCTACAAAGACTTGGAAGGAGCAAGCAAAAGAATAGTGGCTGAGAGTTCTTTCAGAGAGAAACACACGTATTTCATCCTTCTGTAGAGACGGTTAGGGTTACGATTGGACCTAGGGTAGGGTTATGTTGAGGGCTAGGGTTAGAGAGACGGTTAGGGTTACGATTGGACCTAGGGTTAGGGTTATGTTGAGGGCTAGGGTTAGAGAGAAGGTTAGGGTTACTTTTGGACCTAGGGTTAGGGTTATGTTGAGGGCTAGGGTTAGAGATATGGTTAGGGTTACGATTGGACCTAGGGTTAGGGTTATGTTGAGGGCTAGGGTTAGAGAGAAGGTTAGGGTTACTTTTGGACCTAGGGTTAGGGTTATGTTGAGGGCTAGGGTTAGAGATATGGTTAGGGTTACGATTGGACCTAGGGTTAGGGTTATGTTGAGGGCTAGGGTTAGAGTTCCGGTTAGGGTTACACTTGAACCTAGGGTTAGGGTTATGTTGAGGGCTAGGCTTAGAGAGAAGGTTAGGGTTACAATTGGACCTAGGGTTAGGGTTATGTTGAGGGCTAGGGTTAGAGACCCGTTTAGGGTTACGATTGGACCTAGGGTTAGGGTTATGTTGAGGGCTAGGGTTAGAGAGAAGGTTAGGGTTACTTTTGGACCTAGGGTTAGGGTTATGTTGAGGGCTAGGGTTAGAGATATGGGTAGGGTTACAATTGGACCTAGGGTTAGGGTTATGTATAGGGCTAGGGTTAGAGATCAGGTTAGGGTTACGTTTGGACCTAGGGTTAGGGTTATGTTGAGGGCTAGGGTTAGAGAGAAGGTTAGGGTTTCAATTGGACCTAGGGTTAGGGTTATGTTGAGGGTTAGGGTTACAGATCCGGTTAGGGTTCCGATTTGACCTAGGGTTAGTGTTATGTATAGGGCTAGGGTTAGAGATCCGGTTAGGGTTACTATTGGACGTAGGGTTAGGGTTATGTTGAGGGCTAGGGTTAGAGATCCGGTTAGTATTACGATTGGACCTAGGGTTAGGGTTATGTTGAGGGCTAGAGTTACAGATCCGGTTAGGGTTACGATTTGACCTAGGGTTAGGGTTATGTTTAGGGCTAGGGTTAGAGATCCGGTTAGGGTTACTATTGGACGTAGGGTTAGGGTTATATTGAGGGCTAGGCTTAGAGATCCGGTTAGGGTTACGGTTGGACCTAGGGTTAGGGTTATGTTGAGGGCTAGGGTTAGAGATCAGGTTAGGGTTAAGATTGGACCTAGGGTTATAGTGATGTTGAGGGCTAGGGTATTCCAGCAGTGAAAACACACATTTCTATAAAGACTTTGAAGCAGCAAGCTAAAGCCTTGTGGCTGAGTGTTCTTTCATAGAGAAACATGCATTTCATCCTTCTGGAGTGAATTTTCATGCTGGAGTTCATATGCATTTTATACTGTGCAGAATGTAGCTACCTGCTGGGGGTTGTGTCATAGAAGCACCTTTTCTGCAGGAGCTTATTGGAACATTCATTGTTTGGCTAAGTTATTTAGGGTTGGTTTTGGAAGGTCTTTCAACCTTGGTCAAATCCCGCTTCGTACGCAAGTTTTTAATACCGCTGTTTCCAAGTGTCCACAAACAGCTGCTGCTTGAAACTGTCCACATGCACATCTCGTATACTGGTGTGCTCGTTTCACTACCTGGATTTTGGTTTCCTCTTCTTTCTTTGAAATGACAAGTCTTCATTCAGCATTCTACACACACCTTGTACCAGCTTCAGTTTGAAGCATATTGGTGCTCTTAAAACGCTGAGTAACCTATGTAGAGTGTGTTACTCTCCAGCACTGAATACACAACTTAGAGCTCCTTTCACCACAGACACGCAAACACATCTTTTTGTGAAAGTCCTACTTCAGGTCCCTTGGAAATGTAAGGGTTTCATGGAGGACATGAAGTCAATCATGCTTTTGCACTCTACTACCAATAGAAATGACCTCTTGTACATGCCTGACTGAGTTTCACTGCAAAATGCCCTTGTTTTCTGGTTTCTTGAATGTTCTCAACCCATTAGGAGAAAGAGCGTGTTTGAGCAAGATCTATGCAGTGTGCGTTTCCCTAGATTTCAAGTGATTTGGGAAATATAATCCTTATTTTTCCACATTGTGAAAGAAACATGAGGCTTGCAAGAGATTGAAAAAATGCATCCCAACACGTACTCCAGCGGTGAAAGCACACGTTTCTACAAAGACTTGGAAGGAGCAAGTAAAAGCCAATGGCTGAGTGTTCTTTCAGAGAGAAACATACACATTTCATCCTTCTGGAGTGAATTTTCAGCCTGGAATTCATATGCATTTGTACCGTGCAGAATGTAACTACCTGCTCGGGGGGTGTGTCATAGAAGCAACTTTCCTGCAGGAGCTTATTGGAACATTCATTGTTTGGCTAACTTCTTTGGGTTGGTTTTGGAAGGTCTTTCAACTTTAGCCAAATCCGCTTTCTTACGAAATTTTTTCACAGCCCTGTTTCCAAGAGCCCACAAAGAACTGCTGCTTAAAACTCTCCACATGCACATCTCCCATACTGGTGTGCTCGTTTCACTACCTGGATTTTGGTTTCCTCTTCTTTCTTTGAAATTACAAGCCCTCTTTCTGCATGCTACACACACCTTGTAGCAGTTTCAGTTTGCAGCATATTGGTGCTCTTAAAACGCTGAGTAACCTGTGTAGAGTGTGTCAATCTCCAGCACTGAATACACAACTTAGAGCTCCTTTCACCACAGACACGCAAACACATCTTTTTGTAAAAGTCCTACTTCTTTACTCTTGGAAATGTAAGGGTTTCATCGAGAACTTGAAGTCAATCATGCTTTTGCACTCTGCAACCAATAGGAATGAACTCTTGTACATACCCGTCTGAATTTCAGTGCAAAATGCCCTTCTTTTCTGGTTTGTTGAAAGTTCACAACACATTAGGAGATAGAGCGTGTTTGAAGAAGACTGATGCAGTGTGCGTTTTCCTTTATTTCTTGTGATTTGGGAAACATAATCCGTGATTTTCCACATTGTCTAAGAAACAACATGAGGCTTGCAAGAGATTGAAACAATGCATCCTAAAACTTATTCCAGCAGTGAAAACACACGGTTCTACAAAGACTTGGAAGGAGCAAGCAAAAGAATAGTGGCTGAGTGTCCTTTCAGAGAGAAACACATGCATTTCATCCTTCTGGGTGAGTTTTCTTGCTGGAATTCATATGCATTTTGTACTGTGCAGAATGTAGCTACCTGCTCGGGGGTTGTGTCATAGATGCACCTTTCCTGTAGGAGCTTATTGGAACTTTCATTGTTTGGCTAAGTTATTTAGGGTTGGTTTTGGAAGGTCTTTCAACCTTGGCCAAATCCGCTTTGTACGAAAGTTTTTCACTGCCCTGTTTCCAAGTGTCCACAAAGAGCTGCTGCTTGAAAGTGTCCACATGCACATCTCCCATACTGGTGTGCTCGTTTCACTACCTGGATTTTGGTTTCCTCTTCTTTCTTTGAAATGACAAGTCTTCATTCAGCATGCTACACACAGCTTGTAGCAGTTTCAGTTTGAAGCATGTTGGTGCTCTCAAAACGCTGTGTATCCTGTGTAGAGTGTGTCACTCTACAGCACTGAATACACAACTTAGAGCTCCTTTCAACACAGACACGCAAACACGTCTTTTTGGGAAAGTCCTAACTCAGGTAAATTGGAAATGTAAGGGTTTCATCGAAAACATGAAGACAATCATGCTTTTGAACTCTGCAACCGAAAGAAATGGCTTTTTGTACATGCCATTCTGAATTTCACTGCAAAATGCCCTTCTTTTCTGGTTTGTTGAAAGTTCAAAACACTTTAGGAAATAGAACGTGTTTGAAGAAGACTGATGCAGTGTGCGTTTTCCTGGATTTCAAGTGATTCGGGATACATACTCCTTGTTTTTCCACATTGTCTAAGAAACAACATGAGGCTTGCAAGAGATTGAAAAAATGCATCCTAAAACTTATGCCTGCAGTGAAAACACACGTTTCTACAAAGACTTGGAAGGAGCAAGCAAAAGAATAGTGGCTGAGAGTTCTTTCAGAGAGAAACACACGTATTTCATCCTTCTGTAGAGACGGTTAGGGTTACGATTGGACCTAGGGTAGGGTTATGTTGAGGGCTAGGGTTAGAGAGACGGTTAGGGTTACGATTGGACCTAGGGTTAGGGTTATGTTGAGGGCTAGGGTTAGAGAGAAGGTTAGGGTTACTTTTGGACCTAGGGTTAGGGTTATGTTGAGGGCTAGGGTTAGAGATATGGTTAGGGTTACGATTGGACCTAGGGTTAGGGTTATGTTGAGGGCTAGGGTTAGAGAGAAGGTTAGGGTTACTTTTGGACCTAGGGTTAGGGTTATGTTGAGGGCTAGGGTTAGAGATATGGTTAGGGTTACGATTGGACCTAGGGTTAGGGTTATGTTGAGGGCTAGGGTTAGAGTTCCGGTTAGGGTTACACTTGAACCTAGGGTTAGGGTTATGTTGAGGGCTAGGCTTAGAGAGAAGGTTAGGGTTACAATTGGACCTAGGGTTAGGGTTATGTTGAGGGCTAGGGTTAGAGACCCGTTTAGGGTTACGATTGGACCTAGGGTTAGGGTTATGTTGAGGGCTAGGGTTAGAGAGAAGGTTAGGGTTACTTTTGGACCTAGGGTTAGGGTTATGTTGAGGGCTAGGGTTAGAGATATGGGTAGGGTTACAATTGGACCTAGGGTTAGGGTTATGTATAGGGCTAGGGTTAGAGATCAGGTTAGGGTTACGTTTGGACCTAGGGTTAGGGTTATGTTGAGGGCTAGGGTTAGAGAGAAGGTTAGGGTTTCAATTGGACCTAGGGTTAGGGTTATGTTGAGGGTTAGGGTTACAGATCCGGTTAGGGTTCCGATTGGACCTAGGGTTAGGGTTATGTATAGGGCTAGGGTTAGAGATCCGGTTAGGGTTACTATTGGACGTAGGGTTAGGGTTATGTTGAGGGCTAGGGTTAGAGATCCGGTTAGTATTACGATTGGACCTAGGGTTAGGGTTATGTTGAGGGCTAGAGTTACAGATCCGGTTAGGGTTACGATTTGACCTAGGGTTAGGGTTATGTTTAGGGCTAGGGTTAGAGATCCGGTTAGGGTTACTATTGGACGTAGGGTTAGGGTTATATTGAGGGCTAGGCTTAGAGATCCGGTTAGGGTTACGGTTGGACCTAGGGTTAGGGTTATGTTGAGGGCTAGGGTTAGAGATCAGGTTAGGGTTAAGATTGGACCTAGGGTTATAGTGATGTTGAGGGCTAGGGTATTCCAGCAGTGAAAACACACATTTCTATAAAGACTTTGAAGCAGCAAGCTAAAGCCTTGTGGCTGAGTGTTCTTTCATAGAGAAACATGCATTTCATCCTTCTGGAGTGAATTTTCATGCTGGAGTTCATATGCATTTTATACTGTGCAGAATGTAGCTACCTGCTGGGGGTTGTGTCATAGAAGCACCTTTTCTGCAGGAGCTTATTGGAACATTCATTGTTTGGCTAAGTTATTTAGGGTTGGTTTTGGAAGGTCTTTCAACCTTGGTCAAATCCCGCTTCGTACGCAAGTGTTTAATACCGCTGTTTCCAAGTGTCCACAAACAGCTGCTGCTTGAAACTGTCCACATGCACATCTCGTATACTGGTGTGCTCGTTTCACTACCTGGATTTTGGTTTCCTCTTCTTTCTTTGAAATGACAAGTCTTCATTCAGCATTCTACACACACCTTGTACCAGCTTCAGTTTGAAGCATGTTGGTGCTCTCAAAGCGCTGTGTAACCTATGTAGAGTGTGTTACTCTCCAGCACTGAATACACAACTTAGAGCTCCTTTCACCACAGACACGCAAACACATCTTTTTGTGAAAGTCCTACTTCAGGTCCCTTGGAAATGTAAGGGTTTCATGGAGGACATGAAGTCAATCATGCTTTTGCACTCTACTACCAATAGAAATGACCTCTTGTACATGCCTGACTGAGTTTCACTGCAAAATGCCCTTGTTTTCTGGTTTCTTGAATGTTCTCAACACATTAGGAGAAAGAGCGTGTTTGAGCAAGATCTATGCAGTGTGCGTTTCCCTAGATTTCTAGTGATTTGGGAAATATAATCCTTATTTTTCCACATTGTGAAAGAAACATGAGGCTTGCAAGAGATTGAAAAAATGCATCCCAACACGTACTCTAGTGGTGAAAGCACACGTTTCTACAAAGACTTTGAAGTAGCAAGTAAAAGCCAATGGCTGAGTGTTATTTCAGAGAGAAACATACACATTTCATCCTTCTGGAGTGAATTTTCAGCCTGGAATTCATATGCATTTGTACCGTGCAGAATGTAACTACCTGCTCGGGGGTTGTGTCATAGAAGCAACTTTCCTGCAGGAGCTTATTGGAACATTCATTGTTTGGCTAACTTCTTTGGGTTGGTTTTGGAAGGTCTTTCAACTTTAGCCAAATCCGCTTTCTTACGAAATTTTTTCACAGCCCTGTTTCCAAGAGCCCACAAAGAACTGCTGCTTAAAACTCTCCACATGCACATCTCCCATACTGGTGTGCTCGTTTCACTACCTGGATTTTGGTTTCCTCTTCTTTCTTTGAAATTACAAGCCCTCTTTCTGCATGCTACACACACCTTGTAGCAGTTTCAGTTTGCAGCATATTGGTGCTCTTAAAACGCTGAGTAACCTGTGTAGAGTGTGTCAATCTCCAGCACTGAATACACAACTTAGAGCTCCTTTCACCACAGACACGCAAACACATCTTTTTGTAAAAGTCCTACTTCTTTACTCTTGGAAATGTAAGGGTTTCATCGAGAACTTGAAGTCAATCATGCTTTTGCACTCTGCAACCAATAGGAATGAACTCTTGTACATACCCGTCTGAATTTCAGTGCAAAATGCCCTTCTTTTCTGGTTTGTTGAAAGTTCACAACACATTAGGAGATAGAGCGTGTTTGAAGAAGACTGATGCAGTGTGCGTTTTCCTTTATTTCTTGTGATTTGGGAAACATAATCCGTGATTTTCCACATTGTCTAAGAAACAACATGAGGCTTGCAAGAGATTGAAACAATGCATCCTAAAACTTATTCCAGCAGTGAAAACACACGGTTCTACAAAGACTTGGAAGGAGCAAGCAAAAGAATAGTGGCTGAGTGTCCTTTCAGAGAGAAACACATGCATTTCATCCTTCTGGGTGAGTTTTCTTGCTGGAATTCATATGCATTTTGTACTGTGCAGAATGTAGCTACCTGCTCGGGGGTTGTGTCATAGATGCACCTTTCTTGTAGGAGCTTATTGGAACTTTCATTGTTTGGCTAAGTTATTTAGGGTTGGTTTTGGAAGGTCTTTCAACTTTGGCCAAATCCGCTTTGTACGAAAGTTTTTCACAGCCCTGTTTCCAAGTGTCCACAAAGAGCTGCTGCTTGAAAGTGTCCACATGCACATCTCCCATACTGGTGTGCTCGTTTCACTACCTGGATTTTGGTTTCCTCTTCTTTCTTTGAAATGACAAGTCTTCATTCAGCATGCTACACACAGCTTGTAGCAGTTTCAGTTTGAAGCATGTTGGTGCTCTCAAAACGCTGTGTATCCTGTGTAGAGTGTGGCACTCTACAGCACTGAATACACAACTTAGAGCTCCTTTCAACACAGACAAGCAAACACGTCTTTTTGGGAAAGTCCTAACTCAGGTAAATTGGAAATGTAAGGGTTTCATCGAAAACATGAAGACAATCATGCTTTTGAACTCTGCAACCGAAAGAAATGGCTTTTTGTACATGCCATTCTGAATTTCACTGCAAAATGCCCTTCTTTTCTGGTTTGTTGAAAGTTCAAAACACTTTAGGAAATAGAACGTGTTTGAAGAAGACTGATGCAGTGTGCGTTTTCCTGGATTTCAAGTGATTCGGGATACATACTCCTTGTTTTTCCACATTGTCTAAGAAACAACATGAGGCTTGCAAGAGATTGAAAAAATGCATCCTAAAACTTATGCCTGCAGTGAAAACACACGTTTCTACAAAGACTTGGAAGGAGCAAGCAAAAGAATAGTGGCTGAGAGTTCTTTCAGAGAGAAACACACGTATTTCATCCTTCTGTAGAGACGGTTAGGGTTACGATTGGACCTAGGGTAGGGTTATGTTGAGGGCTAGGGTTAGAGAGACGGTTAGGGTTACGATTGGACCTAGGGTTAGGTTTATGTTGAGGGCTAGGGTTACAGAGAAGGTTAGGGTTACTTTTGGACCTAGGGTTAGGGTTATGTTGAGGGCTAGGGTTAGAGATATGGTTAGGGTTACGATTGGACCTAGGGTTAGGGTTATGTTGAGGGCTAGGGTTAGAGAGAAGGTTAGGGTTACTTTTGGACCTAGGGTTAGGGTTATGTTGAGGGCTAGGGTTAGAGATATGGTTAGGGTTACGATTGGACCTAGGGTTAGGGTTATGTTGAGGGCTAGGGTTAGAGTTCCGGTTAGGGTTACACTTGAACCTAGGGTTAGGGTTATGTTGAGGGCTAGGCTTAGAGAGAAGGTTAGGGTTACAATTGGACCTAGGGTTAGGGTTATGTTGAGGGCTAGGGTTAGAGACCCGTTTAGGGTTACGATTGGACCTAGGGTTAGGGTTATGTTGAGGGCTAGGGTTAGAGATATGGGTAGGGTTACAATTGGACTTAGGGTTAGGGTTATGTATAGGGCTAGGGTTAGAGATCAGGTTAGGGTTACGTTTGGACCTAGGGTTAGGGTTATGTTGAGGGCTAGGGTTAGAGAGAAGGTTAGGGTTTCAATTGGACCTAGGGTTAGGGTTATGTTGAGGGTTAGGGTTACAGATCCGGTTAGTGTTCCGATTGGACCTAGGGTTAGGGTTATGTATAGGGCTAGGGTTAGAGATCCGGTTAGGGTTACTATTGGACGTAGGGTTAGGGTTATGTTGAGGGCTAGGGTTAGAGATCCGGTTAGTATTACGATTGGACCTAGGGTTAGGGTTATGTTGAGGGCTAGAGTTACAGATCCGGTTAGGGTTACGATTTGACCTAGGGTTAGGGTTATGTTTAGGGCTAGGGTTAGAGATCCGGTTAGGGTTACTATTGGACGTAGGGTTAGGGTTATATTGAGGGCTAGGCTTAGAGATCCGGTTAGGGTTACGGTTGGACCTAGGGTTAGGGTTATGTTGAGGGCTAGGGTTAGAGATCAGGTTAGGGTTAAGATTGGACCTAGGGTTATAGTGATGTTGAGGGCTAGGGTATTCCAGCAGTGAAAACACACATTTCTATAAAGACTTTGAAGCAGCAAGCTAAAGCCTTGTGGCTGAGTGTTCTTTCATAGAGAAACATGCATTTCATCCTTCTGGAGTGAATTTTCATGCTGGAGTTCATATGCATTTTATACTGTGCAGAATGTAGCTACCTGCTGGGGGTTGTGTCATAGAAGCAGCTTTTCTGCAGGAGCTTATTGGAACATTCATTGTTTGGCTAAGTTATTTAGGGTTGGTTTTGGAAGGTCTTTCAACCTTGGTCAAATCCCGCTTCGTACGCAAGTTTTTAATACCGCTGTTTCCAAGTGTCCACAAACAGCTGCTGCTTGAAACTGTCCACATGCACATCTCGTATACTGGTGTGCTCGTTTCACTACCTGGATTTTGGTTTCCTCTTCTTTCTTTGAAATGACAAGTCTTCATTCAGCATTCTACACACACCTTGTACCAGCTTCAATTTGAAGCATGTTGGTGCTCTCAAAGCGCTGTGTACCCTATGTAGAGTGTGTTACTCTCCAGCACTGAATACACAACTTAGAGCTCCTTTCACCACAGACACGCAAACACATCTTTTTGTGAAAGTCCTACTTCAGGTCCCTTGGAAATGTAAGGGTTTCATGGAGGACATGAAGTCAATCATGCTTTTGCACTCTACTACCAATAGAAATGACCTCTTGTACATGCCTGACTGAGTTTCACTGCAAAATGCCCTTGTTTTCTGGTTTCTTGAATGTTCTCAACCCATTAGGAGAAAGAGCGTGTTTGAGCAAGATCTATGCAGTGTGCGTTTCCCTAGATTTCAAGTGATTTGGGAAATATAATCCTTATTTTTCCACATTGTGAAAGAAACATGAGGCTTGCAAGAGATTGAAAAAATGCATCCCAACACGTACTCCAGCGGTGAAAGCACACGTTTCTACAAAGACTTGGAAGGAGCAAGTAAAAGCCAATGGCTGAGTGTTTTTTCAGAGAGAAACATACACATTTCATCCTTCTGGAGTGAATTTTCAGCCTGGAATTCATATGCATTTGTACCGTGCAGAATGTAACTACCTGCTCGGGGGTTGTGTCATAGAAGCAACTTTCCTGCAGGAGCTTATTGGAACATTCATTGTTTGGCTAACTTCTTTGGGTTGGTTTTGGAAGGTCTTTCAACTTTAGCCAAATCCGCTTTCTTACGAAATTTTTTCACAGCCCTGTTTCCAAGAGCCCACAAAGAACTGCTGCTTAAAACTCTCCACATGCACATCTCCCATACTGGTGTGCTCGTTTCACTACCTGGATTTTGGTTTCCTCTTCTTTCTTTGAAATTACAAGCCCTCTTTCTGCATGCTACACACACCTTGTAGCAGTTTCAGTTTGCAGCATATTGGTGCTCTTAAAACGCTGAGTAACCTGTGTAGAGTGTGTCAATCTCCAGCACTGAATACACAACTTAGAGCTCCTTTCACCACAGACACGCAAACACATCTTTTTGTAAAAGTCCTACTTCTTTACTCTTGGAAATGTAAGGGTTTCATCGAGAACTTGAAGTCAATCATGCTTTTGCACTCTGCAACCAATAGGAATGAACTCTTGTCCATACCCGTCTGAATTTCAGTGCAAAATGCCCTTCTTCTCTGGTTTGTTGAAAGTTCACAACACATTAGGAGATAGAGCGTGTTTGAAGAAGACTGATGCAGTGTGCGTTTTCCTTTATTTCTTGTGATTTGGGAAACATAATCCGTGATTTTCCACATTGTCTAAGAAACAACATGAGGCTTGCAAGAGATTGAAACAATGCATCCTAAAACTTATTCCAGCAGTGAAAACACACGGTTCTACAAAGACTTGGAAGGAGCAAGCAAAAGAATAGTGGCTGAGTGTCCTTTCAGAGAGAAACACATGCATTTCATCCTTCTGGGTGAGTTTTCTTGCTGGAATTCATATGCATTTTGTACTGTGCAGAATGTAGCTACCTGCTCGGGGGTTGTGTCATAGATGCACCTTTCCTGTAGGAGCTTATTGGAACTTTCATTGTTTGGCTAAGTTATTTAGGGTTGGTTTTGGAAGGTCTTTCAACTTTGGCCAAATCCGCTTTGTACGAAAGTTTTTCACAGCCCTGTTTCCAAGTGTCCACAAAGAGCTGCTGCTTGAAAGTGTCCACATGCACATCTCCCATACTGGTGTGCTCGTTTCACTACCTGGATTTTGGTTTCCTCTTCTTTCTTTGAAATGACAAGTCTTCATTCAGCATGCTACACACAGCTTGTAGCAGTTTCAGTTTGAAGCATGTTGGTGCTCTCAAAACGCTGTGTATCCTGTGTAGAGTGTGTCACTCTACAGCACTGAATACACAACTTTGAGCTCCTTTCAACACAGACACGCAAACACGTCTTTTTGGGAAAGTCCTAACTCAGGTAAATTGGAAATGTAAGGGTTTCATCGAAAACATGAAGACAATCATGCTTTTGAACTCTGCAACCGAAAGAAATGGTTTTTGTACATGCCATTCTGAATTTCACTGCAAAATGCCCTTCTTTTCTGGTTTGTTGAAAGTTCAAAACACTTTAGGAAATAGAACGTGTTTGAAGAAGACTGATGCAGTGTGCGTTTTCCTGGATTTCAAGTGATTCTGGATACATACTCCTTGTTTTTCCACATTGTCTAAGAAACAACATGAGGCTTGCAAGAGATTGAAAAAATGCATCCTAAAACTTATGCCTGCAGTGAAAACACACGTTTCTACAAAGACTTGGAAGGAGCAAGCAAAAGAATAGTGGCTGAGAGTTCTTTCAGAGAGAAACACACGTATTTCATCCTTCTGTAGAGACGGTTAGGGTTACGATTGGACCTAGGGTAGGGTTATGTTGAGGGCTAGGGTTAGAGAGACGGTTAGGGTTACGATTGGACCTAGGGTTAGGTTTATGTTGAGGGCTAGGGTTACAGAGAAGGTTAGGGTTACTTTTGGACCTAGGGTTAGGGTTATGTTGAGGGCTAGGGTTAGAGATATGGTTAGGGTTACGATTGGACCTAGGGTTAGGGTTATGTTGAGGGCTAGGGTTAGAGAGAAGGTTAGGGTTACTTTTGGACCTAGGGTTAGGGTTATGTTGAGGGCTAGGGTTAGAGATATGGTTAGGGTTACGATTGGACCTAGGGTTAGGGTTATGTTGAGGGCTAGGGTTAGAGTTCCGGTTAGGGTTACACTTGAACCTAGGGTTAGGGTTATGTTGAGGGCTAGGCTTAGAGAGAAGGTTAGGGTTACAATTGGACCTAGGGTTAGGGTTATGTTGAGGGCTAGGGTTAGAGACCCGTTTAGGGTTACGATTGGACCTAGGGTTAGGGTTATGTTGAGGGCTAGGGTTAGAGAGAAGGTTAGGGTTACTTTTGGACCTAGGGTTAGGGTTATGTTGAGGGCTAGGGTTAGAGATATTGGTAGGGTTACAATTGGACTTAGGGTTAGGGTTATGTATAGGGCTAGGGTTAGAGATCAGGTTAGGGTTACGTTTGGACCTAGGGTTAGGGTTATGTTGAGGGCTAGGGTTAGAGAGAAGGTTAGGGTTTCAATTGGACCTAGGGTTAGGGTTATGTTGAGGGTTAGGGTTACAGATCCGGTTAGGGTTCCGATTGGACCTAGGGTTAGGGTTATGTATAGGGCTAGGGTTAGAGATCCGGTTAGGGTTACTATTGGACGTAGGGTTAGGGTTATGTTGAGGGCTAGGGTTAGAGATCCGGTTAGTATTACGATTGGACCTAGGGTTAGGGTTATGTTGAGGGCTAGAGTTACAGATCCGGTTAGGGTTACGATTTGACCTAGGGTTAGGGTTATGTTGAGGGCTAGGGTTAGAGATATGGTTAGGGTTACGATTGGACCTAGGGTTAGGGTTATGTTGAGGGCTAGGGTTAGAGATATGGTTAGGGTTACGATTGGACCTAGGGTTAGGGTTATGTTGAGGGCTAGGGTTAGAGTTCCGGTTAGGGTTACACTTGAACCTAGGGTTAGGGTTATGTTGAGGGCTAGGCTTAGAGAGAAGGTTAGGGTTACAATTGGACCTAGGGTTAGGGTTATGTTGAGGGCTAGGGTTAGAGACCCGTTTAGGGTTACGATTGGACCTAGGGTTAGGGTTATGTTGAGGGCTAGGGTTAGAGAGAAGGTTAGGGTTTCAATTGGACCTAGGGTTAGGGTTATGTTGAGGGTTAGGCTTACAGATCCGGTTAGGTTTACGATTGGACCTAGGGTTAGGGTTATGTATAGGGCTAGGGTTAGAGATCCGGTTAGGGTTACTATTGGACGTAGGGTTAGGGTTATGTTGAGGGCTAGGGTTAGAGATCCGGTTAGTATTACGATTGGACCTAGGGTTAGGGTTATGTTGAGGGCTAGGGTTAGAGATCCGGTTATGCTTACGATTGCACCTAGGGTTAGGGTTATGTTGAGGGCTAGAGTTACAGATCCGGTTAGGGTTACGATTTGACCTAGGGTTAGGGTTATGTTTAGGGCTAGGGTTAGAGATCCGGTTAGGGTTACTATTGGACGTAGGGTTAGGGTTATATTGAGGGCTAGGCTTAGAGATCCGGTTAGGGTTACGGTTGGACCTAGGGTTAGGGTTATGTTGAGGGCTAGGGTTAGAGATCAGGTTAGGGTTAAGATTGGACCTAGGGTTATAGTGATGTTGAGGGCTAGGGTATTCCAGCAGTGAAAACACACATTTCTATAAAGACTTTGAAGCAGGAAGCTAAAGCCTTGTGGCTGAGTGTTCTTTCATAGAGAAACATGCATTTCATCCTTCTGGAGTGAATTTTCATGCTGGAGTTCATATGCATTTTATACTGTGCAGAATGTAGCTACCTGCTGGGGGTTGTGTCATAGAAGCACCTTTTCTGCAGGAGCTTATTGGAACATTCATTGTTTGGCTAAGTTATTTAGGGTTGGTTTTGGAAGGTCTTTCAACCTTGGTCAAATCCCGCTTCGTACGCAAGTTTTTAATACCGCTGTTTCCAAGTGTCCACAAACAGCTGCTGCTTGAAACTGTCCACATGCACATCTCGTATACTGGTGTGCTCGTTTCACTACCTGGATTTTGGTTTCCTCTTCTTTCTTTGAAATGACAAGTCTTCATTCAGCATTCTACACACACCTTGTACCAGCTTCAGTTTGAAGCATGTTGGTGCTCTCAAAGCGCTGTGTAACCTATGTAGAGTGTGTTACTCTCCAGCACTGAATACACAACTTAGAGCTCCTTTCACCACAGACACGCAAACACATCTTTTTGTGAAAGTCCTACTTCAGGTCCCTTGGAAATGTAAGGGTTTCATGGAGGACATGAAGTCAATCATGCTTTTGCACTCTACTACCAATAGAAATGACCTCTTGTACATGCCTGACTGAGTTTCACTGCAAAATGCCCTTGTTTTCTGGTTTCTTGAATGTTCTCAACACATTAGGAGAAAGAGCGTGTTTGAGCAAGATCTATGCAGTGTGCGTTTCCCTAGATTTCTAGTGATTTGGGAAATATAATCCTTATTTTTCCACATTGTGAAAGAAACATGAGGCTTGCAAGAGATTGAAAAAATGCATCCCAACACGTACTCTAGTGGTGAAAGCACACGTTTCTACAAAGACTTTGAAGTAGCAAGTAAAAGCCAATGGCTGAGTGTTCTTTCAGAGAGAAACATACACATTTCATCCTTCTGGAGTGAATTTTCAGCCTGGAATTCATATGCATTTGTACCGTGCAGAATGTAACTACCTGCTCGGGGGTTGTGTCATAGAAGCAACTTTCCTGCAGGAGCTTAGTGGAACATTCATTGTTTGGCTAACTTCTTTGGGTTGGTTTTGGAAGGTCTTTCAACTTTAGCCAAATCCGCTTTCTTACGAAATTTTTTCACAGCCCTGTTTCCAAGAGCCCACAAAGAACTGCTGCTTAAAACTCTCCACATGCACATCTCCCATACTGGTGTGCTCGTTTCACTACCTGGATTTTGGTTTCCTCTTCTTTCTTTGAAATTACAAGCCCTCTTTCTGCATGCTACACACACCTTGTAGCAGTTTCAGTTTGCAGCATATTGGTGCTCTTAAAACGCTGAGTAACCTGTGTAGAGTGTGTCAATCTCCAGCACTGAATACACAACTTAGAGCTCCTTTCACCACAGACACGCAAACACATCTTTTTGTAAAAGTCCTACTTCTTTACTCTTGGAAATGTAAGGGTTTCATCGAGAACTTGAAGTCAATCATGCTTTTGCACTCTGCAACCAATAGGAATGAACTCTTGTACATACCCGTCTGAATTTCAGTGCAAAATGCCCTTCTTTTCTGGTTTGTTGAAAGTTCACAACACATTAGGAGATAGAGCGTGTTTGAAGAAGACTGATGCAGTGTGCGTTTTCCTTTATTTCTTGTGATTTGGGAAACATAATCCGTGATTTTCCACATTGTCTAAGAAACAACATGAGGCTTGCAAGAGATTGAAACAATGCATCCTAAAACTTATTCCAGCAGTGAAAACACACGGTTCTACAAAGACTTGGAAGGAGCAAGCAAAAGAATAGTGGCTGAGTGTCCTTTCAGAGAGAAACACATGCATTTCATCCTTCTGGGTGAGTTTTCTTGCTGGAATTCATATGCATTTTGTACTGTGCAGAATGTAGCTACCTGCTCGGGGGTTGTGTCATAGATGCACCTTTCCTGTAGGAGCTTATTGGAACTTTCATTGTTTGGCTAAGTTATTTAGGGTTGGTTTTGGAAGGTCTTTCAACTTTGGCCAAATCCGCTTTGTACGAAAGTTTTTCACAGCCCTGTTTCCAAGTGTCCACAAAGAGCTGCTGCTTGAAAGTGTCCACATGCACATCTCCCATACTGGTGTGCTCGTTTCACTACCTGGATTTTGGTTTCCTCTTCTTTCTTTGAAATGACAAGTCTTCGTTCAGCATGCTACACACAGCTTGTAGCAGTTTCAGTTTGAAGCATGTTGGTGCTCTCAAAACGCTGTGTATCCTGTGTAGAGTGTGTCACTCTACAGCACTGAATACACAACTTAGAGCTCCTTTCAACACAGACAAGCAAACACGTCTTTTTGGGAAAGTCCTAACTCAGGTAAATTGGAAATGTAAGGGTTTCATCGAAAACATGAAGACAATCATGCTTTTGAACTCTGCAACCGAAAGAAATGGCTTTTTGTACATGCCATTCTGAATTTCACTGCAAAATGCCCTTCTTTTCTGGTTTGTTGAAAGTTCAAAACACTTTAGGAAATAGAACGTGTTTGAAGAAGACTGATGCAGTGTGCGTTTTCCTGGATTTCAAGTGATTCGGGATACATACTCCTTGTTTTTCCACATTGTCTAAGAAACAACATGAGGCTTGCAAGAGATTGAAAAAATGCATCCTAAAACTTATGCCTGCAGTGAAAACACACGTTTCTACAAAGACTTGGAAGGAGCAAGCAAAAGAATAGTGGCTGAGAGTTCTTTCAGAGAGAAACACACGTATTTCATCCTTCCGTAGAGACGGTTAGGGTTACGATTGGACCTAGGGTAGGGTTATGTTGAGGGCTAGGGTTAGAGAGACGGTTAGGGTTACGATTGGACCTAGGGTTAGGGTTATGTTGAGGGCTAGGGTTAGAGAGAAGGTTAGGGTTACTTTTGGACCTAGGGTTAGGGTTATGTTGAGGGCTAGGGTTAGAGATATGGTTAGGGTTACGATTGGACCTAGGGTTAGGGTTATGTTGAGGGCTAGGGTTAGAGAGAAGGTTAGGGTTACTTTTGGACCTAGGGTTAGGGTTATGTTGAGGGCTAGGGTTAGAGATATGGTTAGGGTTACGATTGGACCTAGGGTTAGGGTTATGTTGAGGGCTAGGGTTAGAGTTCCGGTTAGGGTTACACTTGAACCTAGGGTTAGGGTTATGTTGAGGGCTAGGCTTAGAGAGAAGGTTAGGGTTACAATTGGACCTAGGGTTAGGGTTATGTTGAGGGCTAGGGTTAGAGACCCGTTTAGGGTTACGATTGGACCTAGGGTTAGGGTTATGTTGAGGGCTAGGGTTAGAGAGAAGGTTAGGGTTTCAATTGGACCTAGGGTTAGGGTTATGTTGAGGGTTAGGGTTACAGATCCGGTTAGGTTTACGATTGGACCTAGGGTTAGGGTTATGTATAGGGCTAGGGTTAGAGATCCGGTTAGGGTTACTATTGGACGTAGGGTTAGGGTTATGTTGAGGGCTAGGGTTAGAGATCCGGTTAGTATTACGATTGGACCTAGGGTTAGGGTTATGTTGAGGGCTAGAGTTACAGATCCGGTTAGGGTTACGATTGGACCTAGGGTTAGGGTTATGTGTAGGGCTAGGGTTAGAGATCCGGTTAGGGTTACTATTGGACGTAGGGTTAGGGTTATATTGAGGGCTAGGCTTAGAGATCCGGTTAGGGTTACGGTTGGACCTAGAGTTAGGGTTATGTTGAGGGCTAGGGTTAGAGATCAGGTTAGGGTTAAGATTGGACCTAGGGTTATAGTGATGTTGAGGGCTAGGGTATTCCAGCAGTGAAAACACACATTTCTATAAAGACTTTGAAGCAGCAAGCTAAAGCCTTGTGGCTGAGTGTTCTTTCATAGAGAAACATGCATTTCATCCTTCTGGAGTGAATTTTCATGCTGGAGTTCATATGCATTTTATACTGTGCAGAATGTAGCTACCTGCTGGGGGTTGTGTCATAGAAGCACCTTTTCTGCAGGAGCTTATTGGAACATTCATTGTTTGGCTAAGTTATTTAGGGTTGGTTTTGGAAGGTCTTTCAACCTTGGTCAAATCCCGCTTCGTACGCAAGTTTTTAATACCGCTGTTTCCAAGTGTCCACAAACAGCTGCTGCTTGAAACTGTCCACATGCACATCTCGTATACTGGTGTGCTCGTTTCACTACCTGGATTTTGGTTTCCTCTTCTTTCTTTGAAATGACAAGTCTTCATTCAGCATTCTACACACACCTTGTACCAGCTTCAGTTTGAAGCATGTTGGTGCTCTCAAAGCGCTGTGTAACCTATGTAGAGTGTGTTACTCTCCAGCACTGAATACACAACTTAGAGCTCCTTTCACCACAGACACGCAAACACATCTTTTTGTGAAAGTCCTACTTCAGGTCCCTTGGAAATGTAAGGGTTTCATGGAGGACATGAAGTCAATCATGCTTTTGCACTCTACTACCAATAGAAATGACCTCTTGTACATGCCTGACTGAGTTTCACTGCAAAATGCCCTTGTTTTCTGGTTTCTTGAATGTTCTCAACACATTAGGAGAAAGAGCGTGTTTGAGCAAGATCTATGCAGTGTGCGTTTCCCTAGATTTCAAGTGATTTGGGAAATATAATCCTTATTTTTCCACATTGTGAAAGAAACATGAGGCTTGCAAGAGATTGAAAAAATGCATCCCAACACGTACTCCAGCGGTGAAAGCACACGTTTCTACAAAGACTTGGAAGGAGCAAGTAAAAGCCAATGGCTGAGTGTTTTTTCAGAGAGAAACATACACATTTCATCCTTCTGGAGTGAATTTTCAGCCTGGAATTCATATGCATTTGTACCGTGCAGAATGTAACTACCTGCTCGGGGGTTGTGTCATAGAAGCAACTTTCCTGCAGGAGCTTATTGGAACATTCATTGTTTGGCTAACTTCTTTGGGTTGGTTTTGGAAGGTCTTTCAACTTTAGCCAAATCCGCTTTCTTACGAAATTTTTTCACAGCCCTGTTTCCAAGAGCCCACAAAGAACTGCTGCTTAAAACTCTCCACATGCACATCTCCCATACTGGTGTGCTCGTTTCACTACCTGGATTTTGGTTTCCTCTTCTTTCTTTGAAATTACAAGCCCTCTTTCTGCATGCTACACACACCTTGTAGCAGTTTCAGTTTGCAGCATATTGGTGCTCTTAAAACGCTGAGTAACCTGTGTAGAGTGTGTCAATCTCCAGCACTGAATACACAACTTAGAGCTCCTTTCACCACAGACACGCAAACACATCTTTTTGTAAAAGTCCGACTTCTTTACTCTTGGAAATGTAAGGGTTTCATCGAGAACTTGAAGTCAATCATGCTTTTGCACTCTGCAACCAATAGGAATGAACTCTTGTACATACCCGTCTGAATTTCAGTGCAAAATGCCCTTCTTTTCTGGTTTGTTGAAAGTTCACAACACATTAGGAGATAGAGCGTGTTTGAAGAAGACTGATGCAGTGTGCGTTTTCCTTTATTTCTTGTGATTTGGGAAACATAATCCGTGATTTTCCACATTGTCTAAGAAACAACATGAGGCTTGCAAGAGATTGAAACAATGCATCCTAAAACTTATTCCAGCAGTGAAAACACACGGTTCTACAAAGACTTGGAAGGAGCAAGCAAAAGAATAGTGGCTGAGTGTCCTTTCAGAGAGAAACACATGCATTTCATCCTTCTGGGTGAGTTTTCTTGCTGGAATTCATATGCATTTTGTACTGTGCAGAATGTAGCTACCTGCTCGGGGGTTGTGTCATAGATGCACCTTTCCTGTAGGAGCTTATTGGAACTTTCATTGTTTGGCTAAGTTATTTAGGGTTGGTTTTGGAAGGTCTTTCAACTTTGGCCAAATCCGCTTTGTACGAAAGTTTTTCACAGCCCTGTTTCCAAGTGTCCACAAAGAGCTGCTGCTTGAAAGTGTCCACATGCACATCTCCCATACTGGTGTGCTCGTTTCACTACCTGGATTTTGGTTTCCTCTTCTTTCTTTGAAATGACAAGTCTTCATTCAGCATGCTACACACAGCTTGTAGCAGTTTCAGTTTGAAGCATGTTGGTGCTCTCAAAACGCTGTGTATCCTGTGTAGAGTGTGTCACTCTACAGCACTGAATACACAACTTAGAGCTCCTTTCCACACAGACACGCAAACACGTCTTTTTGGGAAAGTCCTAACTCAGGTAAATTGGAAATGTAAGGGTTTCATCGAAAACCTGAAGATAATCATGCTTTTGAACTCTGCAACCGTAAGAAATGGCTTTTTGTACATGCCATTCTGAATTTCACTGCAAAATGCCCTTCTTTTCTGGTTTGTTGAAAGTTCAAAACACTTTAGGAAATAGAACGTGTTTGAAGAAGACTGATGCAGTGTGCGTTTTCCTGGATTTCAAGTGATTCGGGATACATACTCCTTGTTTTTCCACATTGTCTAAGAAACAACATGAGGCTTGCAAGAGATTGAAAAAATGCATCCTAAAACTTATGCCTGCAGTGAAAACACACGTTTCTACAAAGACTTGGAAGGAGCAAGCAAAAGAATAGTGGCAGAGAGTTCTTTCAGAGAGAAACACACGTATTTCATCCTTCTGTAGAGACGGTTAGGGTTACGATTGGACCTAGGGTAGGGTTATGTTGAGGGCTAGGGTTAGAGAGACGGTTAGGGTTACGATTGGACCTAGGGTTAGGGTTATGTTGAGGGCTAGGGTTAGAGAGAAGGTTAGGGTTACTTTTGGACCTAGGGTTAGGGTTATGTTGAGGGCTAGGGTTAGAGATATGGTTAGGGTTACGATTGGACCTAGGGTTAGGGTTATGTTGAGGGCTAGGGTTAGAGAGAAGGTTAGGGTTACTTTTGGACCTAGGGTTAGGGTTATGTTGAGGGCTAGGGTTAGAGATATGGTTAGGGTTACGATTGGACCTAGGGTTAGGGTTATGTTGAGGGCTAGGGTTAGAGTTCCGGTTAGGGTTACACTTGAACCTAGGGTTAGGGTTATGTTGAGGGCTAGGCTTAGAGAGAAGGTTAGGGTTACAATTGGACCTAGGGTTAGGGTTATGTTGAGGGCTAGGGTTAGAGACCCGTTTAGGGTTACGATTGGACCTAGGGTTAGGGTTATGTTGAGGGCTAGGGTTAGAGAGAAGGTTAGGGTTACTTTTGGACCTAGGGTTAGGGTTATGTTGAGGGCTAGGGTTAGAGAGAAGGTTAGGGTTTCAATTGGACCTAGGGTTAGGGTTATGTTGAGGGCTAGGGTTAGAGAGAAGGTTAGGGTTACTTTTGGACCTAGGGTTAGGGTTATGTTGAGGCCTAGGGTTAGAGATATGGTTAGGGTTATGATTGGACCTAGGGTTAGGGTTATGTTGAGGGCTAGGGTTAGAGAGAAGGTTAGGGTTACAATTGGACCTAGGGTTAGGGTTATGTTGAGGGCTAGGGTTAGTGACCCGTTTAGGGTTACGATTGGACCTAGGGTTAGGGTTATGTTGAGGGCTAGGGTTAGAGAGAAGGTTAGGGTTACTTTTGGACCTAGGGTTAGGGTTATGTTGAGGGCTAGGGTTAGAGATATGGGTAGGGTTACAATTGGACCTAGGGTTAGGGTTATGTATAGGGCTAGGGTTAGAGATCAGGTTAGGGTTACATTTGGACCTAGGGTTAGGGTTATGTTGAGGGCTAGGGTTAGAGTTCCGGTTAGGGTTACACTTGAACCTAGGGTTAGGGTTATGTTGAGGGCTAGGCTTAGAGAGAAGTTTAGGGTTACAATTGGACCTAGGGTTAGGGTTATGTTGAGGGCTAGGGTTAGAGACCCGTTTAGGGTTACGATTGGACCTAGGGTTAGGGTTATGTTGAGGGCTAGGGTTAGAGAGAAGGTTAGGGTTACTTTTGGACCTAGGGTTAGGGTTATGTTGAGGGCTAGGGTTAGAGAGAAGGTTAGGGTTTCAATTGGACCTAGGGTTAGGGTTATGTTGAGGGTTAGGGTTACAGATCCGGTAAGGGTTCCGATTGGACCTAGGGTTAGGGTTATGTATAGGGCTAGGGTTAGAGATCCGGTTAGGATTACTATTGGACGTAGGGTTAGGGTTATGTTGAGGGCTAGGGTTAGAGATCCGGTTAGTATTACGATTGGACCTAGGGTTAGGGTTATGTTGAGGGCTAGAGTTACAGATCCGGTTAGGGTTACGATTTGACCTAGGGTTAGGGTTATGTTTAGGGCTAGGGTTAGAGATCCGGTTAGGGTTACTATTGGACATAGGGTTAGGGTTATATTGAGGGCTAGGCTTAGAGATCCGGTTAGGGTTACGGTTGGACCTAGGGTTAGGGTTATGTTGAGGGCTAGGGTTAGAGATCAGGTTAGGGTTAAGATTGGACCTAGGGTTATAGTGATGTTGAGGGCTAGGGTATTCCAGCAGTGAAAACACACATTTCTATAAAGAATTTGAAGCAGCAAGCTAAAGCCTTGTGGCTGAGTGTTCTTTCATAGAGAAACATGCATTTCATCCTTCTGGAGTGAATTTTCATGGTGGAGTTCATATGCATTTTATACTGTGCAGAATGTAGCTACCTGCTGGGGGTTGTGTCATAGAAGCACCTTTTCTGCAGGAGCTTATTGGAACATTCATTGTTTGGCTAAGTTATTTAGGGTTGGTTTTGGAAGGTCTTTCAACCTTGGTCAAATCCCGCTTCGTACGCAAGTTTTTAATACCGCTGTTTCCAAGTGTCCACAAACAGCTGCTGCTTGAAACTGTCCACATGCACATCTCGTATACTGGTGTGCTCGTTTCACTACCTGGATTTTGGTTTCCTCTTCTTTCTTTGAAATGACAAGTCTTCATTCAGCATTCTACACACACCTTGTACCAGCTTCAGTTTGAAGCATGTTGGTGCTCTCAAAGCGCTGTGTAACCTATGTAGAGTGTGTTACTCTCCAGCACTGAATACACAACTTAGAGCTCCTTTCACCACAGACACGCAAACACATCTTTTTGTGAAAGTCCTACTTCAGGTCCCTTGGAAATGTAAGGGTTTCATGGAGGACATGAAGTCAATCATGCTTTTGCACTCTACTACCAATAGAAATGACCTCTTGTACATGCCTGACTGAGTTTCACTGCAAAATGCCCTTGTTTTCTGGTTTCTTGAATGTTCTCAACACATTAGGAGAAAGAGCGTGTTTGAGCAAGATCTATGCAGTGTGCGTTTCCCTAGATTTCTAGTGATTTGGGAAATATAATCCTTATTTTTCCACATTGTGAAAGAAACATGAGGCTTGCAAGAGATTGAAAAAATGCATCCCAACACGTACTCCAGCGGTGAAAGCACACGTTTCTACAAAGACTTTGAAGTAGCAAGTAAAAGCCAATGGCTGAGTGTTCTTTCAGAGAGAAACATACACATTTCATCCTTCTGGAGTGAATTTTCAGCCTGGAATTCATATGCATTTGTACCGTGCAGAATGTAACTACCTGCTCGGGGGTTGTGTCATAGAAGCAACTTTCCTGCAGGAGCTTATTGGAACATTCATTGTTTGGCTAACTTCTTTGGGTTGGTTTTGGAAGGTCTTTCAACTTTAGCCAAATCCGCTTTCTTACGAAATTTTTTCACAGCCCTGTTTCCAAGAGCCCACAAAGAACTGCTGCTTAAAACTCTCCACATGCACATCTCCCATACTGGTGTGCTCGTTTCACTACCTGGATTTTGGTTTCCTCTTCTTTCTTTGAAATTACAAGCCCTCTTTCTGCATGCTACACACACCTTGTAGCAGTTTCAGTTTGCAGCATATTGGTGCTCTTAAAACGCTGAGTAACCAGTGTAGAGTGTGTCAATCTCCAGCACTGAATACACAACTTAGAGCTCCTTTCACCACAGACACGCAAACACATCTTTTTGTAAAAGTCCTACTTCTTTACTCTTGGAAATGTAAGGGTTTCATCGAGAACTTGAAGTCAATCATGCTTTGGCACTCTGCAACCAATAGGAATGAACTCTTGTACATACCCGTCTGAATTTCAGTGCAAAATGCCCTTCTTTTCTGGTTTGTTGAAAGTTCACAACACATTAGGAGATAGAGCGTGTTTGAAGAAGACTGATGCAGTGTGCGTTTTCCTTTATTTCTTGTGATTTGGGAAACATAATCCGTGATTTTCCACATTGTCTAAGAAACAACATGAGGCTTGCAAGAGATTGAAACAATGCATCCTAAAACTTATTCCAGCAGTGAAAACACACGGTTCTACAAAGACTTGGAAGGAGCAAGCAAAAGAATAGTGGCTGAGTGTCCTTTCAGAGAGAAACACATGCATTTCATCCTTCTGGGTGAGTTTTCTTGCTGGAATTCATATGCATTTTGTACTGTGCAGAATGTAGCTACCTGCTCGGGGGTTGTGTCATAGATGCACCTTTCCTGTAGGAGCTTATTGGAACTTTCATTGTTTGGCTAAGTTATTTAGGGTTGGTTTTGGAAGGTCTTTCAACTTTGGCCAAATCCGCTTTGTACGAAAGTTTTTCACAGCCCTGTTTCCAAGTGTCCACAAAGAGCTGCTGCTTGAAAGTGTCCACATGCACATCTCCCATACTGGTGTGCTCGTTTCACTACCTGGATTTTGGTTTCCTCTTCTTTCTTTGAAATGACAAGTCTTCATTCAGCATGCTACACACAGCTTGTAGCAGTTTCAGTTTGAAGCATGTTGGTGCTCTCAAAACGCTGTGTATCCTGTGTAGAGTGTGTCACTCTACAGCACTGAATACACAACTTAGAGCTCCTTTCAACACAGACACGCAAACACGTCTTTTTGGGAAAGTCCTAACTCAGGTAAATTGGAAATGTAAGGGTTTCATCGAAAACATGAAGACAATCATGCTTTTGAACTCTGCAACCGAAAGAAATGGCTTTTTGTACATGCCATTCTGAATTTCACTGCAAAATGCCCTTCTTTTCTGGTTTGTTGAAAGTTCAAAACACTTTAGGAAATAGAACGTGTTTGAAGAAGACTGATGCAGTGTGCGCTTTCCTGGATTTCAAGTGATTCGGGATACATACTCCTTGTTTTTCCACATTGTCTAAGAAACAACATGAGGCTTGCAAGAGATTGAAAAAATGCATCCTAAAACTTATGCCTGCAGTGAAAACACACGTTTCTACAAAGACTTGGAAGGAGCAAGCAAAAGAATAGTGGCTGAGAGTTCTTTCAGAGAGAAACACACGTATTTCATCCTTCTGTAGAGACGGTTAGGGTTACGATTGGACCTAGGGTAGGGTTATGTTGAGGGCTAGGGTTAGAGAGACGGTTAGGGTTATGATTGGACCTAGGGTTAGGGTTATGTTGAGGGCTAGGGTTAGAGAGAAGGTTAGGGTTACTTTTGGACCTAGGGTTAGGGTTATGTTGAGGGCTAGGGTTAGAGATATGGTTAGGGTTACGATTGGACCTAGGGTTAGGGTTATGTTGAGGGCTAGGGTTAGAGAGAAGGTTAGGGTTACTTTTGGACCTAGGGTTAGGGTTATGTTGAGGGCTAGGGTTAGAGATATGGTTAGGGTTACGATTGGACCTAGGGTTAGGGTTATGTTGAGGGCTAGGGTTAGAGTTCCGGTTAGGGTTACACTTGAACCTAGGGTTAGGGTTATGTTGAGGGCTAGGCTTAGAGAGAAGGTTAGGGTTACAATTGGACCTAGGGTTAGGGTTATGTTGAGGGCTAGGGTTAGAGACCCGTTTAGGGTTACGATTGGACCTAGGGTTAGGGTTATGTTGAGGGCTAGGGTTAGAGAGAAGGTTAGGGTTTCAATTGGACCTAGGGTTAGGGTTATGTTGAGGGTTAGGGTTACAGATCCGGTTAGGTTTACGATTGGACCTAGGGTTAGGGTTATGTATAGGGCTAGGGTTAGAGATCCGGTTAGGGTTACTATTGGACGTAGGGTTAGGGTTATGTTGAGGGCTAGGGTTAGAGATCCGGTTAGTATTACGATTGGACCTAGGGTTAGGGTTATGTTGAGGGCTAGAGTTACAGATCCGGTTAGGGTTACGATTTGACCTAGGGTTAGGGTTATGTTTAGGGCTAGGGTTAGAGATCCGGTTAGGGTTACTATTGGACGTAGGGTTAGGGTTATATTGAGGGCTAGGCTTAGAGATCCGGTTAGGGTTACGGTTGGACCTAGGGTTAGGGTTATGTTGAGGGCTAGGGTTAGAGATCAGGTTAGGGTTAAGATTGGACCTAGGGTTATAGTGATGTTGAGGGCTAGGGTATTCCAGCAGTGAAAACACACATTTCTATAAAGACTTTGAAGCAGCAAGCTAAAGCCTTGTGGCTGAGTGTTCTTTCATAGAGAAACATGCATTTCATCCTTCTGGAGTGAATTTTCATGCTGGAGTTCATATGCATTTTATACTGTGCAGAATGTAGCTACCTGCTGGGGGTTGTGTCATAGAAGCACCTTTTCTGCAGGAGCTTATTGGAACATTCATTGTTTGGCTAAGTTATTTAGGGTTGGTTTTGGAAGGTCTTTCAACCTTGGTCAAATCCCGCTTCGTACGCAAGTTTTTAATACCGCTGTTTCCAAGTGTCCACAAACAGCTGCTGCTTGAAACTGTCCACATGCACATCTCGTATACTGGTGTGCTCATTTCACTACCTGGATTTTGGTTTCCTCTTCTTTCTTTGAAATGACAAGTCTTCATTCAGCATGCTACACACAGCTTGTAGCAGTTTCAGTTTGAAGCATGTTGGTGCTCTCAAAGCGCTGTGTAACCTATGTAGAGTGTGTTACTCTCCAGCACTGAATACACAACTTAGAGCTCCTTTCACCACAGACACGCAAACACATCTTTTTGTAAAAGTCCTACTTCTTTACTCTTGGAAATGTAAGGGTTTCATCGAGAACTTGAAGTCAATCATGCTTTTGCACTCTGCAACGAATAGGAATGAACTCTTGTACATACCCGTCTGAATTTCAGTGCAAAATGCCCTTCTTTTCTGGTTTGTTGAAAGTTCACAACACATTAGGAGATAGAGCGTGTTTGAAGAAGACTGATGCAGTGTGCGTTTTCCTTTATTTCTTGTGATTTGGGAAACATAATCCGTGATTTTCCACATTGTCTAAGAAACAACATGAGGCTTGCAAGAGATTGAAACAATGCATCCTAAAACTTATTCCAGCAGTGAAAACACACGGTTCTACAAAGACTTGGAAGGAGCAAGCAAAAGAATAGTGGCTGAGTGTCCTTTCAGAGAGAAACACATGCATTTCATCCTTCTGGGTGAGTTTTCTTGCTGGAATTCATATGCATTTTGTACTGTGCAGAATGTAGCTACCTGCTCGGGGGTTGTGTCATAGATGCACCTTTCCTGTAGGAGCTTATTGGAACTTTCATTGTTTGGCTAAGTTATTTAGGGTTGGTTTTGGAAGGTCTTTCAACTTTGGCCAAATCCGCTTTGTACGAAAGTTTTTCACAGCCCTGTTTCCAAGTGTCCACAAAGAGCTGCTGCTTGAAAGTGTCCACATGCACATCTCCCATACTGGTGTGCTCGTTTCACTACCTGGATTTTGGTTTCCTCTTCTTTCTTTGAAATGACAAGTCTTCATTCAGCATGCTACACACAGCTTGTAGCAGTTTCAGTTTGAAGCATGTTGGTGCTCTCAAAACGCTGTGTATCCTGTGTAGAGTGTGTCACTCTACAGCACTGAATACACAACTTAGAGCTCCTTTCAACACAGACACGCAAACACGTCTTTTTGGGAAAGTCCTAACTCAGGTAAATTGGAAATGTAAGGGTTTCATCGAAAACATGAAGACAATCATGCTTTTGAACTCTGCAACCGAAAGAAATGGCTTTTTGTACATGCCATTCTGAATTTCACTGCAAAATGCCCTTCTTTTCTGGTTTGTTGAAAGTTCAAAACACTTTAGGAAATAGAACGTGTTTGAAGAAGACTGATGCAGTGTGCGCTTTCCTGGATTTCAAGTGATTCGGGATACATACTCCTTGTTTTTCCACATTGTCTAAGAAACAACATGAGGCTTGCAAGAGATTGAAAAAATGCATCCTAAAACTTATGCCTGCAGTGAAAACACACGTTTCTACAAAGACTTGGAAGGAGCAAGCAAAAGAATAGTGGCTGAGAGTTCTTTCAGAGAGAAACACACGTATTTCATCCTTCTGTAGAGACGGTTAGGGTTACGATTGGACCTAGGGTAGGGTTATGTTGAGGGCTAGGGTTAGAGAGACGGTTAGGGTTACGATTGGACCTAGGGTTAGGGTTATGTTGAGGGCTAGGGTTAGAGAGAAGGTTAGGGTTACTTTTGGACCTAGGGTTAGGGTTATGTTGAGGGCTAGGGTTAGAGATATGGTTAGGGTTACGATTGGACCTAGGGTTAGGGTTATGTTGAGGGCTAGGGTTAGAGAGAAGGTTAGGGTTACTTTTGGACCTAGGGTTAGGGTTATGTTGAGGGCTAGGGTTAGAGATATGGTTAGGGTTACGATTGGACCTAGGGTTAGGGTTATGTTGAGGGCTAGGGTTAGAGTTCCGGTTAGGGTTACACTTGAACCTAGGGTTAGGGTTATGTTGAGGGCTAGGCTTAGAGAGAAGGTTAGGGTTACAATTGGACCTAGGGTTAGGGTTATGTTGAGGGCTAGGGTTAGAGACCCGTTTAGGGTTACGATTGGACCTAGGGTTAGGGTTATGTTGAGGGCTAGGGTTAGAGAGAAGGTTAGGGTTTCAATTGGACCTAGGGTTAGGGTTATGTTGAGGGTTAGGGTTACAGATCCGGTTAGGTTTACGATTGGACCTAGGGTTAGGGTTATGTATAGGGCTAGGGTTAGAGATCCGGTTAGGGTTACTATTGGACGTAGGGTTAGGGTTATGTTGAGGGCTAGGGTTAGAGATCCGGTTAGTATTACGATTGGACCTAGGGTTAGGGTTATGTTGAGGGCTAGAGTTACAGATCCGGTTAGGGTTACGATTTGACCTAGGGTTAGGGTTATGTTTAGGGCTAGGGTTAGAGATCCGGTTAGGGTTACTATTGGACGTAGGGTTAGGGTTATATTGAGGGCTAGGCTTAGAGATCCGGTTAGGGTTACGGTTGGACCTAGGGTTAGGGTTATGTTGAGGGCTAGGGTTAGAGATCAGGTTAGGGTTAAGATTGGACCTAGGGTTATAGTGATGTTGAGGGCTAGGGTATTCCAGCAGTGAAAACACACATTTCTATAAAGACTTTGAAGCAGCAAGCTAAAGCCTTGTGGCTGAGTGTTCTTTCATAGAGAAACATGCATTTCATCCTTCTGGAGTGAATTTTCATGCTGGAGTTCATATGCATTTTATACTGTGCAGAATGTAGCTACCTGCTGGGGGTTGTGTCATAGAAGCACCTTTTCTGCAGGAGCTTATTGGAACATTCATTGTTTGGCTAAGTTATTTAGGGTTGGTTTTGGAAGGTCTTTCAACCTTGGTCAAATCCCGCTTCGTACGCAAGTTTTTAATACCGCTGTTTCCAAGTGTCCACAAACAGCTGCTGCTTGAAACTGTCCACATGCACATCTCGTATACTGGTGTGCTCATTTCACTACCTGGATTTTGGTTTCCTCTTCTTTCTTTGAAATGACAAGTCTTCATTCAGCATTCTACACACACCTTGTACCAGCTTCAGTTTGAAGCATGTTGGTGCTCTCAAAGCGCTGTGTAACCTATGTAGAGTGTGTTACTCTCCAGCACTGAATACACAACTTAGAGCTCCTTTCACCACAGACACGCAAACACATCTTTTTGTAAAAGTCCTACTTCTTTACTCTTGGAAATGTAAGGGTTTCATCGAGAACTTGAAGTCAATCATGCTTTTGCACTCTGCAACCAATAGGAATGAACTCTTGTACATACCCGTCTGAATTTCAGTGCAAAATGCCCTTCTTTTCTGGTTTGTTGAAAGTTCACAACACATTAGGAGATAGAGTGTGTTTGAAGAAGACTGATGCAGTGTGCGTTTTCCTTTATTTCTTGTGATTTGGGAAACATAATCCGTGATTTTCCACATTGTCTAAGAAACAACATGAGGCTTGCAAGAGATTGAAACAATGCATCCTAAAACTTATTCCAGCAGTGAAAACACACGGTTCTACAAAGACTTGGAAGGAGCAAGCAAAAGAATAGTGGCTGAGTGTCCTTTCAGAGAGAAACACATGCATTTCATCCTTCTGGGTGAGTTTTCTTGCTGGAATTCATATGCATTTTGTACTGTGCAGAATGTAGCTACCTGCTCGGGGGTTGTGTCATAGATGCACCTTTCCTGTAGGAGCTTATTGGAACTTTCATTGTTTGGCTAAGTTATTTAGGGTTGGTTTTGGAAGGTCTTTCAACTTTGGCCAAATCCGCTTTGTACGAAAGTTTTTCACAGCCCTGTTTCCAAGTGTCCACAAAGAGCTGCTGCTTGAAAGTGTCCACATGCACATCTCCCATACTGGTGTGCTCGTTTCACTACCTGGATTTTGGTTTCCTCTTCTTTCTTTGAAATGACAAGTCTTCATTCAGCATGCTACACACAGCTTGTAGCAGTTTCAGTTTGAAGCATGTTGGTGCTCTCAAAACGCTGTGTATCCTGTGTAGAGTGTGTCACTCTACAGCACTGAATACACAACTTAGAGCTCCTTTCAACACAGACAAGCAAACACGTCTTTTTGGGAAAGTCCTAACTCAGGTAAATTGGAAATGTAAGGGTTTCATCGAAAACATGAAGACAATCATGCTTTTGAACTCTGCAACCGAAAGAAATGGCTTTTTGTACATGCCATTCTGAATTTCACTGCAAAATGCCCTTCTTTTCTGGTTTGTTGAAAGTTCAAAACACTTTAGGAAATAGAACGTGTTTGAAGAAGACTGATGCAGTGTGCGCTTTCCTGGATTTCAAGTGATTCGGGATACATACTCCTTGTTTTTCCACATTGTCTAAGAAACAACATGAGGCTTGCAAGAGATTGAAAAAATGCATCCTAAAACTTATGCCTGCAGTGAAAACACACGTTTCTACAAAGACTTGGAAGGAGCAAGCAAAAGAATAGTGGCTGAGAGTTCTTTCAGAGAGAAACACACGTATTTCATCCTTCTGTAGAGACGGTTAGGGTTACGATTGGACCTAGGGTAGGGTTATGTTGAGGGCTAGGGTTAGAGAGACGGTTAGGGTTACGATTGGACCTAGGGTTAGGGTTATGTTGAGGGCTAGGGTTAGAGAGAAGGTTAGGGTTACTTTTGGACCTAGGGTTAGGGTTATGTTGAGGGCTAGGGATAGAGATATGGTTAGGGTTACGATTGGACCTAGGATTAGGGTTATGTTGAGGGCTAGGGTTAGAGAGAAGGTTAGGGTTACTTTTGGACCTAGGGTTAGGAATATGTTGAGGGCTAGGGTTAGAGATATGGTTAGGGTTACGATTGGACCTAGGGTTAGGGTTATGTTGAGGGCTAGGATTAGAGTTCCGGTTAGGGTTACACTTGAACCTAGGGTTAGGGTTATGTTGAGGGCTAGGCTTAGAGAAGGTTAGGGTTACAATTGGACCTAGGGTTAGGGTTATGTTGACGGCTAGGGTTAGAGACCCGTTTAGGGTTACGATTGGACCTAGGGTTAGGGTTATGTTGAGGGCTAGGGTTAGAGAGAAGGTTAGGGTTACTTTTGGACCTAGGGTTAGGGTTATGTTGAGGGCTAGGGTTAGAGATATGGGTAGGGTTACAATTGGACCTAGGGTTAGGGTTATGTATAGGGCTAGGGTTAGAGATCAGGTTAGGGTTACGTTTGGACCTAGGGTTAGGGTTATGTTGAGGGCTAGGGTTAGAGAGAAGGTTAGGGTTTCAATTGGACCTAGGGTTAGGGTTATGTTGAGGGTTAGGGTTACAGATCCGGTTAGGGTTCCGATTGGACCTAGGGTTAGGGTTATGTATAGGGCTAGGGTTAGAGATCCGGTTAGGGTTACTATTGGACGTAGGGTTAGGGTTATGTTGAGGGCTAGGGTTAGAGATCCGGTTAGTATTACGATTGGACCTAGGGTTAGGGTTATGTTGAGGGCTAGAGTTACAGATCCGGTTAGGGTTACGATTTGACCTAGGGTTAGGGTTATGTTTAGGGCTAGGGTTAGAGATCCGGTTAGGGTTACTATTGGACGTAGGGTTAGGGTTATATTGAGGGCTAGGCTTAGAGATCCGGTTAGGGTTACGGTTGGACCTAGGGTTAGGGTTATGTTGAGGGCTAGGGTTAGAGATCAGGTTAGGGTTAAGATTGGACCTAGGGTTATAGTGATGTTGAGGGCTAGGGTATTCCAGCAGTGAAAACACACATTTCTATAAAGACTTTGAAGCAGCAAGCTAAAGCCTTGTGGCTGAGTGTTCTTTCATAGAGAAACATGCATTTCATCCTTCTGGAGTGAATTTTCATGCTGGAGTTCATATGCATTTTATACTGTGCAGAATGTAGCTACCTGCTGGGGGTTGTGTCATAGAAGCACCTTTTCTGCAGGAGCTTATTGGAACATTCATTGTTTGGCTAAGTTATTTAGGGTTGGTTTTGGAAGGTCTTTCAACCTTGGTCAAATCCCGCTTCGTACGCAAGTTTTTAATACCGCTGTTTCCAAGTGTCCACAAACAGCTGCTGCTTGAAACTGTCCACATGCACATCTCGTATACTGGTGTGCTCGTTTCACTACCTGGATTTTGGTTTCCTCTTCTTTCTTTGAAATGACAAGTCTTCATTCAGCATTCTACACACACCTTGTACCAGCTTCAGTTTGAAGCATGTTGGTGCTCTCAAAGCGCTGTGTAACCTATGTAGAGTGTGTTACTCTCCAGCACTGAATACACAACTTAGAGCTCCTTTCACCACAGACACGCAAACACATCTTTTTGTGAAAGTCCTACTTCAGGTCCCTTGGAAATGTAAGGGTTTCATGGAGGACATGAAGTCAATCATGCTTTTGCACTCTACTACCAATAGAAATGACCTCTTGTACATGCCTGACTGAGTTTCACTGCAAAATGCCCTTGTTTTCTGGTTTCTTGAATGTTCTCAACCCATTAGGAGAAAGAGCGTGTTTGAGCAAGATCTATGCAGTGTGCGTTTCCCTAGATTTCAAGTGATTTGGGAAATATAATCCTTATTTTTCCACATTGTGAAAGAAACATGAGGCTTGCAAGAGATTGAAAAAATGCATCCCAACACGTACTCCAGCGGTGAAAGCACACGTTTCTACAAAGACTTGGAAGGAGCGAGTAAAAGCCAATGGCTGAGTGTTCTTTCAGAGAGAAACATACACATTTCATCCTTCTGGAGTGAATTTTCAGCCTGGAATTCATATGCATTTGTACCGTGCAGAATGTAACTACCTGCTCGGGGGTTGTGTCATAGAAGCAACTTTCCTGCAGGAGCTTATTGGAACATTCATTGTTTGGCTAACTTCTTTGGGTTGGTTTTGGAAGGTCTTTCAACTTTAGCCAAATCCGCTTTCTTACGAAATTTTTTCACAGCCCTGTTTCCAAGAGCCCACAAAGAACTGCTGCTTAAAACTCTCCACATGCACATCTCCCATACTGGTGTGCTCGTTTCACTACCTGGATTTTGGTTTCCTCTTCTTTCTTTGAAATTACAAGCCCTCTTTCTGCATGCTACACACACCTTGTAGCAGTTTCAGTTTGCAGCATATTGGTGCTCTTAAAACGCTGAGTAACCTGTGTAGAGTGTGTCAATCTCCAGCACTGAATACACAACTTAGAGCTCCTTTCACCACAGACACGCAAACACATCTTTTTGTAAAAGTCCTACTTCTTTACTCTTGGAAATGTAAGGGTTTCATCGAGAACTTGAAGTCAATCATGCTTTTGCACTCTGCAACCAATAGGAATGAACTCTTGTACATACCCGTCTGAATTTCAGTGCAAAATGCCCTTCTTTTCTGGTTTGTTGAAAGTTCACAACACATTAGGAGATAGAGCGTGTTTGAAGAAGACTGATGCAGTGTGCGTTTTCCTTTATTTCTTGTGATTTGGGAAACATAATCCGTGATTTTCCACATTGTCTAAGAAACAACATGAGGCTTGCAAGAGATTGAAACAATGCATCCTAAAACTTATTCCAGCAGTGAAAACACACGGTTCTACAAAGACTTGGAAGGAGCAAGCAAAAGAATAGTGGCTGAGTGTCCTTTCAGAGAGAAACACATGCATTTCATCCTTCTGGGTGAGTTTTCTTGCTGGAATTCATATGCATTTTGTACTGTGCAGAATGTAGCTACCTGCTCGGGGGTTGTGTCATAGATGCACCTTTCCTGTAGGAGCTTATTGGAACTTTCATTGTTTGGCTAAGTTATTTAGGGTTGGTTTTGGAAGGTCTTTCAACTTTGGCCAAATCCGCTTTGTACGAAAGTTTTTCACAGCCCTGTTTCCAAGTGTCCACAAAGAGCTGCTGCTTGAAAGTGTCCACATGCACATCTCCCATACTGGTGTGCTCGTTTCACTACCTGGATTTTGGTTTCCTCTTCTTTCTTTGAAATGACAAGTCTTCATTCAGCATGCTACACACAGCTTGTAGCAGTTTCAGTTTGAAGCATGTTGGTGCTCTCAAAACGCTGTGTATCCTGTGTAGAGTGTGTCACTCTACAGCACTGAATACACAACTTAGAGCTCCTTTCCACACAGACACGCAAACACGTCTTTTTGGGAAAGTCCTAACTCAGGTAAATTGGAAATGTAAGGGTTTCATCGAAAACCTGAAGACAATCATGCTTTTGAACTCTGCAACCGAAAGAAATGGCTTTTTGTACATGCCATTCTGAATTTCACTGCAAAATGCCCTTCTTTTCTGGTTTGTTGAAAGTTCAAAACACTTTAGGAAATAGAACGTGTTTGAAGAAGACTGATGCAGTGTGCGTTTTCCTGGATTTCAAGTGATTCGGGATACATACTCCTTGTTTTTCCACATTGTCTAAGAAACAACATGAGGCTTGCAAGAGATTGAAAAAATGCATCCTAAAACTTATGCCTGCAGTGAAAACACACGTTTCTACAAAGACTTGGAAGGAGCAAGCAAAAGAATAGTGGCTGAGAGTTCTTTCAGAGAGAAACACACGTATTTCATCCTTCTGTAGAGACGGTTAGGGTTACGATTGGACCTAGGGTTAGGGTTATGTTGAGGGCTAGGGTTAGAGAGACGGTTAGGGTTACGATTGGACCTAGGGTTAGGGTTATGTTGAGGGCTAGGGTTAGAGAGAAGGTTAGGGTTACTTTTGGACCTAGGGTTAGGGTTATGTTGAGGCCTAGGGTTAGAGATATGGTTAGGGTTACGATTGGACCTAGGGTTAGGGTTATGTTGAGGGCTAGGGTTAGAGAGAAGGTTAGGGTTACAATTGGACCTAGGGTTAGGGTTATGTTGAGGGCTAGGGTTAGAGATATGGTTAGGGTTACGATTGGACCTAGGGTTAGGGTTATGTTGAGGGCTAGGGTTAGAGAGAAGGTTAGGGTTACACTTGGACCTAGGGTTAGGGTTATGTTGAGGGCTAGGGTTAGAGATATGGGTAGGGTTACAATTGGACCTAGGGTTAGGGTTATGTATAGGGCTAGGGTTAGAGACCCGTTTAGGGTTACGATTGGACCTAGGGTTAGGGTTATGTTGAGGGCTAGGGTTAGAGTTCCGGTTAGGGTTACACTTGAACCTAGGGTTAGGGTTATGTTGAGGGCTAGGGTTAGAGAGAAGGTTAGGGTTACAATTGGACCTAGGGTTAGGGTTATGTACAGGGCTAGGGTTAGAGATCAGGTTAGGGTTACGTTTGGACCTAGGGTTAGGGTTATGTTGAGGGCTAGGGTTAGAGAGAAGGTTAGGGTTTCAATTGGACCTAGGGTTAGGGTTATGTTGAGGGTTAGGGTTACAGATCCGGTTAGGGTTCCGATTGGACCTAGGGTTAGGGTTATGTATAGGGCTAGGGTTAGAGATCCGGTTAGGGTTACTATTGGACGTAGGGTTAGGGTTATGTTGAGGGCTAGGGTTAGAGATCCGGTTAGTATTACGATTGGACCTAGGGTTAGGGTTATGTTGAGGGCTAGGGTTACAGATCCGGTTAGGGTTACGATTTGACCTAGGGTTAGGGTTATGTTTAGGGGTAGGGTTAGAGATCCGGTTAGGGTTACTATTGGACGTAGGGTTAGGGTTATATTGAGGGCTAGGCTTAGAGATCCGGTTAGGGTTACGGTTGGACCTAGGGTTAGGGTTATGTTGAGGGCTAGGGTTAGAGATCAGGTTAGGGTTAAGATTGGACCTAGGGTTATAGTGATGTTGAGGGCTAGGGTATTCCAGCAGTGAAAACACACATTTCTATAAAGACTTTGAAGCAGCAAGCTAAAGCCTTGTGGCTGAGTGTTCTTTCATAGAGAAACATGCATTTCATCCTTCTGGAGTGAATTTTCATGCTGGAGTTCATATGCATTTTATACTGTGCAGAATGTAGCTACCTGCTGGGGGTTGTGTCATAGAAGCACCTTTTCTGCAGGAGCTTATTGGAACATTCATTGTTTGGCTAAGTTATTTAGGGTTGGTTTTGGAAGGTCTTTCAACCTTGGTCAAATCCCGCTTCGTACGCAAGTTTTTAATACCGCTGTTTCCAAGTGTCCACAAACAGCTGCTGCTTGAAACTGTCCACATGCACATCTCGTATACTGGTGTGCTCGTTTCACTACCTGGATTTTGGTTTCCTCTTCTTTCTTTGAAATGACAAGTCTTCATTCAGCATTCTACACACACCTTGTACCAGCTTCAGTTTGAAGCATGTTGGTGCTCTCAAAGCGCTGTGTAACCTATGTAGAGTGTGTTACTCTCCAGCACTGAATACACAACTTAGAGCTCCTTTCACCACAGACACGCAAACACATCTTTTTGTGAAAGTCCTACTTCAGGTCCCTTGGAAATGTAAGGGTTTCATGGAGGACATGAAGTCAATCATGCTTTTGCACTCTACTACCAATAGAAATGACCTCTTGTACATGCCTGACTGAGTTTCACTGCAAAATGCCCTTGTTTTCTGGTTTCTTGAATGTTCTCAACCCATTAGGAGAAAGAGCGTGTTTGAGCAAGATCTATGCAGTGTGCGTTTCCCTAGATTTCAAGTGATTTGGGAAATATAATCCTTATTTTTCCACATTGTGAAAGAAACATGAGGCTTGCAAGAGATTGAAAAAATGCATCCCAACACGTACTCCAGCGGTGAAAGCACACGTTTCTACAAAGACTTGGAAGGAGCAAGTAAAAGCCAATGGCTGAGTGTTCTTTCAGAGAGAAACATACACATTTCATCCTTCTGGAGTGAATTTTCAGCCTGGAATTCATATGCATTTGTACCGTGCAGAATGTAACTACCTGCTCGGGGGTTGTGTCATAGAAGCAACTTTCCTGCAGGAGCTTATTGGAACATTCATTGTTTGGCTAACTTCTTTGGGTTGGTTTTGGAAGGTCTTTCAACTTTAGCCAAATCCGCTTTCTTACGAAATTTTTTCACAGCCCTGTTTCCAAGAGCCCACAAAGAACTGCTGCTTAAAACTCTCCACATGCACATCTCCCATACTGGTGTGCTCGTTTCACTACCTGGATTTTGGTTTCCTCTTCTTTCTTTGAAATTACAAGCCCTCTTTCTGCATGCTACACACACCTTGTAGCAGTTTCAGTTTGCAGCATATTGGTGCTCTTAAAACGCTGAGTAACCTGTGTAGAGTGTGTCAATCTCCAGCACTGAATACACAACTTAGAGCTCCTTTCACCACAGACACGCAAACACATCTTTTTGTAAAAGTCCTACTTCTTTACTCTTGGAAATGTAAGGGTTTCATCGAGAACTTGAAGTCAATCATGCTTTTGCACTCTGCAACCAATAGGAATGAACTCTTGTACATACCCGTCTGAATTTCAGTGCAAAATGCCCTTCTTTTCTGGTTTGTTGAAAGTTCACAACACATTAGGAGATAGAGCGTGTTTGAAGAAGACTGATGCAGTGTGCGTTTTCCTTTATTTCTTGTGATTTGGGAAACATAATCCGTGATTTTCCACATTGTCTAAGAAACAACATGAGGCTTGCAAGAGATTGAAACAATGCATCCTAAAACTTATTCCAGCAGTGAAAACACACGGTTCTACAAAGACTTGGAAGGAGCAAGCAAAAGAATAGTGGCTGAGTGTCCTTTCAGAGAGAAACACATGCATTTCATCCTTCTGGGTGAGTTTTCTTGCTGGAATTCATATGCATTTTGTACTGTGCAGAATGTAGCTACCTGCTCGGGGGTTGTGTCATAGATGCACCTTTCCTGTAGGAGCTTATTGGAACTTTCATTGTTTGGCTAAGTTATTTAGGGTTGGTTTTGGAAGGTCTTTCAACTTTGGCCAAATCCGCTTTGTACGAAAGTTTTTCACAGCCCTGTTTCCAAGTGTCCACAAAGAGCTGCTGCTTGAAAGTGTCCACATGCACATCTTCCATACTGGTGTGCTCGTTTCACTACCTGGATTTTGGTTTCCTCTTCTTTCTTTGAAATGACAAGTCTTCATTCAGCATGCTACACACAGCTTGTAGCAGTTTCAGTTTGAAGCATGTTGGTGCTCTCAAAACGCTGTGTATCCTGTGTAGAGTGTGTCACTCTACAGCACTGAATACACAACTTAGAGCTCCTTTCCACACAGACACGCAAACACGTCTTTTTGGGAAAGTCCTAACTCAGGTAAATTGGAAATGTAAGGGTTTCATCGAAAACATGAAGACAATCATGCTTTTGAACTCTGCAACCGAAAGAAATGGCTTTTTGTACATGCCATTCTGAATTTCACTGCAAAATGCCCTTCTTTTCTGGTTTGTTGAAAGTTCAAAACACTTTAGGAAATAGAACGTGTTTGAAGAAGACTGATGCAGTGTGCGTTTTCCTGGATTTCAAGTGATTCGGGATACATACTCCTTGTTTTTCCACATTGTCTAAGAAACAACATGAGGCTTGCAAGAGATTGAAAAAATGCATCCTAAAACTTATGCCTGCAGTGAAAACACACGTTTCTACAAAGACTTGGAAGGAGCAAGCAAAAGAATAGTGGCTGAGAGTTCTTTCAGAGAGAAACACACGTATTTCATCCTTCTGTAGAGACGGTTAGGGTTACGATTGGACCTAGGGTTAGGGTTATGTTGAGGGCTAGGGTTAGAGAGACGGTTAGGGTTACTTTTGGACCTAGGGTTAGGGTTATGTTGAGGCCTAGGGTTAGAGATATGGTTAGGGTTACGATTGGACCTAGGGTTAGGGTTATGTTGAGGGCTAGGGTTAGAGAGAAGGTTAGGGTTACAATTGGACCTAGGGTTAGGGTTATGTTGAGGGCTAGGGTTAGTGACCCGTTTAGGGTTACGATTGGACCTAGGGTTAGGGTTATGTTGAGGGCTAGGGTTAGAGAGAAGGTTAGGGTTACTTTTGGACCTAGGGTTAGGGTTATGTTGAGGGCTAGGGTTAGAGATATGGGTAGGGTTACAATTGGACCTAGGGTTAGGGTTATGTATAGGGCTAGGGTTAGAGATCAGGTTAGGGTTACGTTTGGACCTAGGGTTAGGGTTATGTTGAGGGCTAGGGTTAGAGTTCCGGTTAGGGTTACACTTGAACCTAGGGTTAGGGTTATGTTGAGGGCTAGGCTTAGAGAGAAGGTTAGGGTTACAATTGGACCTAGGGTTAGGGTTATGTTGAGGGCTAGGGTTAGAGACCCGTTTAGGGTTACGATTGGACCTAGGGTTAGGGTTATGTTGAGGGCTAGGGTTAGAGAGAAGGTTAGGGTTACTTTTGGACCTAAGGTTAGGGTTATGTTGAGGGCTAGGGTTAGAGAGATGGTTAGGGTTTCAATTGGACGTAGGGTTAGGGTTATGTTGAGGGTTAGGGTTACAGATCCGGTAAGGGTTCCGATTGGACCTAGGGTTAGGGTTATGTATAGGGCTAGGGTTAGAGATCCGGTTAGGATTACTATTGGACGTAGGGTTAGGGTTATGTTGAGGGCTAGGGTTAGAGATCCGGTTAGTATTACGATTGGACCTAGGGTTAGGGTTATGTTGAGGGCTAGAGTTACAGATCCGGTTAGGGTTACGATTTGACCTAGGGTTAGGGTTATGTTTAGGGCTAGGGTTAGAGATCCGGTTAGGGTTACTATTGGACATAGGGTTAGGGTTATATTGAGGGCTAGGCTTAGAGATCCGGTTAGGGTTACGGTTGGACCTAGGGTTAGGGTTATGTTGAGGGCTAGGGTTAGAGATCAGGTTAGGGTTAAGATTGGACCTAGGGTTATAGTGATGTTGAGGGCTAGGGTATTCCAGCAGTGAAAACACACATTTCTATAAAGAATTTGAAGCAGCAAGCTAAAGCCTTGTGGCTGAGTGTTCTTTCATAGAGAAACATGCATTTCATCCTTCTGGAGTGAATTTTCATGGTGGAGTTCATATGCATTTTATACTGTGCAGAATGTAGCTACCTGCTGGGGGTTGTGTCATAGAAGCACCTTTTCTGCAGGAGCTTATTGGAACATTCATTGTTTGGCTAAGTTATTTAGGGTTGGTTTTGGAAGGTCTTTCAACCTTGGTCAAATCCCGCTTCGTACGCAAGTTTTTAATACCGCTGTTTCCAAGTGTCCACAAACAGCTGCTGCTTGAAACTGTCCACATGCACATCTCGTATACTGGTGTGCTCGTTTCACTACCTGGATTTTGGTTTCCTCTTCTTTCTTTGAAATGACAAGTCTTCATTCAGCATTCTACACACACCTTGTACCAGCTTCAGTTTGAAGCATGTTGGTGCTCTCAAAGCGCTGTGTAACCTATGTAGAGTGTGTTACTCTCCAGCACTGAATACACAACTTAGAGCTCCTTTCACCACAGACACGCAAACACATCTTTTTGTGAAAGTCCTACTTCAGGTCCCTTGGAAATGTAAGGGTTTCATGGAGGACATGAAGTCAATCATGCTTTTGCACTCTACTACCAATAGAAATGACCTCTTGTACATGCCTGACTGAGTTTCACTGCAAAATGCCCTTGTTTTCTGGTTTCTTGAATGTTCTCAACACATTAGGAGAAAGAGCGTGTTTGAGCAAGATCTATGCAGTGTGCGTTTCCCTAGATTTCAAGTGATTTGGGAAATATAATCCTTATTTTTCCACATTGTGAAAGAAACATGAGGCTTGCAAGAGATTGAAAAAATGCATCCCAACACGTACTCCAGCGGTGAAAGCACACGTTTCTACAAAGACTTTGAAGTAGCAAGTAAAAGCCAATGGCTGAGTGTTCTTTCAGAGAGAAACATACACATTTCATCCTTCTGGAGTGAATTTTCAGCCTGGAATTCATATGCATTTGTACCGTGCAGAATGTAACTACCTGCTCGGGGGTTGTGTCATAGAAGCAACTTTCCTGCAGGAGCTTATTGGAACATTCATTGTTTGGCTAACTTCTTTGGGTTGGTTTTGGAAGGTCTTTCAACTTTAGCCAAATCCGCTTTCTTACGAAATTTTTTCACAGCCCTGTTTCCAAGAGCCCACAAAGAACTGCTGCTTAAAACTCTCCACATGCACATCTCCCATACTGGTGTGCTCGTTTCACTACCTGGATTTTGGTTTCCTCTTCTTTCTTTGAAATTACAAGCCCTCTTTCTGCATGCTACACACACCTTGTAGCAGTTTCAGTTTGCAGCATATTGGTGCTCTTAAAACGCTGAGTAACCTGTGTAGAGTGTGTCAATCTCCAGCACTGAATACACAACTTAGAGCTCCTTTCACCACAGACACGCAAACACATCTTTTTGTAAAAGTCCTACTTCTTTACTCTTGGAAATGTAAGGGTTTCATCGAGAACTTGAAGTCAATCATGCTTTTGCACTCTGCAACCAATAGGAATGAACTCTTGTACATACCCGTCTGAATTTCAGTGCAAAATGCCCTTCTTTTCTGGTTTGTTGAAAGTTCACAACACATTAGGAGATAGAGCGTGTTTGAAGAAGACTGATGCAGTGTGCGTTTTCCTTTATTTCTTGTGATTTGGGAAACATAATCCGTGATTTTCCACATTGTCTAAGAAACAACATGAGGCTTGCAAGAGATTGAAACAATGCATCCTAAAACTTATTCCAGCAGTGAAAACACACGGTTCTACAAAGACTTGGAAGGAGCAAGCAAAAGAATAGTGGCTGAGTGTCCTTTCAGAGAGAAACACATGCATTTCATCCTTCTGGGTGAGTTTTCTTGCTGGAATTCATATGCATTTTGTACTGTGCAGAATGTAGCTACCTGCTCGGGGGTTGTGTCATAGATGCACCTTTCCTGTAGGAGCTTATTGGAACTTTCATTGTTTGGCTAAGTTATTTAGGGTTGGTTTTGGAAGGTCTTTCAACTTTGGCCAAATCCGCTTTGTACGAAAGTTTTTCACAGCCCTGTTTCCAAGTGTCCACAAAGAGCTGCTGCTTGAAAGTGTCCACATGCACATCTTCCATACTGGTGTGCTCGTTTCACTACCTGGATTTTGGTTTCCTCTTCTTTCTTTGAAATGACAAGTCTTCATTCAGCATGCTACACACAGCTTGTAGCAGTTTCAGTTTGAAGCATGTTGGTGCTCTCAAAACGCTGTGTATCCTGTGTAGAGTGTGTCACTCTACAGCACTGAATACACAACTTAGAGCTCCTTTCCACACAGACACGCAAACACGTCTTTTTGGGAAAGTCCTAACTCAGGTAAATTGGAAATGTAAGGGTTTCATCGAAAACATGAAGACAATCATGCTTTTGAACTCTGCAACCGAAAGAAATGGCTTTTTGTACATGCCATTCTGAATTTCACTGCAAAATGCCCTTCTTTTCTGGTTTGTTGAAAGTTCAAAACACTTTAGGAAATAGAACGTGTTTGAAGAAGACTGATGCAGTGTGCGTTTTCCTGGATTTCAAGTGATTCGGGATACATACTCCTTGTTTTTCCACATTGTCTAAGAAACAACATGAGGCTTGCAAGAGATTGAAAAAATGCATCCTAAAACTTATGCCTGCAGTGAAAACACACGTTTCTACAAAGACTTGGAAGGAGCAAGCAAAAGAATAGTGGCTGAGAGTTCTTTCAGAGAGAAACACACGTATTTCATCCTTCTGTAGAGACGGTTAGGGTTACGATTGGACCTAGGGTTAGGGTTATGTTGAGGGCTAGGGTTAGAGAGACGGTTAGGGTTACTTTTGGACCTAGGGTTAGGGTTATGTTGAGGCCTAGGGTTAGAGATATGGTTAGGGTTACGATTGGACCTAGGGTTAGGGTTATGTTGAGGGCTAGGGTTAGAGAGAAGGTTAGGGTTACAATTGGACCTAGGGTTAGGGTTATGTTGAGGGCTAGGGTTAGTGACCCGTTTAGGGTTACGATTGGACCTAGGGTTAGGGTTATGTTGAGGGCTAGGGTTAGAGAGAAGGTTAGGGTTACTTTTGGACCTAGGGTTAGGGTTATGTTGAGGGCTAGGGTTAGAGATATGGGTAGGGTTACAATTGGACCTAGGGTTAGGGTTATGTATAGGGCTAGGGTTAGAGATCAGGTTAGGGTTACGTTTGGACCTAGGGTTAGGGTTATGTTGAGGGCTAGGGTTAGAGTTCCGGTTAGGGTTACACTTGAACCTAGGGTTAGGGTTATGTTGAGGGCTAGGCTTAGAGAGAAGGTTAGGGTTACAATTGGACCTAGGGTTAGGGTTATGTTGAGGGCTAGGGTTAGAGACCCGTTTAGGGTTACGATTGGACCTAGGGTTAGGGTTATGTTGAGGGCTAGGGTTAGAGAGAAGGTTAGGGTTACTTTTGGACCTAGGGTTAGGGTTATGTTGAGGGCTAGGGTTAGAGAGATGGTTAGGGTTTCAATTGGACGTAGGGTTAGGGTTATGTTGAGGGTTAGGGTTACAGATCCGGTAAGGGTTCCGATTGGACCTAGGGTTAGGGTTATGTATAGGGCTAGGGTTAGAGATCCGGTTAGGATTACTATTGGACGTAGGGTTAGGGTTATGTTGAGGGCTAGGGTTAGAGATCCGGTTAGTACTACGATTGGACCTAGGGTTAGGGTTATGTTGAGGGCTAGAGTTACAGATCCGGTTAGGGTTACGATTTGACCTAGGGTTAGGGTTATGTTTAGGGCTAGGGTTAGAGATCCGGTTAGGGTTACTATTGGACATAGGGTTAGGGTTATATTGAGGGCTAGGCTTAGAGATCCGGTTAGGGTTACGGTTGGACCTAGGGTTAGGGTTATGTTGAGGGCTAGGGTTAGAGATCAGGTTAGGGTTAAGATTGGACCTAGGGTTATAGTGATGTTGAGGGCTAGGGTATTCCAGCAGTGAAAACACACATTTCTATAAAGAATTTGAAGCAGCAAGCTAAAGCCTTGTGGCTGAGTGTTCTTTCATAGAGAAACATGCATTTCATCCTTCTGGAGTGAATTTTCATGGTGGAGTTCATATGCATTTTATACTGTGCAGAATGTAGCTACCTGCTGGGGGTTGTGTCATAGAAGCACCTTTTCTGCAGGAGCTTATTGGAACATTCATTGTTTGGCTAAGTTATTTAGGGTTGGTTTTGGAAGGTCTTTCAACCTTGGTCAAATCCCGCTTCGTACGCAAGTTTTTAATACCGCTGTTTCCAAGTGTCCACAAACAGCTGCTGCTTGAAACTGTCCACATGCACATCTCGTATACTGGTGTGCTCGTTTCACTACCTGGATTTTGGTTTCCTCTTCTTTCTTTGAAATGACAAGTCTTCATTCAGCATTCTACACACACCTTGTACCAGCTTCAGTTTGAAGCATGTTGGTGCTCTCAAAACGCTGTGTAACCTATGTAGAGTGTGTTACTCTCCAGCACTGAATACACAACTTAGAGCTCCTTTCACCACAGACACGCAAACACATCTTTTTGTGAAAGTCCTACTTCAGGTCCCTTGGAAATGTAAGGGTTTCATGGAGGACATGAAGTCAATCATGCTTTTGCACTCTACTACCAATAGAAATGACCTCTTGTACATGCCTGACTGAGTTTCACTGCAAAATGCCCTTGTTTTCTGGTTTCTTGAATGTTCTCAACACATTAGGAGAAAGAGCGTGTTTGAGCAAGATCTATGCAGTGTGCGTTTCCCTAGATTTCAAGTGATTTGGGAAATATAATCCTTATTTTTCCACATTGTGAAAGAAACATGAGGCTTGCAAGAGATTGAAAAAATGCATCCCAACACGTACTCCAGCGGTGAAAGCACACGTTTCTACAAAGACTTTGAAGTAGCAAGTAAAAGCCAATGGCTGAGTGTTCTTTCAGAGAGAAACATACACATTTCATCCTTCTGGAGTGAATTTTCAGCCTGGAATTCATATGCATTTGTACCGTGCAGAATGTAACTACCTGCTCGGGGGTTGTGTCATAGAAGCAACTTTCCTGCAGGAGCTTATTGGAACATTCATTGTTTGGCTAACTTCTTTGGGTTGGTTTTGGAAGGTCTTTCAACTTTAGCCAAATCCGCTTTCTTACGAAATTTTTTCACAGCCCTGTTTCCAAGAGCCCACAAAGAACTGCTGCTTAAAACTCTCCACATGCACATCTCCCATACTGGTGTGCTCGTTTCACTACCTGGATTTTGGTTTCCTCTTCTTTCTTTGAAATTACAAGCCCTCTTTCTGCATGCTACACACACCTTGTAGCAGTTTCAGTTTGCAGCATATTGGTGCTCTTAAAACGCTGAGTAACCTGTGTAGAGTGTGTCAATCTCCAGCACTGAATACACAACTTAGAGCTCCTTTCACCACAGACACGCAAACACATCTTTTTGTAAAAGTCCTACTTCTTTACTCTTGGAAATGTAAGGGTTTCATCGAGAACTTGAAGTCAATCATGCTTTTGCACTCTGCAACCAATAGGAATGAACTCTTGTACATACCCGTCTGAATTTCAGTGCAAAATGCCCTTCTTTTCTGGTTTGTTGAAAGTTCACAACACATTAGGAGATAGAGCGTGTTTGAAGAAGACTGATGCAGTGTGCGTTTTCCTTTATTTCTTGTGATTTGGGAAACATAATCCGTGATTTTCCACATTGTCTAAGAAACAACATGAGGCTTGCAAGAGATTGAAACAATGCATCCTAAAACTTATTCCAGCAGTGAAAACACACGGTTCTACAAAGACTTGGAAGGAGCAAGCAAAAGAATAGTGGCTGAGTGTCCTTTCAGAGAGAAACACATGCATTTCATCCTTCTGGGTGAGTTTTCTTGCTGGAATTCATATGCATTTTGTACTGTGCAGAATGTAGCTACCTGCTCGGGGGTTGTGTCATAGATGCACCTTTCCTGTAGGAGCTTATTGGAACTTTCATTGTTTGGCTAAGTTATTTAGGGTTGGTTTTGGAAGGTCTTTCAACTTTGGCCAAATCCGCTTTGTACGAAAGTTTTTCACAGCCCTGTTTCCAAGTGTCCACAAAGAGCTGCTGCTTGAAAGTGTCCACATGCACATCTCGTATACTGGTGTGCTCGTTTCACTACCTGGATTTTGGTTTCCTCTTCTTTCTTTGAAATGACAAGTCTTCATTCAGCATGCTACACACAGCTTGTAGCAGTTTCAGTTTGAAGCATGTTGGTGCTCTCAAAACGCTGTGTATCCTGTGTAGAGTGTGTCACTCTACAGCACTGAATACACAACTTAGAGCTCCTTTCAACACAGACACGCAAACACGTCTTTTTGGGAAAGTCCTAACTCAGGTAAATTGGAAATGTAAGGGTTTCATCGAAAACATGAAGACAATCATGCTTTTGAACTCTGCAACCGAAAGAAATGGCTTTTTGTACATGCCATTCTGAATTTCACTGCAAAATGCCCTTCTTTTCTGGTTTGTTGAAAGTTCAAAACACTTTAGGAAATAGAACGTGTTTGAAGAAGACTGATGCAGTGTGCGTTTTCCTGGATTTCAAGTGATTCGGGATACATACTCCTTGTTTTTCCACATTGTCTAAGAAACAACATGAGGCTTGCAAGAGATTGAAAAAATGCATCCTAAAACTTATGCCTGCAGTGAAAACACACGTTTCTACAAAGACTTGGAAGGAGCAAGCAAAAGAATAGTGGCTGAGAGTTCTTTCAGAGAGAAACACACGTATTTCATCCTTCTGTTAGAGAGGATTAGGGTTACGCGTGGACCTAGGGTAGGGTTATGTTGAGGGCTAGGGTTAGAGAGACGGTTAGGGTTACGATTGGACCTAGGGTTAGGGTTATGTTGAGGGCTAGGGTTAGAGAGACGGTTAGGGTTACGATTGGACCTAGGGTTAGGGTTATGTTGAGGGCTAGGGTTAGAGAGAAGGTTAGGGTTACTTTTGGACCTAGGGTTAGGGTTATGTTGAGGGCTAGGGTTAGAGATATGGTTAGGGTTACGATTGGACCTAGGGTTAGGGTTATGTTGAGGGCTAGGGTTAGAGAGAAGGTTAGGGTTACTTTTGGACCTAGGGTTAGGGTTATGTTGAGGGCTAGGGTTAGAGATATGGTTAGGGTTACGATTGGACCTAGGGTTAGGGTTATGTTGAGGGCTAGGGTTAGAGTTCCGGTTAGGGTTACACTTGAACCTAGGGTTAGGGTTATGTTGAGGGCTAGGCTTAGAGAGAAGGTTAGGGTTACAATTGGACCTAGGGTTAGGGTTATGTTGAGGGTTAGGGTTACAGATCCGGTTAGGGTTACGATTGGACCTAGGGTTAGGGTTATGTATAGAGCTAGGGTTAGAGATCAGGTTAGGGTTACGTTTGGACCTAGGGTTAGGGTTATGTTGAGGGCTAGGGTTAGAGAGAAGGTTAGGGTTTCAATTGGACCTAGGGTTAGGGTTATGTTGAGGGTTAGGGTTACAGATCCGGTTAGGGTTACGATTGGACCTAGGGTTAGTGTTATGTATAGGGCTAGGGTTAGGGATCCGGTTAGGGTTACTATTGGACGTAGGGTTAGGGTTATGTTGAGGGCTAGGGTTAGAGATCCGGTTAGTATTACGATTGGACCTAGGGTTAGGGTTATGTTGAGGGCTAGAGTTACAGATCCGGTTAGGGTTACGATTTGACCTAGGGTTAGGGTTATGTTTAGGGCTAGGGTTAGAGATCCGGTTAGGGTTACTATTGGACGTAGGGTTAGGGTTATATTGAGGGCTAGGCTTAGAGATCCGGTTAGGGTTACGGTTGGACCTAGGGTTAGGGTTATGTTGAGGGCTAGGGTTAGAGATCAGGTTAGGGTTAAGATTGGACCTAGGGTTATAGTGATGTTGAGGGCTAGGGTATTCCAGCAGTGAAAACACACATTTCTATAAAGAATTTGAAGCAGCAAGCTAAAGCCTTGTGGCTGAGTGTTCTTTCATAGAGAAACATGCATTTCATCCTTCTGGAGTGAATTTTCATGCTGGAGTTCATATGCATTTTATACTGTGCAGAATGTAGCTACCTGCTGGGGGTTGTGTCATAGAAGCACCTTTTCTGCAGGAGCTTATTGGAACATTCATTGTTTGGGTAAGTTATTTAGGGTTGGTTTTGGAAGGTCTTTCAACCTTGGTCAAATCCCGCTTCGTACGCAAGTTTTTAATACCGCTGTTTCCAAGTGTCCACAAACAGCTGCTGCTTGAAACTGTCCACATGCACATCTCGTATACTGGTGTGCTCGTTTCACTACCTGGATTTTGGTTTCCTCTTCTTTCTTTGAAATGACAAGTCTTCATTCAGCATTCTACACACACCTTGTACCAGCTTCAGTTTGAAGCATGTTGGTGCTCTCAAAGCGCTGTGTAACCTATGTAGAGTGTGTTACTCTCCAGCACTGAATACACAACTTAGAGCTCCTTTCACCACAGACACGCAAACACATCTTTTTGTGAAAGTCCTACTTCAGGTCCCTTGGAAATGTAAGGGTTTCATGGAGGACATGAAGTCAATCATGCTTTTGCACTCTACTACCAATAGAAATGACCTCTTGTACATGCCTGACTGAGTTTCACTGCAAAATGCCCTTGTTTTCTGGTTTCTTGAATGTTCTCAACACATTAGGAGAAAGAGCGTGTTTGAGCAAGATCTATGCAGTGTGCGTTTCCCTAGATTTCAAGTGATTTGGGAAATATAATCCTTATTTTTCCACATTGTGAAAGAAACATGAGGCTTGCAAGAGATTGAAAAAATGCATCCCAACACGTACTCCAGCGGTGAAAGCACACGTTTCTACAAAGACTTTGAAGTAGCAAGTAAAAGCCAATGGCTGAGTGTTCTTTCAGAGAGAAACATACACATTTCATCCTTCTGGAGTGAATTTTCAGCCTGGAATTCATATGCATTTGTACCGTGCAGAATGTAACTACCTGCTCGGGGGTTGTGTCATAGAAGCAACTTTCCTGCAGGAGCTTATTGGAACATTCATTGTTTGGCTAACTTCTTTGGGTTGGTTTTGGAAGGTCTTTCAACTTTAGCCAAATCCGCTTTCTTACGAAATTTTTTCACAGCCCTGTTTCCAAGAGCCCACAAAGAACTGCTGCTTAAAACTCTCCACATGCACATCTCCCATACTGGTGTGCTCGTTTCACTACCTGGATTTTGGTTTCCTCTTCTTTCTTTGAAATTACAAGCCCTCTTTCTGCATGCTACACACACCTTGTAGCAGTTTCAGTTTGCAGCATATTGGTGCTCTTAAAACGCTGAGTAACCTGTGTAGAGTGTGTCAATCTCCAGCACTGAATACACAACTTAGAGCTCCTTTCACCACAGACACGCAAACACATCTTTTTGTAAAAGTCCTACTTCTTTACTCTTGGAAATGTAAGGGTTTCATCGAGAACTTGAAGTCAATCATGCTTTTGCACTCTGCAACCAATAGGAATGAACTCTTGTACATACCCGTCTGAATTTCAGTGCAAAATGCCCTTCTTTTCTGGTTTGTTGAAAGTTCACAACACATTAGGAGATAGAGCGTGTTTGAAGAAGACTGATGCAGTGTGCGTTTTCCTTTATTTCTTGTGATTTGGGAAACATAATCCGTGATTTTCCACATTGTCTAAGAAACAACATGAGGCTTGCAAGAGATTGAAACAATGCATCCTAAAACTTATTCCAGCAGTGAAAACACACGGTTCTACAAAGACTTGGAAGGAGCAAGCAAAAGAATAGTGGCTGAGTGTCCTTTCAGAGAGAAACACATGCATTTCATCCTTCTGGGTGAGTTTTCTTGCTGGAATTCATATGCATTTTGTACTGTGCAGAATGTAGCTACCTGCTCGGGGGTTGTGTCATAGATGCACCTTTCCTGTAGGAGCTTATTGGAACTTTCATTGTTTGGCTAAGTTATTTAGGGTTGGTTTTGGAAGGTCTTTCAACTTTGGCCAAATCCGCTTTGTACGAAAGTTTTTCACAGCCCTGTTTCCAAGTGTCCACAAAGAGCTGCTGCTTGAAAGTGTCCACATGCACATCTCGTATACTGGTGTGCTCGTTTCACTACCTGGATTTTGGTTTCCTCTTCTTTCTTTGAAATGACAAGTCTTCATTCAGCATGCTACACACAGCTTGTAGCAGTTTCAGTTTGAAGCATGTTGGTGCTCTCAAAACGCTGTGTATCCTGTGTAGAGTGTGTCACTCTACAGCACTGAATACACAACTTAGAGCTCCTTTCAACACAGACACGCAAACACGTCTTTTTGGGAAAGTCCTAACTCAGGTAAATTGGGAATGTAAGGGTTTCATCGAAAACATGAAGACAATCATGCTTTTGAACTCTGCAACCGAAAGAAATGGCTTTTTGTACATGCCATTCTGAATTTCACTGCAAAATGCCCTTCTTTTCTGGTTTGTTGAAAGTTCAAAACACTTTAGGAAATAGAACGTGTTTGAAGAAGACTGATGCAGTGTGCGTTTTCCTGGATTTCAAGTGATTCGGGATACATACTCCTTGTTTTTCCACATTGTCTAAGAAACAACATGAGGCTTGCAAGAGATTGAAAAAATGCATCCTAAAACTTATGCCTGCAGTGAAAACACACGTTTCTACAAAGACTTGGAAGGAGCAAGCAAAAGAATAGTGGCTGAGAGTTCTTTCAGAGAGAAACACACGTATTTCATCCTTCTGTAGAGAGGGTTAGGGTTACGATTGGACCTAGGGTAGGGTTATGTTGAGGGCTAGGGTTAGAGAGACGGTTAGGGTTACGATTGGACCTAGGGTTAGGGTTATGTTGAGGGCTAGGGTTAGAGAGAAGGTTAGGGTTACTTTTGGACCTAGGGTTAGGGTTATGTTGAGGGCTAGGGTTAGAGATATGGTTAGGGTTACGATTGGACCTAGGGTTAGGGTTATGTTGAGGGCTAGGGTTAGAGAGAAGGTTAGGGTTACTTTTGGACCTAGGGTTAGGGTTATGTTGAGGGCTAGGGTTAGAGATATGGTTAGGGTTACGATTGGACCTAGGGTTAGGGTTATGTTGAGGGCTAGGGTTAGAGTTCCGGTTAGGGTTACACTTGAACCTAGGGTTAGGGTTATGTTGAGGGCTAGGCTTAGAGAGAAGGTTAGGGTTACAATTGGACCTAGGGTTAGGGTTATGTTGAGGGTTAGGGTTACAGATCCGGTTAGGGTTACGATTGGACCTAGGGTTAGGGTTATGTATAGAGCTAGGGTTAGAGATCAGGTTAGGGTTACGTTTGGACCTAGGGTTAGGGTTATGTTGAGGGCTAGGGTTAGAGAGAAGGTTAGGGTTTCAATTGGACCTAGGGTTAGGGTTATGTTGAGGGTTAGGGTTACAGATCCGGTTAGGGTTACGATTGGACCTAGGGTTAGTGTTATGTATAGGGCTAGGGTTAGAGATCCGGTTAGGGTTACTATTGGACGTAGGGTTAGGGTTATGTTGAGGGCTAGGGTTAGAGATCCGGTTAGTATTACGATTGGACCTAGGGTTAGGGTTATGTTGAGGGCTAGAGTTACAGATCCGGTTAGGGTTACGATTTGACCTAGGGTTAGGGTTATGTTTAGGGCTAGGGTTAGAGATCCGGTTAGGGTTACTATTGGACGTAGGGTTAGGGTTATATTGAGGGCTAGGCTTAGAGATCCGGTTAGGGTTACGGTTGGACCTAGGGTTAGGGTTATGTTGAGGGCTAGGGTTAGAGATCAGGTTAGGGTTAAGATTGGACCTAGGGTTATAGTGATGTTGAGGGCTAGGGTATTCCAGCAGTGAAAACACACATTTCTATAAAGACTTTGAAACAGCAAGCTAAAGCCTTGTGGCTGAGTGTTCTTTCATAGAGAAACATGCATTTCATCCTTCTGGAGTGAATTTTCATGGTGGAGTTCATATGCATTTTATACTGTGCAGAATGTAGCTACCTGCTGGGGGTTGTGTCATAGAAGCACCTTTTCTGCAGGAGCTTATTGGAACATTCATTGTTTGGCTAAGTTATTTAGGGTTGGTTTTGGAAGGTCTTTCAACCTTGGTCAAATCCCGCTTCGTACGCAAGTTTTTAATACCGCTGTTTCCAAGTGTCCACAAACAGCTGCTGCTTGAAACTGTCCACATGCACATCTCGTATACTGGTGTGCTCGTTTCACTACCTGGATTTTGGTTTCCTCTTCTTTCTTTGAAATGACAAGTCTTCATTCAGCATTCTACACACACCTTGTACCAGCTTCAGTTTGAAGCATGTTGGTGCTCTCAAAACGCTGTGTAACCTATGTAGAGTGTGTTACTCTCCAGAACTGAATACACAACTTAGAGCTCCTTTCACCACAGACACGCAAACACATCTTTTTGTGAAAGTCCTACTTCAGGTCCCTTGGAAATGTAAGGGTTTCATGGAGGACATGAAGTCAATCATGCTTTTGCACTCTACTACCAATAGAAATGACCTCTTGTACATGCCTGACTGAGTTTCACTGCAAAATGCCCTTGTTTTCTGGTTTCTTGAATGTTCTCAACACATTAGGAGAAAGAGCGTGTTTGAGCAAGATCTATGCAGTGTGCGTTTCCCTAGATTTCAAGTGATTTGGGAAATATAATCCTTATTTTTCCACATTGTGAAAGAAACATGAGGCTTGCAAGAGATTGAAAAAATGCATCCCAACACGTACTCCAGCGGTGAAAGCACATGTTTCTACAAAGACTTTGAAGTAGCAAGTAAAAGCCAATGGCTGAGTGTTCTTTCAGAGAGAAACATACACATTTCATCCTTCTGGAGTGAATTTTCAGCCTGGAATTCATATGCATTTGTACCGTGCAGAATGTAACTACCTGCTCGGGGGTTGTGTCATAGAAGCAACTTTCCTGCAGGAGCTTATTGGAACATTCATTGTTTGGCTAACTTCTTTGGGTTGGTTTTGGAAGGTCTTTCAACTTTAGCCAAATCCGCTTTCTTACGAAATTTTTTCACAGCCCTGTTTCCAAGAGCCTACAAAGAACTGCTGCTTAAAACTCTCCACATGCACATCTCCCATACTGGTGTGCTCGTTTCACTACCTGGATTTTGGTTTCCTCTTCTTTCTTTGAAATTACAAGCCCTCTTTCTGCATGCTACACACACCTTGTAGCAGTTTCAGTTTGCAGCATATTGGTGCTCTTAAAACGCTGAGTAACCTGTGTAGAGTGTGTCAATCTCCAGCACTGAATACACAACTTAGAGCTCCTTTCACCACAGACACGCAAACACATCTTTTTGTAAAAGTCCTACTTCTTTACTCTTGGAAATGTAAGGGTTTCATCGAGAACTTGAAGTCAATCATGCTTTTGCACTCTGCAACCAATAGGAATGAACTCTTGTACATACCCGTCTGAATTTCAGTGCAAAATGCCCTTCTTTTCTGGTTTGTTGAAAGTTCACAACACATTAGGAGATAGAGCGTGTTTGAAGAAGACTGATGCAGTGTGCGTTTTCCTTTATTTCTTGTGATTTGGGAAACATAATCCGTGATTTTCCACATTGTCTAAGAAACAACATGAGGCTTGCAAGAGATTGAAACAATGCATCCTAAAACTTATTCCAGCAGTGAAAACACACGGTTCTACAAAGACTTGGAAGGAGCAAGCAAAAGAATAGTGGCTGAGTGTCCTTTCAGAGAGAAACACATGCATTTCATCCTTCTGGGTGAGTTTTCTTGCTGGAATTCATATGCATTTTGTACTGTGCAGAATGTAGCTACCTGCTCGGGGGTTGTGTCATAGATGCACCTTTCCTGTAGGAGCTTATTGGAACTTTCATTGTTTGGCTAAGTTATTTAGGGTTGGTTTTGGAAGGTCTTTCAACTTTGGCCAAATCCGCTTTGTACGAAAGTTTTTCACAGCCCTGTTTCCAAGTGTCCACAAAGAGCTGCTGCTTGAAAGTGTCCACATGCACATCTCGTATACTGGTGTGCTCGTTTCACTACCTGGATTTTGGTTTCCTCTTCTTTCTTTGAAATGACAAGTCTTCATTCAGCATGCTACACACAGCTTGTAGCAGTTTCAGTTTGAAGCATGTTGGTGCTCTCAAAACGCTGTGTATCCTGTGTAGAGTGTGTCACTCTACAGCACTGAATACACAACTTAGAGCTCCTTTCAACACAGACACGCAAACACGTCTTTTTGGGAAAGTCCTAACTCAGGTAAATTGGAAATGTAAGGGTTTCATCGAAAACATGAAGACAATCATGCTTTTGAACTCTGCAACCGAAAGAAATGGCTTTTTGTACATGCCATTCTGAATTTCACTGCAAAATGCCCTTCTTTTCTGGTTTGTTGAAAGTTCAAAACACTTTAGGAAATAGAACGTGTTTGAAGAAGACTGATGCAGTGTGCGTTTTCCTGGATTTCAAGTGATTCGGGATACATACTCCTTGTTTTTCCACATTGTCTAAGAAACAACATGAGGCTTGCAAGAGATTGAAAAAATGCATCCTAAAACTTATGCCTGCAGTGAAAACACACGTTTCTACAAAGACTTGGAAGGAGCAAGCAAAAGAATAGTGGCTGAGAGTTCTTTCAGAGAGAAACACACGTATTTCATCCTTCTGTAGAGAGGGTTAGGGTTACGATTGGACCTAGGGTAGGGTTATGTTGAGGGCTAGGGTTAGAGAGACGGTTAGGGTTACGATTGGACCTAGGGTTAGGGTTATGTTGAGGGCTAGGGTTAGAGAGAAGGTTAGGGTTACTTTTGGACCTAGGGTTAGGGTTATGTTGAGGGCTAGGGTTAGAGATATGGTTAGGGTTACGATTGGACCTAGGGTTAGGGTTATGTTGAGGGCTAGGGTTAGAGAGAAGGTTAGGGTTACTTTTGGACCTAGGGTTAGGGTTATGTTGAGGGCTAGGGTTAGAGATATGGTTAGGGTTACGATTGGACCTAGGGTTAGGGTTATGTTGAGGGCTAGGGTTAGAGTTCCGGTTAGGGTTACACTTGAACCTAGGGTTAGGGTTATGTTGAGGGCTAGGCTTAGAGAGAAGGTTAGGGTTACAATTGGACCTAGGGTTAGGGTTATGTTGAGGGTTAGGGTTACAGATCCGGTTAGGGTTACGATTGGACCTAGGGTTAGGGTTATGTATAGAGCTAGGGTTAGAGATCAGGTTAGGGTTACGTTTGGACCTAGGGTTAGGGTTATGTTGAGGGCTAGGGTTAGAGAGAAGGTTAGGGTTTCAATTGGACCTAGGGTTAGGGTTATGTTGAGGGTTAGGGTTACAGATCCGGTTAGGGTTACGATTGGACCTAGGGTTAGTGTTATGTATAGGGCTAGGGTTAGAGATCCGGTTAGGGTTACTATTGGACGTAGGGTTAGGGTTATGTTGAGGGCTAGGGTTAGAGATCCGGTTAGAATTACGATTGGACCTAGGGTTAGGGTTATGTTGAGGGCTAGAGTTACAGATCCGGTTAGGGTTACGATTTGACCTAGGGTTAGGGTTATGTTTAGGGCTAGGGTTAGAGATCCGGTTAGGGTTACTATTGGACGTAGGGTTAGGGTTATATTGAGGGCTAGGCTTAGAGATCCGGTTAGGGTTACGGTTGGACCTAGGGTTAGGGTTATGTTGAGGGCTAGGGTTAGAGATCAGGTTAGGGTTAAGATTGGACCTAGGGTTATAGTGATGTTGAGGGCTAGGGTATTCCAGCAGTGAAAACACACATTTCTATAAAGAATTTGAAGCAGCAAGCTAAAGCCTTGTGGCTGAGTGTTCTTTCATAGAGAAACATGCATTTCATCCTTCTGGAGTGAATTTTCATGCTGGAGTTCATATGCATTTTATACTGTGCAGAATGTAGCTACCTGCTGGGGGTTGTGTCATAGAAGCACCTTTTCTGCAGGAGCTTATTGGAACATTCATTGTTTGGCTAAGTTATTTAGGGTTGGTTTTGGAAGGTCTTTCAACCTTGGTCAAATCCCGCTTCGTACGCAAGTTTTTAATACCGCTGTTTCCAAGTGTCCACAAACAGCTGCTGCTTGAAACTGTCCACATGCACATCTCGTATACTGGTGTGCTCGTTTCACTACCTGGATTTTGGTTTCCTCTTCTTTCTTTGAAATGACAAGTCTTCATTCAGCATTCTACACACACCTTGTACCAGCTTCAGTTTGAAGCATGTTGGTGCTCTCAAAGCGCTGTGTAACCTATGTAGAGTGTGTTACTCTCCAGCACTGAATACACAACTTAGAGCTCCTTTCACCACAGACACGCAAACACATCTTTTTGTGAAAGTCCTACTTCAGGTCCCTTGGAAATGTAAGGGTTTCATGGAGGACATGAAGTCAATCATGCTTTTGCACTCTACTACCAATAGAAATGACCTCTTGTACATGCCTGACTGAGTTTCACTGCAAAATGCCCTTGTTTTCTGGTTTCTTGAATGTTCTCAACACATTAGGAGAAAGAGCGTGTTTGAGCAAGATCTATGCAGTGTGCGTTTCCCTAGATTTCAAGTGATTTGGGAAATATAATCCTTATTTTTCCACATTGTGAAAGAAACATGAGGCTTGCAAGAGATTGAAAAAATGCATCCCAACACGTACTCCAGCGGTGAAAGCACACGTTTCTACAAAGACTTTGAAGTAGCAAGTAAAAGCCAATGGCTGAGTGTTCTTTCAGAGAGAAACATACACATTTCATCCTTCTGGAGTGAATTTTCAGCCTGGAATTCATATGCATTTGTACCGTGCAGAATGTAACTACCTGCTCGGGGGTTGTGTCATAGAAGCAACTTTCCTGCAGGAGCTTATTGGAACATTCATTGTTTGGCTAACTTCTTTGGGTTGGTTTTGGAAGGTCTTTCAACTTTAGCCAAATCCGCTTTCTTACGAAATTTGTTCACAGCCCTGTTTCCAAGAGCCCACAAAGAACTGCTGCTTAAAACTCTCCACATGCACATCTCCCATACTGGTGTGCTCGTTTCACTACCTGGATTTTGGTTTCCTCTTCTTTCTTTGAAATTACAAGCCCTCTTTCTGCATGCTACACACACCTTGTAGCAGTTTCAGTTTGCAGCATATTGGTGCTCTTAAAACGCTGAGTAACCTGTGTAGAGTGTGTCAATCTCCAGCACTGAATACACAACTTAGAGCTCCTTTCACCACAGACACGCAAACACATCTTTTTGTAAAAGTCCTACTTCTTTACTCTTGGAAATGTAAGGGTTTCATCGAGAACTTGAAGTCAATCATGCTTTTGCACTCTGCAACCAATAGGAATGAACTCTTGTACATACCCGTCTGAATTTCAGTGCAAAATGCCCTTCTTTTCTGGTTTGTTGAAAGTTCACAACACATTAGGAGATAGAGCGTGTTTGAAGAAGACTGATGCAGTGTGCGTTTTCCTTTATTTCTTGTGATTTGGGAAACATAATCCGTGATTTTCCACATTGTCTAAGAAACAACATGAGGCTTGCAAGAGATTGAAACAATGCATCCTAAAACTTATTCCAGCAGTGAAAACACACGGTTCTACAAAGACTTGGAAGGAGCAAGCAAAAGAATAGTGGCTGAGTGTCCTTTCAGAGAGAAACACATGCATTTCATCCTTCTGGGTGAGTTTTCTTGCTGGAATTCATATGCATTTTGTACTGTGCAGAATGTAGCTACCTGCTCGGGGGTTGTGTCATAGATGCACCTTTCCTGTAGGAGCTTATTGGAACTTTCATTGTTTGGCTAAGTTATTTAGGGTTGGTTTTGGAAGGTCTTTCAACTTTGGCCAAATCCGCTTTGTACGAAAGTTTTTCACAGCCCTGTTTCCAAGTGTCCACAAAGAGCTGCTGCTTGAAAGTGTCCACATGCACATCTCGTATACTGGTGTGCTCGTTTCACTACCTGGATTTTGGTTTCCTCTTCTTTCTTTGAAATGACAAGTCTTCATTCAGCATGCTACACACAGCTTGTAGCAGTTTCAGTTTGAAGCATGTTGGTGCTCTCAAAACGCTGTGTATCCTGTGTAGAGTGTGTCACTCTACAGCACTGAATACACAACTTAGAGCTCCTTTCAACACAGACACGCAAACACGTCTTTTTGGGAAAGTCCTAACTCAGGTAAATTGGAAATGTAAGGGTTTCATCGAAAACATGAAGACAATCATGCTTTTGAACTCTGCAACCGAAAGAAATGGCTTTTTGTACATGCCATTCTGAATTTCACTGCAAAATGCCCTTCTTTTCTGGTTTGTTGAAAGTTCAAAACACTTTAGGAAATAGAACGTGTTTGAAGAAGACTGATGCAGTGTGCGTTTTCCTGGATTTCAAGTGATTCGGGATACATACTCCTTGTTTTTCCACATTGTCTAAGAAACAACATGAGGCTTGCAAGAGATTGAAAAAATGCATCCTAAAACTTATGCCTGCAGTGAAAACACACGTTTCTACAAAGACTTGGAAGGAGCAAGCAAAAGAATAGTGGCTGAGAGTTCTTTCAGAGAGAAACACACGTATTTCATCCTTCTGTAGAGAGGGTTAGGGTTACGATTGGACCTAGGGTAGGGTTATGTTGAGGGCTAGGGTTAGAGAGACGGTTAGGGTTACGATTGGACCTAGGGTTAGGGTTATGTTGAGGGCTAGGGTTAGAGAGAAGGTTAGGGTTACTTTTGGACCTAGGGTTAGGGTTATGTTGAGGGCTAGGGTTAGAGATATGGTTAGGGTTACGATTGGACCTAGGGTTAGGGTTATGTTGAGGGCTAGGGTTAGAGAGAAGGTTAGGGTTACTTTTGGACCTAGGGTTAGGGTTATGTTGAGGGCTAGGGTTAGAGATATGGTTAGGGTTACGATTGGACCTAGGGTTAGGGTTATGTTGAGGGCTAGGGTTAGAGTTCCGGTTAGGGTTACACTTGAACCTAGGGTTAGGGTTATGTTGAGGGCTAGGCTTAGAGAGAAGGTTAGGGTTACAATTGGACCTAGGGTTAGGGTTATGTTGAGGGTTAGGGTTACAGATCCGGTTAGGGTTACGATTGGACCTAGGGTTAGGGTTATGTATAGAGCTAGGGTTAGAGATCAGGTTAGGGTTACGTTTGGACCTAGGGTTAGGGTTATGTTGAGGGCTAGGGTTAGAGAGAAGGTTAGGGTTTCAATTGGACCTAGGGTTAGGGTTATGTTGAGGGTTAGGGTTACAGATCCGGTTAGGGTTACGATTGGACCTAGGGTTAGTGTTATGTATAGGGCTAGGGTTAGAGATCCGGTTAGGGTTACTATTGGACGTAGGGTTAGGGTTATGTTGAGGGCTAGGGTTAGAGATCCGGTTAGAATTACGATTGGACCTAGGGTTAGGGTTATGTTGAGGGCTAGAGTTACAGATCCGGTTAGGGTTACGATTTGACCTAGGGTTAGGGTTATGTTTAGGGCTAGGGTTAGAGATCCGGTTAGGGTTACTATTGGACGTAGGGTTAGGGTTATATTGAGGGCTAGGCTTAGAGATCCGGTTAGGGTTACGGTTGGACCTAGGGTTAGGGTTATGTTGAGGGCTAGGGTTAGAGATCAGGTTAGGGTTAAGATTGGACCTAGGGTTATAGTGATGTTGAGGGCTAGGGTATTCCAGCAGTGAAAACACACATTTCTATAAAGACTTTGAAGCAGGAAGCTAAAGCCTTGTGGCTGAGTGTTCTTTCATAGAGAAACATGCATTTCATCCTTCTGGAGTGAATTTTCATGCTGGAGTTCATATGCATTTTATACTGTGCAGAATGTAGCTACCTGCTGGGGGTTGTGTCATAGAAGCACCTTTTCTGCAGGAGCTTATTGGAACATTCATTGTTTGGCTAAGTTATTTAGGGTTGGTTTTGGAAGGTCTTTCAACCTTGGTCAAATCCCGCTTCGTACGCAAGTTTTTAATACCGCTGTTTCCAAGTGTCCACAAACAGCTGCTGCTTGAAACTGTCCACATGCACATCTCGTATACTGGTGTGCTCGTTTCACTACCTGGATTTTGGTTTCCTCTTCTTTCTTTGAAATGACAAGTCTTCATTCAGCATTCTACACACACCTTGTACCAGCTTCAGTTTGAAGCATGTTGGTGCTCTCAAAGCGCTGTGTAACCTATGTAGAGTGTGTTACTCTCCAGCACTGAATACACAACTTAGAGCTCCTTTCACCACAGACACGCAAACACATCTTTTTGTGAAAGTCCTACTTCAGGTCCCTTGGAAATGTAAGGGTTTCATGGAGGACATGAAGTCAATCATGCTTTTGCACTCTACTACCAATAGAAATGACCTCTTGTACATGCCTGACTGAGTTTCACTGCAAAATGCCCTTGTTTTCTGGTTTCTTGAATGTTCTCAACACATTAGGAGAAAGAGCGTGTTTGAGCAAGATCTATGCAGTGTGCGTTTCCCTAGATTTCAAGTGATTTGGGAAATATAATCCTTATTTTTCCACATTGTGAAAGAAACATGAGGCTTGCAAGAGATTGAAAAAATGCATCCCAACACGTACTCCAGCGGTGAAAGCACACGTTTCTACAAAGACTTTGAAGTAGCAAGTAAAAGCCAATGGCTGAGTGTTCTTTCAGAGAGAAACATACACATTTCATCCTTCTGGAGTGAATTTTCAGCCTGGAATTCATATGCATTTGTACCGTGCAGAATGTAACTACCTGCTCGGGGGTTGTGTCATAGAAGCAACTTTCCTGCAGGAGCTTATTGGAACATTCATTGTTTGGCTAACTTCTTTGGGTTGGTTTTGGAAGGTCTTTCAACTTTAGCCAAATCCGCTTTCTTACGAAATTTGTTCACAGCCCTGTTTCCAAGAGCCCACAAAGAACTGCTGCTTAAAACTCTCCACATGCACATCTCCCATACTGGTGTGCTCGTTTCACTACCTGGATTTTGGTTTCCTCTTCTTTCTTTGAAATTACAAGCCCTCTTTCTGCATGCTACACACACCTTGTAGCAGTTTCAGTTTGCAGCATATTGGTGCTCTTAAAACGCTGAGTAACCTGTGTAGAGTGTGTCAATCTCCAGCACTGAATACACAACTTAGAGCTCCTTTCACCACAGACACGCAAACACATCTTTTTGTAAAAGTCCTACTTCTTTACTCTTGGAAATGTAAGGGTTTCATCGAGAACTTGAAGTCAATCATGCTTTTGCACTCTGCAACCAATAGGAATGAACTCTTGTACATACCCGTCTGAATTTCAGTGCAAAATGCCCTTCTTTTCTGGTTTGTTGAAAGTTCACAACACATTAGGAGATAGAGCGTGTTTGAAGAAGACTGATGCAGTGTGCGTTTTCCTTTATTTCTTGTGATTTGGGAAACATAATCCGTGATTTTCCACATTGTCTAAGAAACAACATGAGGCTTGCAAGAGATTGAAACAATGCATCCTAAAACTTATTCCAGCAGTGAAAACACACGGTTCTACAAAGACTTGGAAGGAGCAAGCAAAAGAATAGTGGCTGAGTGTCCTTTCAGAGAGAAACACATGCATTTCATCCTTCTGGGTGAGTTTTCTTGCTGGAATTCATATGCATTTTGTACTGTGCAGAATGTAGCTACCTGCTCGGGGGTTGTGTCATAGATGCACCTTTCCTGTAGGAGCTTATTGGAACTTTCATTGTTTGGCTAAGTTATTTAGGGTTGGTTTTGGAAGGTCTTTCAACTTTGGCCAAATCCGCTTTGTACGAAAGTTTTTCACAGCCCTGTTTCCAAGTGTCCACAAAGAGCTGCTGCTTGAAAGTGTCCACATGCACATCTCGTATACTGGTGTGCTCGTTTCACTACCTGGATTTTGGTTTCCTCTTCTTTCTTTGAAATGACAAGTCTTCATTCAGCATGCTACACACAGCTTGTAGCAGTTTCAGTTTGAAGCATGTTGGTGCTCTCAAAACGCTGTGTATCCTGTGTAGAGTGTGTCACTCTACAGCACTGAATACACAACTTAGAGCTCCTTTCAACACAGACACGCAAACACGTCTTTTTGGGAAAGTCCTAACTCAGGTAAATTGGAAATGTAAGGGTTTCATCGAAAACATGAAGACAATCATGCTTTTGAACTCTGCAACCGAAAGAAATGGCTTTTTGTACATGCCATTCTGAATTTCACTGCAAAATGCCCTTCTTTTCTGGTTTGTTGAAAGTTCAAAACACTTTAGGAAATAGAACGTGTTTGAAGAAGACTGATGCAGTGTGCGTTTTCCTGGATTTCAAGTGATTCGGGATACATACTCCTTGTTTTTCCACATTGTCTAAGAAACAACATGAGGCTTGCAAGAGATTGAAAAAATGCATCCTAAAACTTATGCCTGCAGTGAAAACACACGTTTCTACAAAGACTTGGAAGGAGCAAGCAAAAGAATAGTGGCTGAGAGTTCTTTCAGAGAGAAACACACGTATTTCATCCTTCTGTAGAGAGGGTTAGGGTTACGATTGGACCTAGGGTAGGGTTATGTTGAGGGCTAGGGTTAGAGAGACGGTTAGGGTTACGATTGGACCTAGGGTTAGGGTTATGTATAGAGCTAGGGTTAGAGATCAGGTTAGGGTTACGTTTGGACCTAGGGTTAGGGTTATGTTGAGGGCTAGGGTTAGAGAGAAGGTTAGGGTTTCAATTGGACCTAGGGTTAGGGTTATGTTGAGGGTTAGGGTTACAGATCCGGTTAGGGTTACGATTGGACCTAGGGTTAGTGTTATGTATAGGGCTAGGGTTAGAGATCCGGTTAGGGTTACTATTGGACGTAGGGTTAGGATTATGTTGAGGGCTAGGGTTAGAGATCCGGTTAGTATTACGATTGGACCTAGGGTTAGGGTTATGTTGAGGGCTAGAGTTACAGATCCGGTTAGGGTTACGATTTGACCTAGGGTTAGGGTTATGTTTAGGGCTAGGGTTAGAGATCCGGTTAGGGTTACTATTGGACGTAGGGTTAGGGTTATATTGAGGGCTAGGCTTAGAGATCCGGTTAGGGTTACGGTTGGACCTAGGGTTAGGGTTATGTTGAGGGCTAGGGTTAGAGATCAGGTTAGGGTTAAGATTGGACCTAGGGTTATAGTGATGTTGAGGGCTAGGGTATTCCAGCAGTGAAAACACACATTTCTATAAAGACTTTGAAGCAGCAAGCTAAAGCCTTGTGGCTGAGTGTTCTTTCATAGAGAAACATGCATTTCATCCTTCTGGAGTGAATTTTCATGCTGGAGTTCATATGCATTTTATACTGTGCAGAATGTAGCTACCTGCTGGGGGTTGTGTCATAGAAGCACCTTTTCTGCAGGAGCTTATTGGAAGATTCATTGTTTGGCTAAGTTATTTAGGGTTGGTTTTGGAAGGTCTTTCAACCTTGGTCAAATCCCGCTTCGTACGCAAGTTTTTAATACCGCTGTTTCCAAGTGTCCACAAACAGCTGCTGCTTGAAACTGTCCACATGCACATCTCGTATACTGGTGTGCTCGTTTCACTACCTGGATTTTGGTTTCCTCTTCTTTCTTTGAAATTACAAGCCCTCTTTCTGCATGCTACACACACCTTGTAGCAGTTTCAGTTTGCAGCATATTGGTGCTCTTAAAACGCTGAGTAACCTGTGTAGAGTGTGTCAATCTCCAGCACTGAATACACAACTTAGAGCTCCTTTCACCACAGACACGCAAACACATCTTTTTGTAAAAGTCCTACTTCTTTACTCTTGGAAATGTAAGGGTTTCATCGAGAACTTGAAGTCAATCATGCTTTGGCACTCTGCAACCAATAGGAATGAACTCTTGTACATACCCGTCTGAATTTCAGTGCAAAATGCCCTTCTTTTCTGGTTTGTTGAAAGTTCACAACACATTAGGAGATAGAGCGTGTTTGAAGAAGACTGATGCAGTGTGCGTTTTCCTTTATTTCTTGTGATTTGGGAAACATAATCCGTGATTTTCCACATTGTCTAAGAAACAACATGAGGCTTGCAAGAGATTGAAACAATGCATCCTAAAACTTATTCCAGCAGTGAAAACACACGGTTCTACAAAGACTTGGAAGGAGCAAGCAAAAGAATAGTGGCTGAGTGTCCTTTCAGAGAGAAACACATGCATTTCATCTTTCTGGAGTGAGTTTTCTTGCTGGAATTCATATGCATTTTGTACTGTGCAGAATGTAGCTACCTGCTCGGGAGTTGTGTCATAGATGCACCTTTCCTGTAGGAGCTTATTGGAACTTTCATTGTTTGGCTAAGTTATTTAGGGTTGGTTTTGGAAGGTCTTTCAACTTTGGCCAAATCCGCTTTGTACGAAAGTTTTTCACAGCCCTGTTTCCAAGTGTCCACAAAGAGCTGCTGCTTGAAAGTGTCCACATGCACATCTCCCATACTGGTGTGCTCGTTTCACTACCTGGATTTTGGTTTCCTCTTCTTTCTTTGAAATGACAAGTCTTCATTCAGCATGCTACACACAGCTTGTAGCAGTTTCAGTTTGAAGCATGTTGGTGCTCTCAAAACGCTGTGTATCCTGTGTAGAGTGTGTCACTCTACAGCACTGAATACACAACTTAGAGCTCCTTTCAACACAGACACGCAAACACGTCTTTTTGGGAAAGTCCTAACTCAGGTAAATTGGAAATGTAAGGGTTTCATCGAAAACATGAAGACAATCATGCTTTTGAACTCTGCAACCGAAAGAAATGGCTTTTTGTACATGCCATTCTGAATTTCACTGCAAAATGCCCTTCTTTTCTGGTTTGTTGAAAGTTCAAAACACTTTAGGAAATAGAACGTGTTTGAAGAAGACTGATGCAGTGTGCGTTTTCCTGGATTTCAAGTGATTCGGGATACATACTCCTTGTTTTTCCACATTGTCTAAGAAACAACATGAGGCTTGCAAGAGATTGAAAAAATGCATCCTAAAACTTATGCCTGCAGTGAAAACACACGTTTCTACAAAGACTTGGAAGGAGCAAGCAAAAGAATAGTGGCTGAGAGTTCTTTCAGAGAGAAACACACGTATTTCATCCTTCTGTAGAGATGGTTAGGGTTATGATTGGACCTAGGGTAGGGTTATGTTGAGGGCTAGGGTTAGAGAGACGGTTAGGGTTACGATTGGACCTAGGGTTAGGGTTATGTTGAGGGCTAGGGTTAGAGAGAAGGTTAGGGTTACTTTTGGACCTAGGGTTAGGGTTATGTTGAGGGCTAGGGTTAGAGATATGGTTAGGGTTACGATTGGACCTAGGGTTGGGGTTATGTTGAGGGCTAGGGTTAGAGATCCGGTTAGGGTTACTATTGGACGTAGGGTTAGGGTTATGTTGAGGGCTAGGGTTAGAGATCCGGTTAGTATTACGATTGGACCTAGGGTTAGGGTTATGTTGAGGGCTAGAGTTACAGATCCGGTTAGGGTTACGATTTGACCTAGGGTTAGGGTTATGTTTAGGGCTAGGGTTAGAGATCCGGTTAGGGTTACTATTGGACGTAGGGTTAGGGTTATATTGAGGGCTAGGCTTAGAGATCCGGTTAGGGTTACGGTTGGACCTAGGGTTAGGGTTATGTTGAGGGCTAGGGTTAGAGATCAGGTTAGGGTTAAGATTGGACCTAGGGTTATAGTGATGTTGAGGGCTAGGGTATTCCAGCAGTGAAAACACACATTTCTATAAAGACTTTGAAGCAGTAAGCTAAAGCCTTGTGGCTGAGTGTTCTTTCATAGAGAAACATGCATTTCATCCTTCTGGAGTGAATTTTCATGCTGGAGTTCATATGCATTTTATACTGTGCAGAATGTAGCTACCTGCTGGGGGTTGTGTCATAGAAGCACCTTTTCTGCAGGAGCTTATTGGAACATTCATTGTTTGGCTAAGTTATTTAGGGTTGGTTTTGGAAGGTCTTTCAACCTTGGTCAAATCCCGCTTCGTACGCAAGTGTTTAATACCGCTGTTTCCAAGTGTCCACAAACAGCTGCTGCTTGAAACTGTCCACATGCACATCTCGTATACTGGTGTGCTCGTTTCACTACCTGGATTTTGGTTTCCTCTTCTTTCTTTGAAATGACAAGTCTTCATTCAGCATTCTACACACACCTTGTACCAGCTTCAGTTTGAAGCATGTTGGTGCTCTCAAAACGCTGTGTAACCTATGTAGAGTGTGTTACTCTCCAGCACTGAATACACAACTTAGAGCTCCTTTCACCACAGACACGCAAACACATCTTTTTGTGAAAGTCCTACTTCAGGTCCCTTGGAAATGTAAGGGTTTCATGGAGGACATGAAGTCAATCATGCTTTTGCACTCTACTACCAATAGAAATGACCTCTTGTACATGCCTGACTGAGTTTCACTGCAAAATGCCCTTGTTTTCTGGTTTCTTGAATGTTCTCAACACATTAGGAGAAAGAGCGTGTTTGAGCAAGATCTATGCAGTGTGCGTGTCCCTAGATTTCAAGTGATTTGGGAAATAGAATCCTTATTTTTCCACATTGTGAAAGAAACATGAGGCTTGCAAGAGATTGAAAAAATGCATCCCAACACGTACTCCAGCGGTGAAAGCACACGTTTCTACAAAGACTTTGAAGTAGCAAGTAAAAGCCAATGGCTGAGTGTTCTTTCAGAGAGAAACATACACATTTCATCCTTCTGGAGTGAATTTTCAGCCTGGAATTCATATGCATTTGTACCGTGCAGAATGTAACTACCTGCTCGGGGGTTGTGTCATAGAAGCAACTTTCCTGCAGGAGCTTATTGGAACATTCATTGTTTGGCTAACTTCTTTGGGTTGGTTTTGGAAGGTCTTTCAACTTTAGCCAAATCCGCTTTCTTACGAAATTTTTTCACAGCCCTGTTTCCAAGAGCCTACAAAGAACTGCTGCTTAAAACTCTCCACATGCACATCTCCCATACTGGTGTGCTCGTTTCACTACCTGGATTTTGGTTTCCTCTTCTTTCTTTGAAATTACAAGCCCTCTTTCTGCATGCTACACACACCTTGTAGCAGTTTCAGTTTGCAGCATATTGGTGCTCTTAAAACGCTGAGTAACCTGTGTAGAGTGTGTCAATCTCCAGCACTGAATACACAACTTAGAGCTCCTTTCACCACAGACACGCAAACACATCTTTTTGTAAAAGTCTTACTTCTTTACTCTTGGAAATGTAAGGGTTTCATCGAGAACTTGAAGTCAATCATGCTTTTGCACTCTGCAACCAATAGGAATGAACTCTTGTACATACCCATCTGAATTTCAGTGCAAAATGCCCTTCTTTTCTGGTTTGTTGAAAGTTCACAACACATTAGGAGATAGAGCGTGTTTGAAGAAGACTGATGCAGTGTGCGTTTTCCTTTATTTCTTGTGATTTGGGAAACATAATCCGTGATTTTCCACATTGTCTAAGAAACAACATGAGGCTTGCAAGAGATTGAAACAATGCATCCTAAAACTTATTCCAGCAGTGAAAACACACGGTTCTACAAAGACTTGGAAGGAGCAAGCAAAAGAATAGTGGCTGAGTGTCCTTTCAGAGAGAAACACATGCATTTCATCCTTCTGGGTGAGTTTTCTTGCTGGAATTCATATGCATTTTGTACTGTGCAGAATGTAGCTACCTGCTCGGGGGTTGTGTCATAGATGCACCTTTCCTGTAGGAGCTTATTGGAACTTTCATTGTTTGGCTAAGTTATTTAGGGTTGGTTTTGGAAGGTCTTTCAACTTTGGCCAAATCCGCTTTGTACGAAAGTTTTTCACAGCCCTGTTTCCAAGTGTCCACAAAGAGCTGCTGCTTGAAAGTGTCCACATGCACATCTCCCATACTGGTGTGCTCGTTTCACTACCTGGATTTTGGTTTCCTCTTCTTTCTTTGAAATGACAAGTCTTCATTCAGCATGCTACACACAGCTTGTAGCAGTTTCAGTTTGAAGCATGTTGGTGCTCTCAAAACGCTGTGTATCCTGTGTAGAGTGTGTCACTCTACAGCACTGAATACACAACTTAGAGCTCCTTTCAACACAGACACGCAAACACGTCTTTTTGGGAAAGTCCTAACTCAGGTAAATTGGAAATGTAAGGGTTTCATCGAAAACATGAAGACAATCATGCTTTTGAACTCTGCAACCGAAAGAAATGGCTTTTTGTACATGCCATTCTGAATTTCACTGCAAAATGCCCTTCTTTTCTGGTTTGTTGAAAGTTCAAAACACTTTAGGAAATAGAACGTGTTTGAAGAAGACTGATGCAGTGTGCGTTTTCCTGGATTTCAAGTGATTCGGGATACATACTCCTTGTTTTTCCACATTGTCTAAGAAACAACATGAGGCTTGCAAGAGATTGAAAAAATGCATCCTAAAACTTATGCCTGCAGTGAAAACACACGTTTCTACAAAGACTTGGAAGGAGCAAGCAAAAGAATAGTGGCTGAGAGTTCTTTCAGAGAGAAACACACGTATTTCATCCTTCTGTAGAGACGGTTAGGGTTACGATTGGACCTAGGGTAGGGTTATGTTGAGGGCTAGGGTTAGAGAGACGGTTAGGGTTACGATTGGACCTAGGGTTAGGGTTATGTTGAGGGCTAGGGTTAGAGAGAAGGTTAGGGTTACTTTTGGACCTAGGGTTAGGGTTATGTTGAGGGCTAGGGTTAGAGATATGGTTAGGGTTACGATTGGACCTAGGGTTAGGGTTATGTTGAGGGCTAGGGTTAGAGTTCCGGTTAGGGTTACACTTGAACCTAGGGTTAGGGTTATGTTGAGGGCTAGGCTTAGAGAGAAGGTTAGGGTTACAATTGGACCTAGGGTTAGGGTTATGTTGAGGGCTAGGGTTAGAGAGAAGGTTAGGGTTACTTTTGGACCTAGGGTTAGGGTTATGTTGAGGGCTAGGGTTAGAGATATGGGTAGGGTTACGATTGGACCTAGGGTTAGGGTTATGTATAGGGCTAGGGTTAGAGATCAGGTTAGGGTTACGTTTGGACCTAGGGTTAGGGTTATGTTGAGGGCTAGGGTTAGAGAGAAGGTTAGGGTTTCAATTGGACCTAGGGTTAGGGTTATGTTGAGGGCTAGGGTTACAGATCCGGTTAGGGTTACGATTGTACCTAGGGTTAGGGTTATGTTTAGGGCTAGGGTTAGAGATCCGGTTAGGGTTACTATTGGACGTAGGGTTAGGGTTATGTTGAGGGCTAGGGTTAGAGATCCGGTTAGTATTACGATTGGACCTAGGGTTAGGGTTATGTTGAGGGCTAGAGTTACAGATCCGGTTAGGGTTACGATTTGACCTAGGGTTAGGGTTATGTTTAGGGCTAGGGTTAGAGATCCGGTTAGGGTTACTATTGGACGTAGGGTTAGGGTTATATTGAGGGCTAGGCTTAGAGATCCGGTTAGGGTTACGGTTGGACCTAGGGTTAGGGTTATGTTGAGGGTTAGGGTTACAGATCCGGTTAGGGTTACGATTGGACCTAGGGTTAGGGTTATGTATAGGGCTAGGGTTAGAGATCCGGTTAGGGTTACTATTGGACGTAGGGTTAGGGTTATGTTGAGGGCTAGGGTTAGAGATCCGGGTAGTATTACGATTGGACCTAGGGTTAGGGTTATGTTGAGGGCTAGAGTTACAGATCCGGTTAGGGTTACGATTTGACCTAGGGTTAGGGTTATGTTTAGGGCTAGGGTTAGAGATCCGGTTAGGGTTACGGTTGGACCTAGGGTTAGGGTTATGTTGAGGGCTAGGGTTAGAGATCAGGTTAGGGTTAAGATTGGACCTAGGGTTATAGTGATGTTGAGCGCTAGGGTATTCCAGCAGTGAAAACACACATTTCTATAAAGACTTTGAAGCAGCAAGCTAAAGCCTTGTGGCTGAGTGTTCTTTCATAGAGAAACATGCATTTCATCCTTCTGGAGTGAATTTTCATGCTGGAGTTCATATGCATTTTATACTGTGCAGAATGTAGCTACCTGCTGGGGGTTGTGTCATAGAAGCACCTTTTCTGCAGGAGCTTATTGGAACATTCATTGTTTGGCTAAGTTATTTAGGGTTGGTTTTGGAAGGTCTTTCAACCTTGGTCAAATCCCGCTTCGTACGCAAGTTTTTAATACCGCTGTTTCCAAGTGTCCACAAACAGCTGCTGCTTGAAACTGTCCACATGCACATCTCGTATACTGGTGTGCTCGTTTCACTACCTGGATTTTGGTTTCCTCTTCTTTCTTTGAAATGACAAGTCTTCATTCAGCATTCTACACACACCTTGTACCAGCTTCAGTTTGAAGCATGTTGGTGCTCTCAAAACGCTGTGTAACCTATGTAGAGTGTGTTACTCTCCAGCACTGAATACACAACTTAGAGCTCCTTTCACCACAGACACACAAACACATCTTTTTGTGAAAGTCCTACTTCAGGTCCCTTGGAAATGTAAGGGTTTCATGGAGGACATGAAGTCAATCATGCTTTTGCACTCTACTACCAATAGAAATGACCTCTTGTACATGCCTGACTGAGTTTCACTGCAAAATGCCCTTGTTTTCTGGTTTCTTGAATGTTCTCAACACATTAGGAGAAAGAGCGTGTTTGAGCAAGATCTATGCAGTGTGCGTGTCCCTAGATTTCAAGTGACTTGGGAAATAGAATCCTTATTTTTCCACATTGTGAAAGAAACATGAGGCTTGCAAGAGATTGAAAAAATGCATCCCAACACGTACTCCAGCGGTGAAAGCACACGTTTCTACAAAGACTTTGAAGTAGCAAGTAAAAGCCAATGGCTGAGTGTTCTTTCAGAGAGAAACATACACATTTCATCCTTCTGGAGTGAATTTTCAGCCTGGAATTCATATGCATTTGTACCGTGCAGAATGTAACTACCTGCTCGGGGGTTGTGTCATAGAAGCAACTTTCCTGCAGGAGCTTATTGGAACATTCATTGTTTGGCTAACTTCTTTGGGTTGGTTTTGGAAGGTCTTTCAACTTTAGCCAAATCCGCTTTCTTACGAAATTTTTTCACAGCCCTGTTTCCAAGAGCCTACAAAGAACTGCTGCTTAAAACTCTCCACATGCACATCTCCCATACTGGTGTGCTCGTTTCACTACCTGGATTTTGGTTTCCTCTTCTTTCTTTGAAATTACAAGCCCTCTTTCTGCATGCTACACACACCTTGTAGCAGTTTCAGTTTGCAGCATATTGGTGCTCTTAAAACGCTGAGTAACCTGTGTAGAGTGTGTCAATCTCCAGCACTGAATACACAACTTAGAGCTCCTTTCACCACAGACACGCAAACACATCTTTTTGTAAAAGTCTTACTTCTTTACTCTTGGAAATGTAAGGGTTTCATCGAGAACTTGAAGTCAATCATGCTTTTGCACTCTGCAACCAATAGGAATGAACTCTTGTACATACCCGTCTGAATTTCAGTGCAAAATGCCCTTCTTTTCTGGTTTGTTGAAAGTTCACAACACATTAGGAGATAGAGCGTGTTTGAAGAAGACTGATGCAGTGTGCGTTTTCCTTTATTTCTTGTGATTTGGGAAACATAATCCGTGATTTTCCACATTGTCTAAGAAACAACATGAGGCTTGCAAGAGATTGAAACAATGCATCCTAAAACTTATTCCAGCAGTGAAAACACACGGTTCTCCAAAGACTTGGAAGGAGCAAGCAAAAGAATAGTGGCTGAGTGTCCTTTCAGAGAGAAACACATGCATTTCATCCTTCTGGAGTGAGTTTTCTTGCTGGAATTCATATGCATTTTGTACTGTGCAGAATGTAGCTACCTGCTCGGGGGTTGTGTCATAGATGCACCTTTCCTGTAGGAGCTTATTGGAACTTTCATTGTTTGGCTAAGTTATTTAGGGTTGGTTTTGGAAGGTCTTTCAACTTTGGCCAAATCCGCTTTGTACGAAAGTTTTTCACAGCCCTGTTTCCAAGTGTCCACAAAGAGCTGCTGCTTGAAAGTGTCCACATGCACATCTCCCATACTGGTGTGCTCGTTTCACTACCTGGATTTTGGTTTCCTCTTCTTTCTTTGAAATGACAAGTCTTCATTCAGCATGCTACACACAGCTTGTAGCAGTTTCAGTTTGAAGCATGTTGGTGCTCTCAAAACGCTGTGTATCCTGTGTAGAGTGTGTCACTCTACAGCACTGAATACACAACTTAGAGCTCCTTTCAACACAGACACGCAAACACGTCTTTTTGGGAAAGTCCTAACTCAGGTAAATTGGAAATGTAAGGGTTTCATCGAAAACATGAAGACAATCATGCTTTTGAACTCTGCAACCGAAAGAAATGGCTTTTTGTACATGCCATTCTGAATTTCACTGCAAAATGCCCTTCTTTTCTGGTTTGTTGAAAGTTCAAAACACTTTAGGAAATAGAACGTGTTTGAAGAAGACTGATGCAGTGTGCGTTTTCCTGGATTTCAAGTGATTCGGGATACATACTCCTTGTTTTTCCACATTGTCTAAGAAACAACATGAGGCTTGCAAGAGATTGAAAAAATGCATCCTAAAACTTATGCCTGCAGTGAAAACACACGTTTCGACAAAGACTTGGAAGGAGCAAGCAAAAGAATAGTGGCTGAGAGTTCTTTCAGAGAGAAACACACGTATTTCATCCTTCTGTAGAGACGGTTAGGGTTACGATTGGACCTAGGGTAGGGTTATGTTGAGGGCTAGGGTTAGAGAGACGGTTAGGGTTACGATTGGACCTAGGGTTAGGGTTATGTTGAGGGCTAGGGTTAGAGAGAAGGTTAGGGTTACTTTTGGACCTAGGGTTAGGGTTATGTTGAGGGCTAGGGTTAGAGATATGGTTAGGGTTACGATTGGACCTAGGGTTAGGGTTATGTTGAGGGCTAGGGTTAGAGTTCCGGTTAGGGTTACACTTGAACCTAGGGTTAGGGTTATGTTGAGGGCTAGGCTTAGAGAGAAGGTTAGGGTTACAATTGGACCTAGGGTTAGGGTTATGTTGAGGGCTAGGGTTAGAGAGAAGGTTAGGGTTACTTTTGGACCTAGGGTTAGGGTTATGTTGAGGGCTAGGGTTAGAGATATGGGTAGGGTTACGATTGGACCTAGGGTTAGGGTTATGTATACGGCTAGGGTTAGAGATCAGGTTAGGGTTACGTTTGGACCTAGGGTTAGGGTTATGTTGAGGGCGAGGGTTAGAGAGAAGGTTAGGGTTTCAATTGGACCTAGGGTTAGGGTTATGTTGAGGGCTAGGGTTACAGATCCGGTTAGGGTTACGATTGTACCTAGGGTTAGGGTTATGTTTAGGGCTAGGGTTAGAGATCCGGTTAGGGTTACTATTGGACGTAGGGTTAGGGTTATGTTGAGGGCTAGGGTTAGAGATCCGGTTAGTATTACGATTGGACCTAGGGTTAGGGTTATGTTGAGGGCTAGAGTTACAGATCCGGTTAGGGTTACGATTTGACCTAGGGTTAGGGTTATGTTTAGGGCTAGGGTTAGAGATCCGGTTAGGGTTACTATTGGACGTAGGGTTAGGGTTATATTGAGGGCTAGGCTTAGAGATCCGGTTAGGGTTACGGTTGGACCTAGGGTTAGGGTTATTTTGAGGGCTAGGGTTAGAGATCAGGTTAGGGTTAAGATTGGACCTAGGGTTATAGTGATGTTGAGGGCTAGGGTATTCCAGCAGTGAAAACACACATTTCTATAAAGACTTTGAAGCAGCAAGCTAAAGCCTTGTGGCTGAGTGTTCTTTCATAGAGAAACATGCATTTCATCCTTCTGGAGTGAATTTTCATGCTGGAGTTCATATGCATTTTATACTGTGCAGAATGTAGCTACCTGCTGGGGGTTGTGTCATAGAAGCACCTTTTCTGCAGGAGCTTATTGGAACATTCATTGTTTGGCTAAGTTATTTAGGGTTGGTTTTGGAAGGTCTTTCAACCTTGGTCAAATCCCGCTTCGTACGCAAGTTTTTAATACCGCTGTTTCCAAGTGTCCACAAACAGCTGCTGCTTGAAACTGTCCACATGCACATCTCGTATACTGGTGTGCTCGTTTCACTACCTGGATTTTGGTTTCCTCTTCTTTCTTTGAAATGACAAGTCTTCATTCAGCATTCTACACACACCTTGTACCAGCTTCAGTTTGAAGCATGTTGGTGCTCTCAAAACGCTGTGTAACCTATGTAGAGTGTGTTACTCTCCAGCACTGAATACACAACTTAGAGCTCCTTTCACCACAGACACGCAAACACATCTTTTTGTGAAAGTCCTACTTCAGGTCCCTTGGAAATGTAAGGGTTTCATGGAGGACATGAAGTCAATCATGCTTTTGCACTCTACTACCAATAGAAATGACCTCTTGTACATGCCTGACTGAGTTTCACTGCAAAATGCCCTTGTTTTCTGGTTTCTTGAATGTTCTCAACACATTAGGAGAAAGAGCGTGTTTGAGCAAGATCTATGCAGTGTGCGTTTCCCTAGATTTCAAGTGATTTGGGAAATATAATCCTTATTTTTCCACATTGTGAAAGAAACATGAGGCTTGCAAGAGATTGAAAAAATGCATCCCAACACGTACTCCAGCGGTGAAAGCACACGTTTCTACAAAGACTTTGAAGTAGCAAGTAAAAGCCAATGGCTGAGTGTTCTTTCAGAGAGAAACATACACATTTCATCCTTCTGGAGTGAATTTTCAGCCTGGAATTCATATGCATTTGTACCGTGCAGAATGTAACTACCTGCTCGGGGGTTGTGTCATAGAAGCAACTTTCCTGCAGGAGATTATTGGAACATTCATTGTTTGGCTAACTTCTTTGGGTTGGTTTTGGAAGGTCTTTCAACTTTAGCCAAATCCGCTTTCTTACGAAATTTTTTCACAGCCCTGTTTCCAAGAGCCTACAAAGAACTGCTGCTTAAAACTCTCCACATGCACATCTCCCATACTGGTGTGCTCGTTTCACTACCTGGATTTTGGTTTCCTCTTCTTTCTTTGAAATTACAAGCCCTCTTTCTGCATGCTACACACACCTTGTAGCAGTTTCAGTTTGCAGCATATTGGTGCTCTTAAAACGCTGAGTAACCTGTGTAGAGTGTGTCAATCTCCAGCACTGAATTCACAACTTAGACCTCCTTTCACCACAGACACGCAAACACATCTTTTTGTAAAAGTCCTACTTCTTTACTCTTGGAAATGTAAGGGTTTCATCGAGAACTTGAAGTCAATCATGCTTTTGCACTCTGCAACCAATAGGAATGAACTCTTGTACATACCCGTCTGAATTTCAGTGCAAAATGCCCTTCTTTTCTGGTTTGTTGAAACTTCACAACACATTAGGAGATAGAGCGTGTTTGAAGAAGACTGATGCAGTGTGCGTTTTCCTTTATTTCTTGTGATTTGGGAAACATAATCCGTGATTTTCCACATTGTCTAAGAAACAACATGAGGCTTGCAAGAGATTGAAACAATGCATCCTAAAACTTATTCCAGCAGTGAAAACACACGGTTCTCCAAAGACTTGGAAGGAGCAAGCAAAAGAATAGTGGCTGAGTGTCCTTTCAGAGAGAAACACATGCATTTCATCCTTCTGGAGTGAGTTTTCTTGCTGGAATTCATATGCATTTTGTACTGTGCAGAATGTAGCTACCTGCTCGGGGGTTGTGTCATAGATGCACCTTTCCTGTAGGAGCTTATTGGAACTTTCATTGTTTGGCTAAGTTATTTAGGGTTGGTTTTGGAAGGTCTTTCAACTTTGGCCAAATCCGCTTTGTACGAAAGTTTTTCACAGCCCTGTTTCCAAGTGTCCACAAAGAGCTGCTGCTTGAAAGTGTCCACATGCACATCTCCCATACTGGTGTGCTCGTTTCACTCCCTGGATTTTGGTTTCCTCTTCTTTCTTTGAAATGACAAGTCTTCGTTCAGCATGCTACACACAGCTTGTAGCAGTTTCAGTTTGAAGCATGTTGGTGCTCTCAAAAGGCTGTGTATCCTGTGTAGAGTGTGTCACTCTACAGCACTGAATACACAACTTAGAGCTCCTTTCAACACAGACACGCAAACACGTCTTTTTGGGAAAGTCCTAACTCAGGTAAATTGGAAATGTAAGGGTTTCATCGAAAACATGAAGACAATCATGCTTTTGAACTCTGCAACCGAAAGAAATGGCTTTTTGTACATGCCATTCTGAATTTCACTGCAAAATGCCCTTCTTTTCTGGTTTGTTGAAAGTTCAAAACACTTTAGGAAATAGAACGTGTTTGAAGAAGACTGATGCAGTGTGCGTTTTCCTGGATTTCAAGTGATTCGGGATACATACTCCTTGTTTTTCCACATTGTCTAAGAAACAACATGAGGCTTGCAAGAGATTGAAAAAATGCATCCTAAAACTTATGCCTGCAGTGAAAACACACGTTTCTACAACGACTTGGAAGGAGCAAGCAAAAGAATAGTGGCTGAGAGTTCTTTCAGAGAGAAACACACGTATTTCATCCTTCTGTAGAGACGGTTAGGGTTACGATTGGACCTAGGGTAGGGTTATGTTGAGGGCTAGGGTTAGAGAGACGGTTAGGGTTACGATTGGACCTAGGGTTAGGGTTATGTTGAGGGCTAGGGTTAGAGAGAAGGTTAGGGTTACTTTTGGACCTAGGGTTAGGGTTATGTTGAGGGCTAGGGTTAGAGATATGGTTAGGGTTACGATTGGACCTAGGGTTAGGGTTATGTTGAGGGCTAGGGTTAGAGTTCCGGTTAGGGTTACACTTGAACCTAGGGTTAGGGTTATGTTGAGGGCTAGGCTTAGAGAGAAGGTTAGGGTTACAATTGGACCTAGGGTTAGGGTTATGTTGAGGGCTAGGGTTAGAGAGAAGGTTAGGGTTACTTTTGGACCTAGGGTTAGGGTTATGTTGAGGGCTAGGGTTAGAGATATGGGTAGGGTTACGATTGGACCTAGGGTTAGGGTTATGTATACGGCTAGGGTTAGAGATCAGGTTAGGGTTACGTTTGGACCTAGGGTTAGGGTTATGTTGAGGGCGAGGGTTAGAGAGAAGGTTAGGGTTTCAATTGGACCTAGGGTTAGGGTTATGTTGAGGGCTAGGGTTACAGATCCGGTTAGGGTTACGATTGTACCTAGGGTTAGGGTTATGTTTAGGGCTAGGGTTAGAGATCCGGTTAGGGTTACTATTGGACGTAGGGTTAGGGTTATGTTGAGGGCTAGGGTTAGAGATCCGGTTAGTATTACGATTGGACCTAGGGTTAGGGTTATGTTGAGGGCTAGAGTTACAGATCCGGTTAGGGTTACGATTTGACCTAGGGTTAGGGTTATGTTTAGGGCTAGGGTTAGAGATCCGGTTAGGGTTACTATTGGACGTAGGGTTAGGGTTATATTGAGGGCTAGGCTTAGAGATCCGGTTAGGGTTACGGTTGGACCTAGGGTTAGGGTTATTTTGAGGGCTAGGGTTAGAGATCAGGTTAGGGTTAAGATTGGACCTAGGGTTATAGTGATGTTGAGGGCTAGGGTATTCCAGCAGTGAAAACACACATTTCTATAAAGACTTTGAAGCAGCAAGCTAAAGCCTTGTGGCTGAGTGTTCTTTCATAGAGAAACATGCATTTCATCCTTCTGGAGTGAATTTTCATGCTGGAGTTCATATGCATTTTATACTGTGCAGAATGTAGCTACCTGCTGGGGGTTGTGTCATAGAAGCACCTTTTCTGCAGGAGCTTATTGGAACATTCATTGTTTGGCTAAGTTATTTAGGGTTGGTTTTGGAAGGTCTTTCAACCTTGGTCAAATCCCGCTTCGTACGCAAGTTTTTAATACCGCTGTTTCCAAGTGTCCACAAACAGCTGCTGCTTGAAACTGTCCACATGCACATCTCGTATACTGGTGTGCTCGTTTCACTACCTGGATTTTGGTTTCCTCTTCTTTCTTTGAAATGACAAGTCTTCATTCAGCATTCTACACACACCTTGTACCAGCTTCAGTTTGAAGCATGTTGGTGCTCTCAAAACGCTGTGTAACCTATGTAGAGTGTGTTACTCTCCAGCACTGAATACACAACTTAGAGCTCCTTTCACCACAGACACACAAACACATCTTTTTGTGAAAGTCCTACTTCAGGTCCCTTGGAAATGTAAGGGTTTCATGGAGGACATGAAGTCAATCATGCTTTTGCACTCTACTACCAATAGAAATGACCTCTTGTACATGCCTGACTGAGTTTCACTGCAAAATGCCCTTGTTTTCTGGTTTCTTGAATGTTCTCAACCCATTAGGAGAAAGAGCGTGTTTGAGCAAGATCTATGCAGTGTGCGTGTCCCTAGATTTCAAGTGACTTGGGAAATAGAATCCTTATTTTTCCACATTGTGAAAGAAACATGAGGCTTGCAAGAGATTGAAAAAATGCATCCCAACACGTACTCCAGCGGTGAAAGCACACGTTTCTACAAAGACTTTGAAGTAGCAAGTAAAAGCCAATGGCTGAGTGTTCTTTCAGAGAGAAACATACACATTTCATCCTTCTGGAGTGAATTTTCAGCCTGGAATTCATATGCATTTGTACCGTGCAGAATGTAACTACCTGCTCGGGGGTTGTGTCATAGAAGCAACTTTCCTGCAGGAGCTTATTGGAACATTCATTGTTTGGCTAACTTCTTTGGGTTGGTTTTGGAAGGTCTTTCAACTTTAGCCAAATCCGCTTTCTTACGAAATTTTTTCACAGCCCTGTTTCCAAGAGCCTACAAAGAACTGCTGCTTAAAACTCTCCACATGCACATCTCCCATACTGGTGTGCTCGTTTCACTACCTGGATTTTGGTTTCCTCTTCTTTCTTTGAAATTACAAGCCCTCTTTCTGCATGCTACACACACCTTGTAGCAGTTTCAGTTTGCAGCATATTGGTGCTCTTAAAACGCTGAGTAACCTGTGTAGAGTGTGTCAATCTCCAGCACTGAATACACAACTTAGACCTCCTTTCACCACAGACACGCAAACACATCTTTTTGTAAAAGTCCTACTTCTTTACTCTTGGAAATGTAAGGGTTTCATCGAGAACTTGAAGTCAATCATGCTTTTGCACTCTGCAACCAATAGGAATGAACTCTTGTACATACCCGTCTGAATTTCAGTGCAAAATGCCCTTCTTTTCTGGTTTGTTGAAACTTCACAACACATTAGGAGATAGAGCGTGTTTGAAGAAGACTGATGCAGTGTGCGTTTTCCTTTATTTCTTGTGATTTGGGAAACATAATCCGTGATTTTCCACATTGTCTAAGAAACAACATGAGGCTTGCAAGAGATTGAAACAATGCATCCTAAAACTTATTCCAGCAGTGAAAACACACGGTTCTCCAAAGACTTGGAAGGAGCAAGCAAAAGAATAGTGGCTGAGTGTCCTTTCAGAGAGAAACACATGCATTTCATCCTTCTGGAGTGAGTTTTCTTGCTGGAATTCATATGCATTTTGTACTGTGCAGAATGTAGCTACCTGCTCGGGGGTTGTGTCATAGATGCACCTTTCCTGTAGGAGCTTATTGGAACTTTCATTGTTTGGCTAAGTTATTTAGGGTTGGTTTTGGAAGGTCTTTCAACTTTGGCCAAATCCGCTTTGTACGAAAGTTTTTCACAGCCCTGTTTCCAAGTGTCCACAAAGAGCTGCTGCTTGAAAGTGTCCACATGCACATCTCCCATACTGGTGTGCTCGTTTCACTCCCTGGATTTTGGTTTCCTCTTCTTTCTTTGAAATGACAAGTCTTCGTTCAGCATGCTACACACAGCTTGTAGCAGTTTCAGTTTGAAGCATGTTGGTGCTCTCAAAAGGCTGTGTATCCTGTGTAGAGTGTGTCACTCTACAGCACTGAATACACAACTTAGAGCTCCTTTCAACACAGACACGCAAACACGTCTTTTTGGGAAAGTCCTAACTCAGGTAAATTGGAAATGTAAGGGTTTCATCGAAAACATGAAGACAATCATGCTTTTGAACTCTGCAACCGAAAGAAATGGCTTTTTGTACATGCCATTCTGAATTTCACTGCAAAATGCCCTTCTTTTCTGGTTTGTTGAAAGTTCAAAACACTTTAGGAAATAGAACGTGTTTGAAGAAGACTGATGCAGTGTGCGTTTTCCTGGATTTCAAGTGATTCGGGATACATACTCCTTGTTTTTCCACATTGTCTAAGAAACAACATGAGGCTTGCAAGAGATTGAAAAAATGCATCCTAAAACTTATGCCTGCAGTGAAAACACACGTTTCTACAAAGACTTGGAAGGAGCAAGCAAAAGAATAGTGGCTGAGAGTTCTTTCAGAGAGAAACACACGTATTTCATCCTTCTGTAGAGACGGTTAGGGTTACGATTGGACCTAGGGTAGGGTTATGTTGAGGGCTAGGGTTAGAGAGACGGTTAGGGTTACGATTGGACCTAGGGTTAGGGTTATGTTGAGGGCTAGGGTTAGAGAGAAGGTTAGGGTTACTTTTGGACCTAGGGTTAGGGTTATGTTGAGGGCTAGGGTTAGAGATATGGTTAGGGTTACGATTGGACCTAGGGTTAGGGTTATGTTGAGGGCTAGGGTTAGAGAGAAGGTTAGGGTTACTTTTGGACCTAGGGTTAGGGTTATGTTGAGGGCTAGGGTTAGAGATATGGTTAGGGTTACGATTGGACCTAGGGTTAGGGTTATGTTGAGGGCTAGGGTTAGAGTTCCGGTTAGGGTTACACTTGAACCTAGGGTTAGGGTTATGTTGAGGGCTAGGCTTAGAGAGAAGGTTAGGGTTACAATTGGACCTAGGGTTAGGGTTATGTTGAGGGCTAGGGTTAGAGACCCGTTTAGGGTTACGATTGGACCTAGGGTTAGGGTTATGTTTAGGGCTAGGGCTAGAGATCCGGTTAGGGTTACTATTGGACGTAGGGTTAGGGTTATATTGAGGGCTAGGCTTAGAGATCCGGTTAGGGTTACGGTTGGACCTAGGGTTAGGGTTATGTTGAGGGCTAGGGTTAGAGAGAAGGTTAGGGTTACTTTTGGACCTAGGGTTAGGGTTATGTTGAGGGCTAGGGTTAGAGATATGGGTAGGGTTACGATTGGACCTAGGGTTAGGGTTATGTATAGGGCTAGGGTTAGAGATCAGGTTAGGGTTACGTTTGGACCTAGGGTTAGGGTTATGTTGAGGGCTAGGGTTAGAGAGAAGGTTAGGGTTTCAATTGGACCTAGGGTTAGGGTTATGTTGAGGGCTAGGGTTACAGATCCGGTTAGGGTTACGATTGTACCTAGGGTTAGGGTTATGTTTAGGGCTAGGGTTAGAGATCCGGTTAGGGTTACTATTGGACGTAGGGTTAGGGTTATGTTGAGGGCTAAGCTTAGAGATCCGGTTAGGGTTACGGTTGGACCTAGGGTTAGGGTTATGTTGAGGGCTAGGGTTAGAGATCAGGTTAGGGTTAAGATTGGACCTCGGGTTATAGTGATGTTGAGGGCTAGGGTATTCCAGCAGTGAAAACACACATTTCTATAAAGACTTTGAAGCAGCAAGCTAAAGCCTTGTGGCTGAGTGTTCTTTCATAGAGAAACATGCATTTCATCCTTCTGGAGTGAATTTTCATGCTGGAGTTCATATGCATTTTATACTGTGCAGAATGTAGCTACCTGCTGGGGGTTGTGTCATAGAAGCACCTTTTCTGCAGGAGCTTATTGGAACATTCATTGTTTGGCTAAGTTATTTAGGGTTGGTTTTGGAAGGTCTTTCAACCTTGGTCAAATCCCGCTTCGTACGCAAGTTTTTAATACCGCTGTTTCCAAGTGTCCACAAACAGCTGCTGCTTGAAACTGTCCACATGCACATCTCGTATACTGGTGTGCTCGTTTCACTACCTGGATTTTGGTTTCCTCTTCTTTCTTTGAAATGACAAGTCTTCATTCAGCATTCTACACACACCTTGTACCAGCTTCAGTTTGAAGCATGTTGGTGCTCTCAAAACGCTGTGTAACCTATGTAGAGTGTGTTACTCTCCAGCACTGAATACACAACTTAGAGCTCCTTTCACCACAGACACGCAAACACATCTTTTTGTGAAAGTCCTACTTCAGGTCCCTTGGAAATGTAAGGGTTTCATGGAGGACATGAAGTCAATCATGCTTTTGCACTCTACTACCAATAGAAATGACCTCTTGTACATGCCTGACTGAGTTTCACTGCAAAATGCCCTTGTTTTCTGGTTTCTTGAATGTTCTCAACACATTAGGAGAAAGAGCGTGTTTGAGCAAGATCTATGCAGTGTGCGTTTCCCTAGATTTCAAGTGATTTGGGAAATATAATCCTTATTTTTCCACATTGTGAAAGAAACATGAGGCTTGCAAGAGATTGAAAAAATGCATCCCAACACGTACTCCAGCGGTGAAAGCACACGTTTCTACAAAGACTTTGAAGTAGCAAGTAAAAGCCAATGGCTGAGTGTTCTTTCAGAGAGAAACATACACATTTCATCCTTCTGGAGTGAATTTTCAGCCTGGAATTCATATGCATTTGTACCGTGCAGAATGTAACTACCTGCTCGGGGGTTGTGTCATAGAAGCAACTTTCCTGCAGGAGCTTATTGGAACATTCATTGTTTGGCTAACTTCTTTTGGTTGGTTTTGGAAGGTCTTTCAACTTTAGCCAAATCCGCTTTCTTACGAAATTTTTTCACAGCCCTGTTTCCAAGAGCCCACAAAGAACTGCTGCTTAAAACTCTCCACATGCACATCTCCCATACTGGTGTGCTCGTTTCACTACCTGGATATTGGTTTCCTCTTCTTTCTTTGAAATTACAAGCCCTCTTTCTGCATGCTACACACACCTTGTAGCAGTTTCAGTTTGCAGCATATTGGTGCTCTTAAAACGCTGAGTAACCTGTGTAGAGTGTGTCAATCTCCAGCACTGAATACACAACTTAGAGCTCCTTTCACCACAGACACGCAAACACATCTTTTTGTAAAAGTCCTACTTCTTTACTCTTGGAAATGTAAGGGTTTCATCGAGAACTTGAAGTCAATCATGCTTTGGCACTCTGCAACCAATAGGAATGAACTCTTGTACATACCCGTCTGAATTTCAGTGCAAAATGCCCTTCTTTTCTGTTTTGTTGAAAGTTCACAACACATTAGGAGATAGAGCGTGTTTGAAGAAGACTGATGCAGTGTGCGTTTTCCTTTATTTCTTGTGATTTGGGAAACATAATCCGTGATTTTCCACATTGTCTAAGAAACAACATGAGGCTTGCAAGAGATTGAAACAATGCATCCTAAAACTTATTCCAGCAGTGAAAACACACGGTTCTACAAAGACTTGGAAGGAGCAAGCAAAAGAATAGTGGCTGAGTGTCCTTTCAGAGAGAAACACATGCATTTCATCCTTCTGGAGTGAGTTTTCTTGCTGGAATTCATATGCATTTTGTACTGTGCAGAATGTAGCTACCTGCTCGGGGGTTGTGTCATAGATGCACCTTTCCTGTAGGAGCTTATTGGAACTTTCATTGTTTGGCTAAGTTATTTAGGGTTGGTTTTGGAAGGTCTTTCAACTTTGGCCAAATCCGCTTTGTACGAAAGTTTTTCACAGCCCTGTTTCCAAGTGTCCACAAAGAGCTGCTGCTTGAATGTGTCCACATGCACATCTCCCATACTGGTGTGCTCGTTTCACTACCTGGATATTGGTTTCCTCTTCTTTCTTTGAAATGACAAGTCTTCATTCAGCATGCTACACACAGCTTGTAGCAGTTTCAGTTTGAAGCATGTTGGTGCTCTCAAAAGGCTGTGTATCCTGTGTAGAGTGTGTCACTCTACAGCACTGAATACACAACTTAGAGCTCCTTTCAACACAGACACGCAAACACGTCTTTTTGGGAAAGTCCTAACTCAGGTAAATTGGAAATGTAAGGGTTTCATCGAAAACATGAAGACAATCATGCTTTTGAACTCTGCAACCGAAAGAAATGGCTTTTTGTACATGCCATTCTGAATTTCACTGCAAAATACCCTTCTTTTCTGGTTTGTTGAAAGTTCAAAACACTTTAGGAAATAGAACGTGTTTGAAGAAGACTGATGCAGTGTGCGTTTTCCTGGATTTCAAGTGATTCGGGATACATACTCCTTGTTTTTCCACATTGTCTAAGAAACAACATGAGGCTTGCAAGAGATTGAAAAAATGCATCCTAAAACTTATGCCTGCAGTGAAAACACACGTTTCTACAAAGACTTGGAAGGAGCAAGCAAAAGAATAGTGGCTGAGAGTTCTTTCAGAGAGAAACACACGTATTTCATCCTTCTGTAGAGACGGTTAGGGTTACGATTGGACCTAGGGTAGGGTTATGTTGAGGGCTAGGGTTAGAGAGACGGTTAGGGTTACACTTGAACCTAGGGTTAGGGTTATGTTGAGGGCTAGGGTTAGAGAGAAGGTTAGGGTTACTTTTGGACCTAGGGTTAGGGTTATGTTTAGGGCTAGGGTTAGAGATCCGGTTAGGGTTACTATTGGACGTAGGGTTAGGGTTATATTGAGGGCTAGGCTTAGAGATCCGGTTAGGGTTACGGTTGGACCTAGGGTTAGGGTTATGTTGAGGGCTAGGGTTAGAGACCCGTTTAGGGTTACGATTGGACCTAGGGTTAGGGTTATGTTGAGGGCTAGGGTTAGAGTTCCGGTTAGGGTTACACTTGAACCTAGGGTTAGGGTTATGTTGAGGGCTAGGGTTAGAGAGAAGGTTAGGGTTACTTTTGGACCTAGGGTTAGGGTTATGTTTAGGGCTAGGGTTAGAGATCCGGTTAGGGTTACTATTGGACGTAGGGTTAGGGTTATATTGAGGGCTAGGCTTAGAGATCCGGTTAGGGTTACGGTTGGACCTAGGGTTAGGGTTATGTTGAGGGCTAGGGTTAGAGACCCGTTTAGGGTTACGATTGGACCTAGGGTTAGGGTTATGTTGAGGGCTAGGGTTAGAGTTCCGGTTAGGGTTACACTTGAACCTAGGGTTAGGGTTATGTTGAGGGCTAGGGTTAGAGAGAAGGTTAGGGTTACTTTTGGACCTAGGGTTAGGGTTATGTTTAGGGCTAGGGTTAGAGATCCGGTTAGGGTTACTATTGGACGTAGGGTTAGGGTTATATTGAGGGCTAGGCTTAGAGATCCGGTTAGGGTTACGGTTGGACCTAGGGTTAGGGTTATGTTGAGGGCTAGGGTTAGAGATCAGGTTAGGGTTAAGATTGGACCTAGGGTTATAGTGATGTTGAGGGCTAGGGTATTCCAGCAGTGAAAACACACATTTCTATAAAGACTTTGAAGCAGCAAGCTAAAGCCTTGTGGCTGAGTGTTCTTTCATAGAGAAACATGCATTTCATCCTTCTGGAGTGAATTTTCATGCTGGAGTTCATATGCATTTTATACTGTGCAGAATGTAGCTACCTGCTGGGGGTTGTGTCATAGAAGCACCTTTTCTGCAGGAGCTTATTGGAACATTCATTGTTTGGCTAAGTTATTTAGGGTTGGTTTTGGAAGGTCTTTCAACCTTGGTCAAATCCCGCTTCGTACGCAAGTTTTTAATACCGCTGTTTCCAAGTGTCCACAAACAGCTGCTGCTTGAAACTGTCCACATGCACATCTCGTATACTGGTGTGCTCGTTTCACTACCTGGATTTTGGTTTCCTCTTCTTTCTTTGAAATTACAAGCCCTCTTTCTGCATGCTACACACACCTTGTAGCAGTTTCAGTTTGCAGCATATTGGTGCTCTTAAAACGCTGAGTAACCTGTGTAGAGTGTGTCAATCTCCAGCACTGAATACACAACTTAGAGCTCCTTTCACCACAGACACGCAAACACATCTTTTTGTAAAAGTCCTACTTCTTTACTCTTGGAAATGTAAGGGTTTCATCGAGAACTTGAAGTCAATCATGCTTTGGCACTCTGCAACCAATAGGAATGAACTCTTGTACATACCCGTCTGAATTTCAGTGCAAAATGCCCTTCTTTTCTGGTTTGTTGAAAGTTCACAACACATTAGGAGATAGAGCGTGTTTGAAGAAGACTGATGCAGTGTGCGTTTTCCTTTATTTCTTGTGATTTGGGAAACATAATCCGTGATTTTCCACATTGTCTAAGAAACAACATGAGGCTTGCAAGAGATTGAAACAATGCATCCTAAAACTTATTCCAGCAGTGAAAACACACGGTTCTACAAAGACTTGGAAGGAGCAAGCAAAAGAATAGTGGCTGAGTGTCCTTTCAGAGAGAAACACATGCATTTCATCCTTCTGGAGTGAGTTTTCTTGCTGGAATTCATATGCATTTTGTACTGTGCAGAATGTAGCTACCTGCTCGGGGGTTGTGTCATAGATGCACCTTTCCTGTAGGAGCTTATTGGAACTTTCATTGTTTGGCTAAGTTATTTAGGGTTGGTTTTGGAAGGTCTTTCAACTTTGGCCAAATCCGCTTTGTACGAAAGTTTTTCACAGCCCTGTTTCCAAGTGTCCACAAAGAGCTGCTGCTTGAAAGTGTCCACATGCACATCTCCCATACTGGTGTGCTCGTTTCACTACCTGGATTTTGGTTTCCTCTTCTTTCTTTGAAATGACAAGTCTTCATTCAGCATGCTACACACAGCTTGTAGCAGTTTCAGTTTGAAGCATGTTGGTGCTCTCAAAACGCTGTGTATCCTGTGTAGAGTGTGTCACTCTACAGCACTGAATACACAACTTAGAGCTCCTTTCAACACAGACACGCAAACACGTCTTTTTGGGAAAGTCCTAACTCAGGTAAATTGGAAATGTAAGGGTTTCATCGAAAACATGAAGACAATCATGCTTTTGAACTCTGCAACCGAAAGAAATGGCTTTTTGTACATGCCATTCTGAATTTCACTGCAAAATGCCCTTCTTTTCTGGTTTGTTGAAAGTTCAAAACACTTTAGGAAATAGAACGTGTTTGAAGAAGACTGATGCAGTGTGCGTTTTCCTGGATTTCAAGTGATTCGGGATACATACTCCTTGTTTTTCCACATTGTCTAAGAAACAACATGAGGCTTGCAAGAGATTGAAAAAATGCATCCTAAAACTTATGCCTGCAGTGAAAACACACGTTTCTACAAAGACTTGGAAGGAGCAAGCAAAAGAATAGTGGCTGAGAGTTCTTTCAGAGAGAAACACACGTATTTCATCCTTCTGTAGAGACGGTTAGGGTTACGATTGGACCTAGGGTAGGGTTATGTTGAGGGCTAGGGTTAGAGAGACGGTTAGGGTTACACTTGAACCTAGGGTTAGGGTTATGTTGAGGGCTAGGGTTAGAGAGAAGGTTAGGGTTACTTTTGGACCTAGGGTTAGGGTTATGTTTAGGGCTAGGGTTAGAGATCCGGTTAGGGTTACTATTGGACGTAGGGTTAGGGTTATATTGAGGGCTAGGCTTAGAGATCCGGTTAGGGTTACGGTTGGACCTAGGGTTAGGGTTATGTTGAGGGCTACGGTTAGAGACCCGTTTAGGGTTAAGATTGGACCTAGGGTTAGGGTTATGTTGAGGGCTAGGGTTAGAGTTCCGGTTAGGGTTACACTTGAACCTAGGGTTAGGGTTATGTTGAGGGCTAGGGTTAGAGAGAAGGTTAGGGTTACTTTTGGACCTAGGGTTAGGGTTATGTTTAGGGCTAGGGTTAGAGATCCGGTTAGGGTTACTATTGGACGTAGGGTTAGGGTTATATTGAGGGCTAGGCTTAGAGATCCGGTTAGGGTTACGGTTGGACCTAGGGTTAGGGTTATGTTGAGGGCTAGGGTTAGAGATCAGGTTAGGGTTAAGATTGGACCTAGGGTTATAGTGATGTTGAGGGCTAGGGTATTCCAGCAGTGAAAACACACATTTCTATAAAGACTTTGAAGCAGCAAGCTAAAGCCTTGTGGCTGAGTGTTCTTTCATAGAGAAACATGCATTTCATCCTTCTGGAGTGAATTTTCATGCTGGAGTTCATATGCATTTTATACTGTGCAGAATGTAGCTACCTGCTGGGGGTTGTGTCATAGAAGCACCTTTTCTGCAGGAGCTTATTGGAACATTCATTGTTTGGCTAAGTTATTTAGGGTTGGTTTTGGAAGGTCTTTCAACCTTGGTCAAATCCCGCTTCGTACGCAAGTTTTTAATACCGCTGTTTCCAAGTGTCCACAAACAGCTGCTGCTTGAAACTGTCCACATGCACATCTCGTATACTGGTGTGCTCGTTTCACTACCTGGATTTTGGTTTCCTCTTCTTTCTTTGAAATTACAAGCCCTCTTTCTGCATGCTACACACACCTTGTAGCAGTTTCAGTTTGCAGCATATTGGTGCTCTTAAAACGCTGAGTAACCTGTGTAGAGTGTGTCAATCTCCAGCACTGAATACACAACTTAGAGCTCCTTTCACCACAGACACGCAAACACATCTTTTTGTAAAAGTCCTACTTCTTTACTCTTGGAAATGTAAGGGTTTCATCGAGAACTTGAAGTCAATCATGCTTTGGCACTCTGCAACCAATAGGAATGAACTCTTGTACATACCCGTCTGAATTTCAGTGCAAAATGCCCTTCTTTTCTGGTTTGTTGAAAGTTCACAACACATTAGGAGATAGAGCGTGTTTGAAGAAGACTGATGCAGTGTGCGTTTTCCTTTATTTCTTGTGATTTGGGAAACATAATCCGTGATTTTCCACATTGTCTAAGAAACAACATGAGGCTTGCAAGAGATTGAAACAATGCATCCTAAAACTTATTCCAGCAGTGAAAACACACGGTTCTACAAAGACTTGGAAGGAGCAAGCAAAAGAATAGTGGCTGAGTGTCCTTTCAGAGAGAAACACATGCATTTCATCCTTCTGGAGTGAGTTTTCTTGCTGGAATTCATATGCATTTTGTACTGTGCAGAATGTAGCTACCTGCTCGGGGGTTGTGTCATAGATGCACCTTTCCTGTAGGAGCTTATTGGAACTTTCATTGTTTGGCTAAGTTATTTAGGGTTGGTTTTGGAAGGTCTTTCAACTTTGGCCAAATCCGCTTTGTACGAAAGTTTTTCACAGCCCTGTTTCCAAGTGTCCACAAAGAGCTGCTGCTTGAAAGTGTCCACATGCACATCTCCCATACTGGTGTGCTCGTTTCACTACCTGGATTTTGGTTTCCTCTTCTTTCTTTGAAATGACAAGTCTTCATTCAGCATGCTACACACAGCTTGTAGCAGTTTCAGTTTGAAGCATGTTGGTGCTCTCAAAACGCTGTGTATCCTGTGTAGAGTGTGTCACTCTACAGCACTGAATACACAACTTAGAGCTCCTTTCAACACAGACACGCAAACACGTCTTTTTGGGAAAGTCCTAACTCAGGTAAATTGGAAATGTAAGGGTTTCATCGAAAACATGAAGACAATCATGCTTTTGAACTCTGCAACCGAAAGAAATGGCTTTTTGTACATGCCATTCTGAATTTCACTGCAAAATGCCCTTCTTTTCTGGTTTGTTGAAAGTTCAAAACACTTTAGGAAATAGAACGTGTTTGAAGAAGACTGATGCAGTGTGCGTTTTCCTGGATTTCAAGTGATTCGGGATACATACTCCTTGTTTTTCCACATTGTCTAAGAAACAACATGAGGCTTGCAAGAGATTGAAAAAATGCATCCTAAAACTTATGCCTGCAGTGAAAACACACGTTTCTACAAAGACTTGGAAGGAGCAAGCAAAAGAATAGTGGCTGAGAGTTCTTTCAGAGAGAAACACACGTATTTCATCCTTCTGTAGAGACGGTTAGGGTTACGATTGGACCTAGGGTAGGGTTATGTTGAGGGCTAGGGTTAGAGAGACGGTTAGGGTTACACTTGAACCTAGGGTTAGGGTTATGTTGAGGGCTAGGGTTAGAGAGAAGGTTAGGGTTACTTTTGGACCTAGGGTTAGGGTTATGTTTAGGGCTAGGGTTAGAGATCCGGTTAGGGTTACTATTGGACGTAGGGTTAGGGTTATATTGAGGGCTAGGCTTAGAGATCCGGTTAGGGTTACGGTTGGACCTAGGGTTAGGGTTATGTTGAGGGCTACGGTTAGAGACCCGTTTAGGGTTAAGATTGGACCTAGGGTTAGGGTTATGTTGAGGGCTAGGGTTAGAGTTCCGGTTAGGGTTACACTTGAACCTAGGGTTAGGGTTATGTTGAGGGCTAGGGTTAGAGAGAAGGTTAGGGTTACTTTTGGACCTAGGGTTAGGGTTATGTTTAGGGCTAGGGTTAGAGATCCGGTTAGGGTTACTATTGGACGTAGGGTTAGGGTTATATTGAGGGCTAGGCTTAGAGATCCGGTTAGGGTTACGGTTGGACCTAGGGTTAGGGTTATGTTGAGGGCTAGGGTTAGAGATCAGGTTAGGGTTAAGATTGGACCTAGGGTTATAGTGATGTTGAGGGCTAGGGTATTCCAGCAGTGAAAACACACATTTCTATAAAGACTTTGAAGCAGCAAGCTAAAGCCTTGTGGCTGAGTGTTCTTTCATAGAGAAACATGCATTTCATCCTTCTGGAGTGAATTTTCATGCTGGAGTTCATATGCATTTTATACTGTGCAGAATGTAGCTACCTGCTGGGGGTTGTGTCATAGAAGCACCTTTTCTGCAGGAGCTTATTGGAACATTCATTGTTTGGCTAAGTTATTTAGGGTTGGTTTTGGAAGGTCTTTCAACCTTGGTCAAATCCCGCTTCGTACGCAAGTTTTTAATACCGCTGTTTCCAAGTGTCCACAAACAGCTGCTGCTTGAAACTGTCCACATGCACATCTCGTATACTGGTGTGCTCGTTTCACTACCTGGATTTTGGTTTCCTCTTCTTTCTTTGAAATTACAAGCCCTCTTTCTGCATGCTACACACACCTTGTAGCAGTTTCAGTTTGCAGCATATTGGTGCTCTTAAAACGCTGAGTAACCTGTGTAGAGTGTGTCAATCTCCAGCACTGAATACACAACTTAGAGCTCCTTTCACCACAGACACGCAAACACATCTTTTTGTAAAAGTCCTACTTCTTTACTCTTGGAAATGTAAGGGTTTCATCGAGAACTTGAAGTCAATCATGCTTTGGCACTCTGCAACCAATAGGAATGAACTCTTGTACATACCCGTCTGAATTTCAGTGCAAAATGCCCTTCTTTTCTGGTTTGTTGAAAGTTCACAACACATTAGGAGATAGAGCGTGTTTGAAGAAGACTGATGCAGTGTGCGTTTTCCTTTATTTCTTGTGATTTGGGAAACATAATCCGTGATTTTCCACATTGTCTAAGAAACAACATGAGGCTTGCAAGAGATTGAAACAATGCATCCTAAAACTTATTCCAGCAGTGAAAACACACGGTTCTACAAAGACTTGGAAGGAGCAAGCAAAAGAATAGTGGCTGAGTGTCCTTTCAGAGAGAAACACATGCATTTCATCCTTCTGGAGTGAGTTTTCTTGCTGGAATTCATATGCATTTTGTACTGTGCAGAATGTAGCTACCTGCTCGGGGGTTGTGTCATAGATGCACCTTTCCTGTAGGAGCTTATTGGAACTTTCATTGTTTGGCTAAGTTATTTAGGGTTGGTTTTGGAAGGTCTTTCAACTTTGGCCAAATCCGCTTTGTACGAAAGTTTTTCACAGCCCTGTTTCCAAGTGTCCACAAAGAGCTGCTGCTTGAAAGTGTCCACATGCACATCTCCCATACTGGTGTGCTCGTTTCACTACCTGGATTTTGGTTTCCTCTTCTTTCTTTGAAATGACAAGTCTTCATTCAGCATGCTACACACAGCTTGTAGCAGTTTCAGTTTGAAGCATGTTGGTGCTCTCAAAACGCTGTGTATCCTGTGTAGAGTGTGTCACTCTACAGCACTGAATACACAACTTAGAGCTCCTTTCAACACAGACACGCAAACACGTCTTTTTGGGAAAGTCCTAACTCAGGTAAATTGGAAATGTAAGGGTTTCATCGAAAACATGAAGACAATCATGCTTTTGAACTCTGCAACCGAAAGAAATGGCTTTTTGTACATGCCATTCTGAATTTCACTGCAAAATGCCCTTCTTTTCTGGTTTGTTGAAAGTTCAAAACACTTTAGGAAATAGAACGTGTTTGAAGAAGACTGATGCAGTGTGCGTTTTCCTGGATTTCAAGTGATTCGGGATACATACTCCTTGTTTTTCCACATTGTCTAAGAAACAACATGAGGCTTGCAAGAGATTGAAAAAATGCATCCTAAAACTTATGCCTGCAGTGAAAACACACGTTTCTACAAAGACTTGGAAGGAGCAAGCAAAAGAATAGTGGCTGAGAGTTCTTTCAGAGAGAAACACACGTATTTCATCCTTCTGTAGAGACGGTTAGGGTTACGATTGGACCTAGGGTAGGGTTATGTTGAGGGCTAGGGTTAGAGAGACGGTTAGGGTTACTATTGGACGTAGGGTTAGGGTTATATTGAGGGCTAGGCTTAGAGATCCGGTTAGGGTTACGGTTGGACCTAGGGTTAGGGTTATGTTGAGGGCTAGGGTTAGAGACCCGGTTAGGGTTACACTTGAACCTAGGGTTAGGGTTATGTTGAGGGCTAGGGTTAGAGATCAGGTTAGGGTTAAGATTGGACCTAGGGTTATAGTGATGTTGAGGGCTAGGGTATTCCAGCAGTGAAAACACACATTTCTATAAAGACTTTGAAGCAGCAAGCTAAAGCCTTGTGGCTGAGTGTTCTTTCATAGAGAAACATGCATTTCATCCTTCTGGAGTGAATTTTCATGCTGGAGTTCATATGCATTTTATACTGTGCAGAATGTAGCTACCTGCTGGGGGTTGTGTCATAGAAGCACCTTTTCTGCAGGAGCTTATTGGAACATTCATTGTTTGGCTAAGTTATTTAGGGTTGGTTTTGGAAGGTCTTTCAACCTTGGTCAAATCCCGCTTCGTACGCAAGTTTTTAATACCGCTGTTTCCAAGTGTCCACAAAGAGCTGCTGCTTGAAACTGTCCACATGCACATCTCGTATACTGGTGTGCTCGTTTCACTACCTGGATTTTGGTTTCCTCTTCTTTCTTTGAAATGACAAGTCTTCATTCAGCATTCTACACACACCTTGTACCAGCTTCAGTTTAAAGCATGTTGGTGCTCTCAAACGCTGTGTAACCTATGTAGAGTGTGTTACTCTCCAGCACTGAATACACAACTTAGAGCTCCTTTCACCACAGACACGCAAACACATCTTTTTGTGAAAGTCCTACTTCAGGTCCCTTGGAAATGTAAGGGTTTCATGGAGGACATGAAGTCAATCATGCTTTTGCACTCTACTACCAATAGAAATGACCTCTTGTACATGCCTGACTGAGTTTCACTGCAAAATGCCCTTGTTTTCTGGTTTCTTGAATGTTCTCAACACATTAGGAGAAAGAGCGTGTTTGAGCAAGATCTATGCAGTGTGCGTTTCCCTAGATTTCTAGTGATTTGGGAAATATAATCCTTATTTTTCCACATTGTGAAAGAAACATGAGGCTTGCAAGAGATTGAAAAAATGCATCCCAACACGTACTCTAGTGGTGAAAGCACACGTTTCTACAAAGACTTTGAAGTAGCAAGTAAAAGCCAATGGCTGAGTGTTCTTTCAGAGAGAAACATACACATTTCATCCTTCTGGAGTGAATTTTCAGCCTGGAATTCATATGCATTTGTACCGTGCAGAATGTAACTACCTGCTCGGGCGTTGTGTCATAGAAGCAACTTTCCTGCAGGAGCTTATTGGAACATTCATTGTTTGGCTAACTTCTTTGGGTTGGTTTTGGAAGGTCTTTCAACTTTAGCCAAATCCGCTTTCTTACGAAATTTTTTCACAGCCCTGTTTCCAAGAGCCCACAAAGAACTGCTGCTTAAAACTCTCCACATGCACATCTCCCATACTGGTGTGCTCGTTTCACTACCTGGATTTTGGTTTCCTCTTCTTTCTTTGAAATTACAAGCCCTCTTTCTGCATGCTACACACACCTTGTAGCAGTTTCAGTTTGCAGCATATTGGTGCTCTTAAAACGCTGAGTAACCTGTGTAGAGTGTGTCAATCTCCAGCACTGAATACACAACTTAGAGCTCCTTTCACCACAGACACGCAAACACATCTTTTTGTAAAAGTCCTACTTCTTTACTCTTGGAAATGTAAGGGTTTCATCGAGAACTTGAAGTCAATCATGCTTTTGCACTCTGCAACCAATAGGAATGAACTCTTGTACATACCCGTCTGAATTTCAGTGCAAAATGCCCTTCTTTTCTGGTTTGTTGAAAGTTCACAACACATTAGGAGATAGAGCGTGTTTGAAGAAGACTGATGCAGTGTGCGTTTTCCTTTATTTCTTGTGATTTGGGAAACATAATCCGTGATTTTCCACATTGTCTAAGAAACAACATGAGGCTTGCAAGAGATTGAAACAATGCATCCTAAAACTTATTCCAGCAGTGAAAACACACGGTTCTACAAAGACTTGGAAGGAGCAAGCAAAAGAATAGTGGCTGAGTGTCCTTTCAGAGAGAAACACATGCATTTCATCCTTCTGGAGTGAGTTTTCTTGCTGGAATTCATATGCATTTTGTACTGTGCAGAATATAGCTACCTGCTCGGGGGTTGTGTCATAGATGCACCTTTCCTGTAGGAGCTTATTGGAACTTTCATTGTTTGGCTAAGTTATTTAGGGTTGGTTTTGGAAGGTCTTTCAACTTTGGCCAAATCCGCTTTGTACGAAAGTTTTTCACAGCCCTGTTTCCAAGTGTCCACAAAGAGCTGCTGCTTGAAAGTGTCCACATGCACATCTCCCATACTGGTGTGCTCGTTTCACTACCTGGATTTTGGTTTCCTCTTCTTTCTTTGAAATTACAAGCCCTCTTTCTGCATGCTACACACACCTTGTAGCAGTTTCAGTTTGCAGCATATTGGTGCTCTTAAAACGCTGAGTAACCTATGTAGAGTGTGTTACTCTCCAGCACTGAATACACAACTTAGAGCTCCTTTCACCACAGACACGCAAACACATCTTTTTGTGAAAGTCCTACTTCAGGTCCCTTGGAAATGTAAGGGTTTCATGGAGGACATGAAGTCAATCATGCTTTTGCACTCTACTACCAATAGAAATGACCTCTTGTACATGCCTGACTGAGTTTCACTGCAAAATGCCCTTGTTTTCTGGTTTCTTGAATGTTCTCAACACATTAGGAGAAAGAGCGTGTTTGAGCAAGATCTATGCAGTGTGCGTTTCCCTAGATTTCAAGTGATTTGGGAAATATAATCCTTATTTTTCCACATTGTGAAAGAAACATGAGGTTTGTAAGAGGTTGAAAAAATGCATCCCAACACGTACTCCAGCGGTGAAAGCACACGTTTCTACAAAGACTTTGAAGTAGCAAGTAAAAGACAATGGCTGAGTGTTCTTTCAGAGAGAAACATACACATTTCATCCTTTTGGAGTGAATTTTCAGCCTGGAATTCATATGCATTTGTACCGTGCAGAATGTAACTACCTGCTCGGGGGTTGTGTCATAGAAGCAACTTTCCTGCAGGAGCTTATTGGAACATTCATTGTTTGGCTAACTTCTTTGGGTTGGTTTTGGAAGGTCTTTCAACTTTGGCCAAATCCGCTTTCTTACGAAATTTTTTCACAGCCCTGTTTCCAAGAGCCCACAAAGAACTGCTGCTTAAAACTCTCCACATGCACATCTCCCATACTGGTGTGCTCGTTTCACTACCTGGATTTTGGTTTCCTCTTCTTTCTTTGAAATTACAAGCCCTCTTTCTGCATGCTACACACACCTTGTAGCAGTTTCAGTTTGCAGCATATTGGTGCTCTTAAAACGCTGAGTAACCTGTGTAGAGTGTGTCAATCTCCAGCACTGAATACACAACTTAGAGCTCCTTTCACCACAGACACGCAAACACATCTTTTTGTAAAAGTCCTACTTCTTTACTCTTGGAAATGTAAGGGTTTCATCGAGAACTTGAAGTCAATCATGCTTTTGCACTCTGCAACCAATAGGAATGAACTCTTGTACATACCCGTCTGAATTTCAGTGCAAAATGCCCTTCTTTTCTGGTTTGTTGAAAGTTCACAACACATTAGGAGATAGAGCGTGTTTGAAGAAGACTGATGCAGTGTGCGTTTTCCTTTATTTCTTGTGATTTGGGAAACATAATCCGTGATTTTCCACATTGTCTAAGAAACAACATGAGGCTTGCAAGAGATTGAAACAATGCATCCTAAAACTTATTCCAGCAGTGAAAACACACGGTTCTACAAAGACTTGGAAGGAGCAAGCAAAAGAATAGTGGCTGAGTGTCCTTTCAGAGAGAAACACATGCATTTCATCCTTCTGGAGTGAGTTTTCTTGCTGGAATTCATATGCATTTTGTACTGTGCAGAATGTAGCTACCTGCTCGGGGGTTGTGTCATAGATGCACCTTTCCTGTAGGAGCTTATTGGAACTTTCATTGTTTGGCTAAGTTATTTAGGGTTGGTTTTGGAAGGTCTTTCAACTTTGGCCAAATCCGTTTTGTACGAAAGTTTTTCACAGCCCTGTTTCCAAGTGTCCACAAAGAGCTGCTGCTTGAAAGTGTCCACATGCACTTCTCCCATACTGGTGTGCTCGTTTCACTACCTGGATTTTGGTTTCCTCTTCTTTCTTTGAAATGACAAGCCCTCTTTCTGCATGCTACCCACACCTTGTAGCAGTTTCAGTTTGCAGCATATTGGTGCTCTTAAAACGCTGAGTAACCTGTGTAGAGTGTGTCAATCTCCAGCACTGAATACACAACTTAGAGCTCCTTTCACCACAGACACGCAAACACATCTTTTTGTAAAAGTCCTACTTCTTTACTCTTGGAAATGTAAGGGTTTCATCGAGAACTTGAAGTCAATCATGCTTTTGAACTCTGCAACCGAAAGAAATGGCTTTTTGTACATGCCATTCTGAATTTCACTGCAAAATGCCCTTCTTTTCTGGTTTGTTGAAAGTTCAAAACACTTTAGGAAATAGAACGTGTTTGAAGAAGACTGATGCAGTGTGCGTTTTCCTGGATTTCAAGTGATTCGGGATACATACTCCTTGTTTTTCCACATTGTCTAAGAAACAACATGAGGCTTGCAAGAGATTGAAAAAATGCATCCTAAAACTTATGCCTGCAGTGAAAACACACGTTTCTACAAAGACTTGGAAGGAGCAAGCAAAAGAATAGTGGCTGAGAGTTCTTTCAGAGAGAAACACACGTATTTCATCCTTCTGTAGAGACGGTTAGGGTTACGATTGGACCTAGGGTAGGGTTATGTTGAGGGCTAGGGTTAGAGAGACGGTTAGGGTTACGATTGGACCTAGGGTTAGGGTTATGTTGAGGGCTAGGGTTAGAGAGAAGGTTAGGGTTACTTTTGGACCTAGGGTTAGGGTTATGTTGAGGGCTAGGGTTAGAGATATGGTTAGGGTTACGATTGGACCTAGGGTTAGGGTTATGTTGAGGGCTAGGGTTAGAGTTCCGGTTAGAGTTACACTTGAACCTAGGGTTAGGGTTATGTTGAGGGCTAGGCTTAGAGAGAAGGTTAGGGTTACAATTGGACCTAGGGTTAGGGTTATGTTGAGGGCTAGGGTTAGAGACCCGTTTAGGGTTACGATTGGACCTAGGGTTAGGGTTATGTTGAGGGCTAGGGTTAGAGAGAAGGTTAGGGTTACTTTTGGACCTAGGGTTAGGGTTATGTTGAGGGCTAGGGTTAGAGATATGGGTAGGGTTACAATTGGACCTAGGGTTAGGGTTATGTATAGGGCTAGGGTTAGAGATCAGGTTAGGGTTACGTTTGGACCTAGGGTTAGGGTTATGTTGAGGGCTAGGGTTAGAGAGAAGGTTAGGGTTTCAATTGGACCTAGGGTTAGGGTTATGTTGAGGGCTAGGGTTCCAGATCCGGTTAGGGTTACGATTGGACCTAGGGTTAGGGTTATGTTTAGGGCTAGGGTTAGAGATCCGGTTAGGGTTACTATTGGACGTAGGGTTAGGGTTATGTTGAGGGCTAGGGTTAGAGATCCGGTTAGTATTACGATTGGACCTAGGGTTAGGGTTATGTTGAGGGCTAGAGTTACAGATCCGGTTAGGGTTACGATTTGACCTAGGGTTAGGGTTATGTTTAGGGCTAGGGTTAGAGATCCGGTTAGGGTTACTATTGGACGTAGGGTTAGGGTTATATTGAGGGCTAGGCTTAGAGATCCGGTTAGGGTTACGGTTGGACCTAGGGTTAGGGTTATGTTGAGGGCTAGGGTTAGAGATCAGGTTAGGGTTAAGATTGGACCTAGGGTTATAGTGATGTTGAGGGCTAGGGTATTCCAGCAGTGAAAACACACATTTCTATAAAGACTTTGAAGCAGCAAGCTAAAGCCTTGTGGCTGAGTGTTCTTTCATAGAGAAACATGCATTTCATCCTTCTGGAGTGAATTTTCATGCTGGAGTTCATATGCATTTTATACTGTGCAGAATGTAGCTACCTGCTGGGGGTTGTGTCATAGAAGCACCTTTTCTGCAGGAGGTTATTGGAACATTCATTGTTTGGCTAAGTTATTTAGGGTTGGTTTTGGAAGGTCTTTCAACCTTGGTCAAATCCCGCTTCGTACGCAAGTTTTTAATACCGCTGTTTCCAAGTGTCCACAAAGAGCTGCTGCTTGAAACTGTCCACATGCACATCTCGTATACTGGTGTGCTCGTTTCACTACCTGGATTTTGGTTTCCTCTTCTTTCTTTGAAATGACAAGTCTTCATTCAGCATTCTACACACACCTTGTACCAGCTTCAGTTTGAAGCATGTTGGTGCTCTCAAAACGCTGTGTAACCTATGTAGAGTGTGTTACTCTCCAGCACTGAATACACAACTTAGAGCTCCTTTCACCACAGACACGCAAACACATCTTTTTGTGAAAGTCCTACTTCAGGTCCCTTAGAAATGTAAGGGTTTCATGGAGGACATGAAGTCAATCATGCTTTTGCACTCTACTACCAATAGAAATGACCTCTTGTACATGCCTGACTGAGTTTCACTGCAAAATGCCCTTGTTTTCTGGTTTCTTGAATGTTCTCAACACATTAGGAGAAAGAGCGTGTTTGAGCAAGATCTATGCAGTGTGCGTTTCCCTAGATTTCTAGTGATTTGGGAAATATAATCCTTATTTTTCCACATTGTGAAAGAAACATGAGGCTTGCAAGAGATTGAAAAAATGCATCCCAACACGTACACTAGTGGTGAAAGCACACGTTTCTACAAAGACTTTGAAGTAGCAAGTAAAAGCCAATGGCTGAGTGTTCTTTCAGACAGAAACATACACATTTCATCCTTCTGGAGTGAATTTTCAGCCTGGAATTCATATGCATTTGTACCGTGCAGAATGTAACTACCTGCTCGGGGGTTGTGTCATAGAAGCAACTTTCCTGCAGGAGCTTATTGGAACATTCATTGTTTGGCTAACTTCTTTGGGTTGGTTTTGGAAGGTCTTTCAACTTTAGCCAAATCCGCTTTCTTACGAAATTTTTTCACAGCCCTGTTTCCAAGAGCCCACAAAGAACTGCTGCTTAAAACTCTCCACATGCACATCTCCCATACTGGTGTGCTCGTTTCACTACCTGGATTTTGGTTTCCTCTTCTTTCTTTGAAATTACAAGCCCTCTTTCTGCATGCTACACACACCTTGTAGCAGTTTCAGTTTGCAGCATATTGGTGCTCTTAAAACGCTGAGTAACCTGTGTAGAGTGTGTCAATCTCCAGCACTGAATACACAACTTAGAGCTCCTTTCACCACAGACACGCAAACACATCTTTTTGTAAAAGTCCTACTTCTTTACTCTTGGAAATGTAAGGGTTTCATCGAGAACTTGAAGTCAATCATGCTTTGGCACTCTGCAACCAATAGGAATGAACTCTTGTACATACCCGTCTGAATTTCAGTGCAAAATGCCCTTCTTTTCTGGTTTGTTGAAAGTTCACAACACATTAGGAGATAGAGCGTGTTTGAAGAAGACTGATGCAGTGTGCGTTTTCCTTTATTTCTTGTGATTTGGGAAACATAATCCGTGATTTTCCACATTGTCTAAGAAACAACATGAGGCTTGCAAGAGATTGAAACAATGCATCCTAAAACTTATTCCAGCAGTGAAAACACACGGTTCTACAAAGACTTGGAAGGAGCAAGCAAAAGAATAGTGGCTGAGTGTCCTTTCAGAGAGAAACACATGCATTTCATCCTTCTGGAGTGAGTTTTCTTGCTGGAATTCATATGCATTTTGTACTGTGCAGAATGTAGCTACCTGCTCGGGGGTTGTGTCATAGATGCACCTTTCCTGTAGGAGCTTATTGGAACTTTCATTGTTTGGCTAAGTTATTTAGGGTTGGTTTTGGAAGGTCTTTCAACTTTGGCCAAATCCGCTTTGTACGAAAGTTTTTCACAGCCCTGTTTCCAAGTGTCCACAAAGAGCTGCTGCTTGAAAGTGTCCACATGCACATCTCCCATACTGGTGTGCTCGTTTCACTACCTGGATTTTGGTTTCCTCTTCTTTCTTTGAAATTACAAGCCCTCTTTCTGCATGCTACACACACCTTGTAGCAGTTTCAGTTTGCAGCATATTGGTGCTCTTAAAACGCTGAGTAACCTGTGTAGAGTGTGTCAATCTCCAGCACTGAATACACAACTTAGAGCTCCTTTCACCACAGACACGCAAACACATCTTTTTGTAAAAGTCCTACTTCTTTACTCTTGGAAATGTAAGGGTTTCATCGAGAACTTGAAGTCAATCATGCTTTTGCACTCTGCAACCAATAGGAATGAACTCTTGTACATACCCGTCTGAATTTCAGTGCAAAATGCCCTTCTTTTCTGGTTTGTTGAAAGTTCACAACACATTAGGAGATAGAGCGTGTTTGAAGAAGACTGATGCAGTGTGCGTTTTCCTTTATTTCTTGTGATTTGGGAAACATAATCCGTGATTTTCCACATTGTCTAAGAAACAACATGAGGCTTGCAAGAGATTGAAACAATGCATCCTAAAACTTATTCCAGCAGTGAAAACACACGGTTCTACAAAGACTTGGAAGGAGCAAGCAAAAGAATAGTGGCTGAGTGTCCTTTCAGAGAGAAACACATGCATTTCATCCTTCTGGAGTGAGTTTTCTTGCTGGAATTCATATGCATTTTGTACTGTGCAGAATGTAGCTACCTGCTCGGGGGTTGTGTCATAGATGCACCTTTCCTGTAGGAGCTTATTGGAACTTTCATTGTTTGGCTAAGTTATTTAGGGTTGGTTTTGGAAGGTCTTTCAACTTTGGCCAAATCCGCTTTGTACGAAAGTTTTTCACAGCCCTGTTTCCAAGTGTCCACAAAGAGCTGCTGCTTGAAAGTGTCCACATGCACATCTCCCATACTGGTGTGCTCGTTTCACTACCTGGATTTTGGTTTCCTCTTCTTTCTTTGAAATTACAAGCCCTCTTTCTGCATGCTACACACACCTTGTAGCAGTTTCAGTTTGCAGCATATTGGTGCTCTTAAAACGCTGAGTAACCTGTGTAGAGTGTGTCAATCTCCAGCACTGAATACACAACTTAGAGCTCCTTTCACCACAGACACGCAAACACATCTTTTTGTAAAAGTCCTACTTCTTTACTCTTGGAAATGTAAGGGTTTCATCGAGAACTTGAAGTCAATCATGCTTTGGCACTCTGCAACCAATAGGAATGAACTCTTGTACATACCCGTCTGAATTTCAGTGCAAAATGCCCTTCTTTTCTGGTTTGTTGAAAGTTCACAACACATTAGGAGATAGAGCGTGTTTGAAGAAGACTGATGCAGTGTGCGTTTTCCTTTATTTCTTGTGATTTGGGAAACATAATCCGTGATTTTCCACATTGTCTAAGAAACAACATGAGGCTTGCAAGAGATTGAAACAATGCATCCTAAAACTTATTCCAGCAGTGAAAACACACGGTTCTACAAAGACTTGGAAGGAGCAAGCAAAAGAATAGTGGCTGAGTGTCCTTTCAGAGAGAAACACATGCATTTCATCCTTCTGGAGTGAGTTTTCTTGCTGGAATTCATATGCATTTTGTACTGTGCAGAATGTAGCTACCTGCTCGGGGGTTGTGTCATAGATGCACCTTTCCTGTAGGAGCTTATTGGAACTTTCATTGTTTGGCTAAGTTATTTAGGGTTGGTTTTGGAAGGTCTTTCAACTTTGGCCAAATCCGCTTTGTACGAAAGTTTTTCACAGCCCTGTTTCCAAGTGTCCACAAAGAGCTGCTGCTTGAAAGTGTCCACATGCACATCTCCCATACTGGTGTGCTCGTTTCACTACCTGGATTTTGGTTTCCTCTTCTTTCTTTGAAATGACAAGTCTTCATTCAGCATGCTACACACAGCTTGTAGCAGTTTCAGTTTGAAGCATGTTGGTGCTCTCAAAACGCTGTGTATCCTGGGTAGAGTGTGTCACTCTACAGCACTGAATACACAACTTAGAGCTCCTTTCAACACAGACACGCAAACACGTCTTTTTGGGAAAGTCCTAACTCAGGTAAATTGGAAATGTAAGGGTTTCATCGAAAACATGAAGACAATCATGCTTTTGAACTCTGCAACCGAAAGAAATGGCTTTTTGTACATGCCATTCTGAATTTCACTGCAAAATGCCCTTCTTTTCTGGTTTGTTGAAAGTTCAAAACACTTTAGGAAATAGAACGTGTTTGAAGAAGACTGATGCAGTGTGCGTTTTCCTGGATTTCAAGTGATTCGGGATACATACTCCTTGTTTTTCCACATTGTCTAAGAAACAACATGAGGCTTGCAAGAGATTGAAAAAATGCATCCTAAAACTTATGCCTGCAGTGAAAACACACGTTTCTACAAAGACTTGGAAGGAGCAAGCAAAAGAATAGTGGCTGAGAGTTCTTTCAGAGAGAAACACACGTATTTCATCCTTCTGTAGAGAGGGTTACTGTTACGATTGGACCTAGGGTAGGGTTATGTTGAGGGCTAGGGTTAGAGAGACGGTTAGGGTTACGATTGGACCTAGGGTTAGGGTTATGTTGAGGGCTAGGGTTAGAGAGAAGGTTAGGGTTACTTTTGGACCTAGGGTTAGGGTTATGTTGAGGGCTAGGGTTAGAGATATGGTTAGGGTTACGATTGGACCTAGGGTTAGGGTTATGTTGAGGGCTAGGGTTAGAGAGAAGGTTAGGGTTACTTTTGGACCTAGGGTTAGGGTTATGTTGAGGGCTAGGGTTAGAGATATGGTTAGGGTTACGATTGGACCTAGGGTTAGGGTTATGTTGAGGGCTAGGGTTAGAGTTCCGGTTAGGGTTACACTTGAACCTAGGGTTAGGGTTATGTTGAGGGCTAGGCTTAGAGAGAAGGTTAGGGTTACAATTGGACCTAGGGTTAGGGTTATGTTGAGGGCTAGGGTTAGAGACCCGTTTAGGGTTACGATTGGACCTAGGGTTAGGGTTATGTTGAGGGCTAGGCTTAGAGAGAAGGTTAGGGTTACTTTTGGACCTAGGGTTAGGGTTATGTTGAGGGCTAGGGTTAGAGATATGGGTAGGGTTACAATTGGACCTAGGGTTAGGGTTATGTATAGGGCTAGGGTTAGAGATCAGGTTAGGGTTACGTTTGGACCTAGGGTTAGGGTTATGTTGAGGGCTAGGGTTAGAGAGAAGGTTAGGGTTTCAATTGGACCTAGGGTTAGGGTTATGTTGAGGGTTAGGGTTACAGATCCGGTTAGGGTTACGATTGGACCTAGGGTTAGGGTTATGTATAGGGCTAGGGTTAGAGATCCGGTTAGGGTTACTATTGGACGTAGGGTTAGGGTTATGTTGAGGGCTAGGGTTAGAGATCCGGTTAGTATTACGATTGGACCTAGGGTTAGGGTTATGTTGAGGGCTAGGGTTAGAGATCCGGTTAGGGTTACTATTGGACGTAGGGTTAGGGTTATATTGAGGGCTAGGCTTAGAGATCCGGTTAGGGTTACGGTTGGACCTAGGGTTAGGGTTATGTTGAGGGCTAGGGTTAGAGATCAGGTTAGGGTTAAGATTGGACCTAGGGTTATAGTGATGTTGAGGGCTAGGGTATTCCAGCAGTGAAAACACACATTTCTATAAAGACTTTGAAGCAGCAAGCTAAAGCCTTGTGGCTGAGTGTTCTTTCATAGAGAAACATGCATTTCATCCTTCTGGAGTGAATTTTCATGCTGGAGTTCATATGCCTTTTATACTGTGCAGAATGTAGCTACCTGCTGGGGGTTGTGTCATAGAAGCACCTTTTCTGCAGGAGCTTATTGGAACATTCATTGTTTGGCTAAGTTATTTAGGGTTGGTTTTGGAAGGTCTTTCAACCTTGGTCAAATCCCGCTTCGTAGGCAAGTTTTTAATACCGCTGTTTCCAAGTGTCCACAAACAGCTGCTGCTTGAAACTGTCCACATGCACATCTCGTATACTGGTGTGCTCGTTTCTCTACCTGGATTTTGGTTTCCTCTTCTTTCTTTGAAATGACAAGTCTTCATTCAGCATTCTACACACACCTTGTACCAGCTTCAGTTTGAAGCATGTTGGTGCTCTCAAAACGCTGTGTAACCTATGTAGAGTGTGTTACTCTCCAGCACTGAATACACAACTTAGAGCTCCTTTCACCACAGACACGCAAACACATCTTTTTGTGAAAGTCCTACTTCAGGTCCCTTGGAAATGTAAGGGTTTCATGGAGGACATGAAGTCAATCATGCTTTTGCACTCTACTACCAATAGAAATGACCTCTTGTACATGCCTGACTGAGTTTCACTGCAAAATGCCCTTGTTTTCTGGTTTCTTGAATGTTCTCAACACATTAGGAGAAAGAGCGTGTTTGAGCAAGATCTATGCAGTGTGCGTTTCCCTAGATTTCAAGTGATTTGGGAAATATAATCCTTATTTTTCCACATTGTGAAAGAAACATGAGGCTTGTAAGAGGTTGAAAAAATGCATCCCAACACGTACTCCAGCGGTGAAAGCACACGTTTCTACAAAGACTTTGAAGTAGCAAGTAAAAGACAATGGCTGAGTGTTCTTTCAGAGAGAAACATACACATTTCATCCTTTTGGAGTGAATTTTCAGCCAGGAATTCATATGCATTTGTACCGTGCAGAATGTAACTACCTGCTCGGGGGTTGTGTCATAGAAGCAACTTTCCTGCAGGAGCTTATTGGAACATTCATTGTTTGGCTAACTTCTTTGGGTTGGTTTTGGAAGGTCTTTCAACTTTGGCCAAATCCGCTTTCTTACGAAATTTTTTCACAGCCCTGTTTCCAAGAGCCCACAAAGAACTGCTGCTTAAAACTCTCCACATGCACATCTCCCATACTGGTGTGCTCGTTTCACTACCTGGATTTTGGTTTCCTCTTCTTTCTTTGAAATTACAAGCCCTCTTTCTGCATGCTACACACACCTTGTAGCAGTTTCAGTTTGCAGCATATTGGTGCTCTTAAAACGCTGAGTAACCTGTGTAGAGTGTGTCAATCTCCAGCACTGAATACACAACTTAGAGCTCCTTTCACCACAGACACGCAAACACATCTTTTTGTAAAAGTCCTACTTCTTTACTCTTGGAAATGTAAGGGTTTCATCGAGAACTTGAAGTCAATCATGCTTTTGCACTCTGCAACCAATAGGAATGAACTCTTGTACATACCCGTCTGAATTTCAGTGCAAAATGCCCTTCTTTTCTGGTTTGTTGAAAGTTCACAACACATTAGGAGATAGAGCGTGTTTGAAGAAGACTGATGCAGTGTGCGTTTTCCTTTATTTCTTGTGATTTGGGAAACATAATCCGTGATTTTCCACATTGTCTAAGAAACAACATGAGGCTTGCAAGAGATTGAAACAATGCATCCTAAAACTTATTCCAGCAGTGAAAACACACGGTTCTACAAAGACTTGGAAGGAGCAAGCAAAAGAATAGTGGCTGAGTGTCCTTTCAGAGAGAAACACATGCATTTCATCCTTCTGGAGTGAGTTTTCTTGCTGGAATTCATATGCATTTTGTACTGTGCAGAATGTAGCTACCTGCTCGGGGGTTGTGTCATAGATGCACCTTTCCTGTAGGAGCTTATTGGAACTTTCATTGTTTGGCTAAGTTATTTAGGGTTGGTTTTGGAAGGTCTTTCAACTTTGGCCAAATCCGCTTTGTACGAAAGTTTTTCACAGCCCTGTTTCCAAGTGTCCACAAAGAGCTGCTGCTTGAAAGTGTCCACATGCACATCTCCCATACTGGTGTGCTCGTTTCACTACCTGGATTTTGGTTTCCTCTTCTTTCTTTGAAATGACAAGTCTTCATTCAGCATGCTACACACAGCTTGTAGCAGTTTCAGTTTGAAACATGTTGGTGCTCTCAAAACGCTGTGTATCCTGGGTAGAGTGTGTCACTCTACAGCACTGAATACACAGCTTAGAGCTCCTTTCAACACAGACACGCAAACACGTCTTTTTGGGAAAGTCCTAACTCAGGTAAATTGGAAATGTAAGGGTTTCATCGAAAACATGAAGACAATCATGCTTTTGAACTCTGCAACCGAAAGAAATGGCTTTTTGTACATGCCATTCTGAATTTCACTGCAAAATGCCCTTCTTTTCTGGTTTGTTGAAAGTTCAAAACACTTTAGGAAATAGAACGTGTTTGAAGAAGACTGATGCAGTGTGCGTTTTCCTGGATTTCAAGTGATTCGGGATACATACTCCTTGTTTTTCCACATTGTCTAAGAAACAACATGAGGCTTGCAAGAGATTGAAAAAATGCATCCTAAAACTTATGCCTGCAGTGAAAACACACGTTTCTACAAAGACTTGGAAGGAGCAAGCAAAAGAATAGTGGCTGAGAGTTCTTTCAGAGAGAAACACACGTATTTCATCCTTCTGTAGAGAGGGTTAGGGTTACGATTGGACCTAGGGTAGGGTTATGTTGAGGGCTAGGGTTAGAGAGACGGTTAGGGTTACGATTGGACCTAGGGTTAGGGTTATGTTGAGGGCTAGGGTTAGAGAGAAGGTTAGGGTTACTTTTGGACCTAGGGTTAGGGTTATGTTGAGGGCTAGGGTTAGAGATATGGTTAGGGTTACGATTGGACCTAGGGTTAGGGTTATGTTGAGGGCTAGGGTTAGAGAGAAGGTTAGGGTTACTTTTGGACCTAGGGTTAGGGTTATGTTGAGGGCTAGGGTTAGAGATATGGTTAGGGTTACGATTGGACCTAGGGTTAGGGTTATGTTGAGGGCTAGGGTTAGAGTTCCGGTTAGGGTTACACTTGAACCTAGGGTTAGGGTTATGTTGAGGGCTAGGCTTAGAGAGAAGGTTAGGGTTACAATTGGACCTAGGGTTAGGGTTATGTTGAGGGCTAGGGTTAGAGACCCGTTTAGGGTTACGATTGGACCTAGGGTTAGGGTTATGTTGAGGGCTAGGGTTAGAGAGAAGGTTAGGGTTACTTTTGGACCTAGGGTTAGGGTTATGTTGAGGGCTAGGGTTAGAGATATGGGTAGGGTTACAATTGGACCTAGGGTTAGGGTTATGTATAGGGCTAGGGTTAGAGATCAGGTTAGGGTTACGTTTGGACCTAGGGTTAGGGTTATGTTGAGGGCTAGGGTTAGAGAGAAGGTTAGGGTTTCAATTGGACCTAGGGTTAGGGTTATGTTGAGGGTTAGGGTTACAGATCCGGTTAGGGTTACGATTGGACCTAGGGTTAGGGTTATGTATAGGGCTAGGGTTAGAGATCCGGTTAGGGTTACTATTGGACGTAGGGTTAGGGTTATGTTGAGGGCTAGGGTTAGAGATCCGGTTAGTATTACGATTGGACCTAGGGTTAGGGTTATGTTGAGGGCTAGGGTTAGAGATCCGGTTAGGGTTACTATTGGACGTAGGGTTAGGGTTATATTGAGGGCTAGGCTTAGAGATCCGGTTAGGGTTACGGTTGGACCTAGGGTTAGGGTTATGTTGAGGGCTAGGGTTAGAGATCAGGTTAGGGTTAAGATTGGACCTAGGGTTATAGTGATGTTGAGGGCTAGGGTATTCCAGCAGTGAAAACACACATTTCTATAAAGACTTTGAAGCAGCAAGCTAAAGCCTTGTGGCTGAGTGTTCTTTCATAGAGAAACATGCATTTCATCCTTCTGGAGTGAATTTTCATGCTGGAGTTCATATGCCTTTTATACTGTGCAGAATGTAGCTACCTGCTGGGGGTTGTGTCATAGAAGCACCTTTTCTGCAGGAGCTTATTGGAACATTCATTGTTTGGCTAAGTTATTTAGGGTTGGTTTTGGAAGGTCTTTCAACCTTGGTCAAATCCCGCTTCGTAGGCAAGTTTTTAATACCGCTGTTTCCAAGTGTCCACAAACAGCTGCTGCTTGAAACTGTCCACATGCACATCTCGTATACTGGTGTGCTCGTTTCTCTACCTGGATTTTGGTTTCCTCTTCTTTCTTTGAAATGACAAGTCTTCATTCAGCATTCTACACACACCTTGTACCAGCTTCAGTTTGAAGCATGTTGGTGCTCTCAAAACGCTGTGTAACCTATGTAGAGTGTGTTACTCTCCAGCACTGAATACACAACTTAGAGCTCCTTTCACCACAGACACGCAAACACATCTTTTTGTGAAAGTCCTACTTCAGGTCCCTTGGAAATGTAAGGGTTTCATGGAGGACATGAAGTCAATCATGCTTTTGCACTCTACTACCAATAGAAATGACCTCTTGTACATGCCTGACTGAGTTTCACTGCAAAATGCCCTTGTTTTCTGGTTTCTTGAATGTTCTCAACACATTAGGAGAAAGAGCGTGTTTGAGCAAGATCTATGCAGTGTGCGTTTCCCTAGATTTCAAGTGATTTGGGAAATATAATCCTTATTTTTCCACATTGTGAAAGAAACATGAGGCTTGTAAGAGGTTGAAAAAATGCATCCCAACACGTACTCCAGCGGTGAAAGCACACGTTTCTACAAAGACTTTGAAGTAGCAAGTAAAAGACAATGGCTGAGTGTTCTTTCAGAGAGAAACATACACATTTCATCCTTTTGGAGTGAATTTTCAGCCAGGAATTCATATGCATTTGTACCGTGCAGAATGTAACTACCTGCTCGGGGGTTGTGTCATAGAAGCAACTTTCCTGCAGGAGCTTATTGGAACATTCATTGTTTGGCTAACTTCTTTGGGTTGGTTTTGGAAGGTCTTTCAACTTTGGCCAAATCCGCTTTCTTACGAAATTTTTTCACAGCCCTGTTTCCAAGAGCCCACAAAGAACTGCTGCTTAAAACTCTCCACATGCACATCTCCCATACTGGTGTGCTCGTTTCACTACCTGGATTTTGGTTTCCTCTTCTTTCTTTGAAATTACAAGCCCTCTTTCTGCATGCTACACACACCTTGTAGCAGTTTCAGTTTGCAGCATATTGGTGCTCTTAAAACGCTGAGTAACCTGTGTAGAGTGTGTCAATCTCCAGCACTGAATACACAACTTAGAGCTCCTTTAACCACAGACACGCAAACACATCTTTTTGTAAAAGTCCTACTTCTTTACTCTTGGAAATGTAAGGGTTTCATCGAGAACTTGAAGTCAATCATGCTTTTGCACTCTGCAACCAATAGGAATGAACTCTTGTACATACCCGTCTGAATTTCAGTGCAAAATGCCCTTCTTTTCTGGTTTGTTGAAAGTTCACAACACATTAGGAGATAGAGCGTGTTTGAAGAAGACTGATGCAGTGTGCGTTTTCCTTTATTTCTTGTGATTTGGGAAACATAATCCGTGATTTTCCACATTGTCTAAGAAACAACATGAGGCTTGCATGAGATTGAAACAATGCATCCTAAAACTTATTCCAGCAGTGAAAACACACGGTTCTACAAAGACTTGGAAGGAGCAAGCAAAAGAATAGTGGCTGAGTGTCCTTTCAGAGAGAAACACATGCATTTCATCCTTCTGGAGTGAGTTTTCTTGCTGGAATTCATATGCATTTTGTACTGTGCAGAATGTAGCTACCTGCTCGGGGGTTGTGTCATAGATGCACCTTTCCTGTAGGAGCTTATTGGAACTTTCATTGTTTGGCTAAGTTATTTAGGGTTGGTTTTGGAAGGTCTTTCAACTTTGGCCAAATCCGCTTTGTACGAAAGTTTTTCACAGCCCTGTTTCCAAGTGTCCACAAAGAGCTGCTGCTTGAAAGTGTCCACATGCACATCTCCCATACTGGTGTGCTCGTTTCACTACCTGGATTTTGGTTTCCTCTTCTTTCTTTGAAATGACAAGTCTTCATTCAGCATGCTACACACAGCTTGTAGCAGTTTCAGTTTGAAGCATGTTGGTGCTCTCAAAACGCTGTGTATCCTGGGTAGAGTGTGTCACTCTACAGCACTGAATACACAACTTAGAGCTCCTTTCAACACAGACACGCAAACACGTCTTTTTGGGAAAGTCCTAACTCAGGTAAATTGGAAATGTAAGGGTTTCATCGAAAACATGAAGACAATCATGCTTTTGAACTCTGCAACCGAAAGAAATGGCTTTTTGTACATGCCATTCTGAATTTCACTGCAAAATGCCCTTCTTTTCTGGTTTGTTGAAAGTTCAAAACACTTTAGGAAATAGAACGTGTTTGAAGAAGACTGATGCAGTGTGCGTTTTCCTGGATTTCAAGTGATTCGGGATACATACTCCTTGTTTTTCCACATTGTCTAAGAAACAACATGAGGCTTGCAAGAGATTGAAAAAATGCATCCTAAAACTTATGCCTGCAGTGAAAACACACGTTTCTACAAAGACTTGGAAGGAGCAAGCAAAAGAATAGTGGCTGAGAGTTCTTTCAGAGAGAAACACACGTATTTCATTCTTCTGTAGAGACGGTTAGGGTTACGATTGGACCTAGGGTAGGGTTATGTTGAGGGCTAGGGTTAGAGAGACGGTTAGGGTTACGATTGGACCTAGGGTTAGGGTTATGTTGAGGGCTAGGGTTAGAGAGAAGGTTAGGGTTACTTTTGGACCTAGGGTTAGGGTTATGTTGAGGGCTAGGGTTAGAGATATGGTTAGGGTTACGATTGGACCTAGGGTTAGGGTTATGTTGAGGGCTAGGGTTAGAGAGAAGGTTAGGGTTACAATTGGACCTAGGGTTAGGGTTATGTTGAGGGCTAGGGTTAGAGACCCGTTTAGGGTTACGATTGGACCTAGGGTTAGGGTTATGTTGAGGGCTAGGCTTAGAGAGAAGGTTAGGGTTACAATTGGACCTAGGGTTAGGGTTATGTTGAGGGCTAGGGTTAGAGACCCGTTTAGGGTTACGATTGGACCTAGGGTTAGGGTTATGTTGAGGGCTAGGGTTAGAGAGAAGGTTAGGGTTACTTTTGGACCTAGGGTTAGGGTTATGTTGAGGGCTAGGGTTAGAGATATGGGTAGGGTTACAATTGGACCTAGGGTTAGGGTTATGTATAGGGCTAGGGTTAGAGATCAGGTTAGGGTTACGTTTGGACCTAGGGTTAGGGTTATGTTGAGGGCTAGGGTTAGAGAGAAGGTTAGGGTTTCAATTGGACCTAGGGTTAGGGTTATGTTGAGGGTTAGGGTTACAGATCCGGTTAGGGTTACGATTGGACCTAGGGTTAGGGTTATGTATAGGGCTAGGGTTAGAGATCCGGTTAGGGTTACTATTGGACGTAGGGTTAGGGTTATGTTGAGGGCTAGGGTTAGAGATCCGGTTAGTATTACGATTGGACCTAGGGTTAGGGTTATGTTGAGGGCTAAGGTTAGAGATCCGGTTAGGGTTACTATTGGACGTAGGGTTAGGGTTATATTGAGGGCTAGGCTTAGAGATCCGGTTAGGGTTACGGTTGGACCTAGGGTTAGGGTTATGTTGAGGGCTAAGGTTAGAGATCAGGTTAGGGTTAAGATTGGACCTAGGGTTATAGTGATGTTGAGGGCTAGGGTATTCCAGCAGTGAAAACACACATTTCTATAAAGACTTTGAAGCAGCAAGCTAAAGCCTTGTGGCTGAGTGTTCTTTCATAGAGAAACATGCATTTCATCCTTCTGGAGTGAATTTTCATGCTGGAGTTCATATGCATTTTATACTGTGCAGAATGTAGCTACCTGCTGGGGGTTGTGTCATAGAAGCACCTTTTCTGCAGGAGCTTATTGGAACATTCATTGTTTGGCTAAGTTATTTAGGGTTGGTTTTGGAAGGTCTTTCAACCTTGGTCAAATCCCGCTTCGTACGCAAGTTTTTAATACCGCTGTTTCCAAGTGTCCACAAACAGCTGCTGCTTGAAACTGTCCACATGCACATCTCGTATACTGGTGTGCTCGTTTCACTACCTGGATTTTGGTTTCCTCTTCTTTCTTTGAAATGACAAGTCTTCATTCAGCATTCTACACACACCTTGTACCAGCTTCAGTTTGAAGCATGTTGGTGCTCTCAAAACGCTGTGTAACCTATGTAGAGTGTGTTGCTCTCCAGCACTGAATACACAACTTAGAGCTCCTTTCACCACAGACACGCAAACACATCTTTTTGTGAAAGTCCTACTTCAGGTCCCTTGGAAATGTAAGGGTTTCATGGAGGACATGAAGTCAATCATGCTTTTGCACTCTACTACCAATAGAAATGACCTCTTGTACATGCCTGACTGAGTTTCACTGCAAAATGCCCTTGTTTTCTGGTTTCTTGAATGTTCTCAACACATTAGGAGAAAGAGCGTGTTTGAGCAAGATCTATGCAGTGTGCGTTTCCCTAGATTTCAAGTGATTTGGGAAATATAATCCTTATTTTTCCACATTGTGAAAGAAACATGAGGCTTGCAAGAGATTGAAAATATGCATCCCAACACGTACTCCAGCGGTGAAAGCACACGTTTCTACAAAGACTTTGAAGTAGCAAGTAAAAGCCAATGGCTGAGTGTTCTTTCAGAGAGAAACATACACATTTCATCCTTCTGGAGTGAATTTTCAGCCTGGAATTCATATGCATTTGTACCGTGCAGAATGTAACTACCTGCTCAGGGGTTGTGTCATAGAAGCAACTTTCCTGCAGGAGCTTATTGGAACATTCATTGTTTGGCTAACTTCTTTGGGTTGGTTTTGGAAGGTCTTTCAACTTTAGCCAAATCCGCTTTCTTACGAAATTTTTTCACAGCCCTGTTTCCAAGAGCCCACAAAGAACTGCTGCTTAAAACTCTCCACATGCACATCTCCCATACTGGTGTGCTCGTTTCACTACCTGGATTTTGGTTTCCTCTTCTTTCTTTGAAATTACAAGCCCTCTTTCTGCATGCTACACACACCTTGTAGCAGTTTCAGTTTGCAGCATATTGGTGCTCTTAAAACGCTGAGTAACCTGTGTAGAGTGTGTTAATCTCCAGCACTGAATACACAACTTAGAGCTCCTTTCACCACAGACACGCAAACACATCTTTTTGTAAAAGTCCTACTTCTTTACTCTTGGAAATGTAAGGGTTTCATCGAGAACTTGAAGTCAATCATGCTTTTGCACTCTGCAACCAATAGGAATGAACTCTTGTACATACCCGTCTGAATTTCAGTGCAAAATGCCCTTCTTTTCTGGTTTGTTGAAAGTTCACAACACATTAGGAGATAGAGCGTGTTTGAAGAAGACTGATGCAGTGTGCGTTTTCCTTTATTTCTTGTGATTTGGGAAACATAATCCGTGATTTTCCACATTGTCTAAGAAACAACATGAGGCTTGCAAGAGATTGAAACAATGCATCCTAAAACTTATTCCAGCAGTGAAAACACACGGTTCTACAAAGACTTGGAAGGAGCAAGCAAAAGAATAGTGGCTGAGTGTCCTTTCAGAGAGAAACACATGCATTTCATCCTTCTGGAGTGAGTTTTCTTGCTGGAATTCATATGCATTTTGTACTGTGCAGAATGTAGCTACCTGCTCGGGGGTTGTGTCATAGATGCACCTTTCCTGTAGGAGCTTATTGGAACTTTCATTGTTTGGCTAAGTTATTTAGGGTTGGTTTTGGAAGGTCTTTCAACTTTGGCCAAATCCGCTTTGTACGAAAGTTTTTCACAGCCCTGTTTCCAAGTGTCCACAAAGAGCTGCTGCTTGAAAGTGTCCACATGCACATCTCCCATACTGGTGTGCTCGTTTCACTACCTGGATTTTGGTTTCCTCTTCTTTCTTT